>NW_027507758.1:615860255-616176390 GCF_037356315.1 Lithobates pipiens | reverse complement strand
GTGTGTCAGGTCACATGGTATTGGCTGTCAGTGAGGGGGTGGATGGTGAAGTGTTACATTGTATCCTCAGGTGTGTACAGGAAGAGACACACAGAGTGTACCAGAGATCAGAGCACATGATTGGTACAAAAAACCATAAAACTACAAAGTATTCTTCTCTCCATCTGGATCCTTCTCGGGATACCGCACAGCATCAATCCGGACAATGGCAGAGAGAGAGGACGTATTATTATTATTATAAGGGGACTCTCATATATTCCAGAGATTAGTAATTCTGCCCCATTACAGAACACCAGTTCACCATCATCTGGGACATGACCTTCAGTTTTGGTCACCAAACCTCAGAAAATGTGTTTTTGAATTAGACAGAGTGGAGAATGGGGATGGAGGAGCTCAGGTATGGGGGAGGGGGGATCTGCTATGGGGGATAGTGGAGATCATCTATGGGGAATAGAGGAGATCATCTATGGGGAATAGAGGAGATCATCTATGGGGGATAGAGGAGACCAGCTATGGGGGGTAGAGGAGATCATCTATGGGGGATAGAGGAGATCATCTATGGGGAATAGAGGAGATCATCTATGGGGGATAGAGGAGATCAGCTATGGGGGATAGAGAAGACCAGCTATGGGGGGGGGGGGGGGGGGTGTAGAGGAGACCAGCTATGGGTGGTATAGGAGACCAGCTATGGGGGGTAGAGGAGATCATCTATGGGGGATAGAGGAGATTATCTATGTGGGATAGAGGAGACCAGCTATGGGGGGGGGGGTAGAGGAGACCAGCTATGGGTGGTATAGGAGACCAGCTATGGGGGGTAGAGGAGATCATCTATGGGGGATAGAGAGACCAGCTATGGGGGATAGAGGAGACCAGCTATGGGGGATAGAGGAGATCATCTATGGGGGATAGAGGAGATCATCTATGGGGGATAGAGGAGACCAGCTATGGGGGATAGAGGAGATCATCTATGGGGGATAGAGGAGATTAGCTATGGGGGATAGAGGAGACCAGCTATGGGAGATAGAGGAGATCATCTATGGGGGATAGTGGAGACCAGCTATGGGGGATAGAGGAGATCATCTATGGGGGATAGAGGAGATCATCTATGGGGGATAGAGGAGACCAGCTATGGGGGATAGAGGAGGATCATCTATGGGGGATAGTGGAGACCAGCTATGGGGGATAGAGGAGATCATCTATGTGGGATAGAGGAGATCATCTATGGGGGATAGTGGAGACCAGCTATGGGGGATAGAGGAGATCATCTATGGGGGATAGAGGAGATCATCTATGGGGGATAGAGGAGATCATCTATTGGGGAATAGAGGAGATCATCTATGGGGGATAGTGGAGACCAGCTATGGGGGATAGTGGAGACCAGCTATGGGGAATAGAGGAGATCATCTATGAGGGATAGAGGAGATCATCTATGGGGGATAGTGGAGATCATCTATGGGGGATAGTGGAGACCAGCTATGGGGGATAGTGGAGATCATCTATGAGGGATAGAGGAGATCATCTATGAGGGATAGAGGAGATCATCTATGGGGAATAGAGGAGATCATCTATGGGGGATAGAGGAGATCATCTATGGGGGAATAGAGGAGATCATCTATGGGGGATAGTGGAGACCAGCTATGGGGGATAGTGGAGACCAGCTATGGGGAATAGAGGAGATCATCTATGAGGGATAGAGGAGATCATCTATGAAGGGATAGAGGAGATCATCTATGGGGAATAGAGGAGATCATCTATGGGGAATAGAGGAGATCATCTATTGGGGGATAGAGGAGATCATCTATGGGGGATAGTGGAGACCAGCTATGGGGGATAGTGGAGACCAGCTATGTGGGATAGAGATGACCAGCTATGGGGGATAGAGGAGACCAGCTATGTGGGATAGAGGAGACCAGCTATGTGGGATAGAGGAGACCAGCTATGGGGGATAGAGGAGATCAGCTATGGGGGATAGAGGAGACCAGCTATGGGGGGATAGAGGAGACCAGCTATGGGGGATAGAGGAGACCAGCTATGGGGGATAGAGGAGACCAGCTATGGGGGGGGGGGGGTAGAGGAGACCAGCTATTTGGGGTATAGGAGACCAGCTATGGGGGGGGGGTAGAGGAGATCATCTATGGGGGATAGAGGAGATCAGCTATGGGGGATAGTGGAGACCAGCTGTGGGGGATAGAGGAGCCTAGCTATGAGAGATGGAAGAGCCTAGCTATGAGGGATGGTACTGCTGGGACCTTAAAGAAGGGGACATAACTCGAAAGCTTGTCCTGAAAAATTGTATGTTAGTACAAATAAAAAAGTATCACAGACTGTACTCAATTGTCTCTGTCACAAGTGCAGTAACATGGCGACAATCACGTCAAGTATGAGGGATGGAGGAGCCTAGCTATAAGAGATAGAGGAGGTCAGCCATGGGGGATGGAAGAGGCCAGCTATGGGGGATAGAGGAGACCAGCTATGGGGGATAGAGGGAGACCAGCTATGGTGGGATAGAGGAGACCAGCTATGGGGGATAGAGGAGACCAGCTATGGGGGATAGAGGAGACCAGCTATGGGGGATAGAGGAGACCAGCTATGGGGGATAGAGGAGACCAGCTATGGGGGATAGAGGAGATCAGCTATGTGGGTGAGGAGACAAGCTATGGGGGATAGAGGAGACCAGCTATAGGGGGGGGGGGGTAGAGGAGACCAGCTATAGGGGGGGGGGTAGAGGAGACCAGCTATAGGGGGGGGGTAGAGGAGACCAGCTATAGGGGGGGGGTAGAGGAGACCAGCTATTGGGGGTATAGGAGATCATCTATGGGGATAGAGGAGATCATCTATGGGGGATAGAGGAGATCAGCTATGGGGGATAGTGGAGATCAGCTATGGGGGATAGTGGAGACCAGCTGTGGGGGATAGAGGAGCCTAGCTATGAGAGATGGAAGAGCCTAGCTATGAGGGATGGTACTGCTGGGACCTTAAAGAAGGGGACATACTCGAATGCTTGTCCTGAAAAATTGTATGTTAGTACAAATAAAAAAGTATCACAAGACTGTACTCAATTGTCTCTGTCACAAGTGCAGTAACATGGCGACAATCACGTCAAGTATGAGGGATGGAGGAGCCTAGCTATAAGAGATAGAGGAGGTCAGCCATGGGGGATGGAAGAGGTCAGCTATGGGGGATGGAGAACCTCAGCTATGGGGGATGGAGGGGCTCATCTGTGGGGATGGAGAACCTCAGCTATGGGGGATGGAGGGGCTCATCTGTGGGGATGGAGAACCTCAGCTATGGGGGATGGAGGGCTCCATCTGTGGAGATGGAGAACCTCAGCTATGGGGGATGGAGGGGCTCATCTGTGGGGATGGAGAACCTCAGCTATGGGGGATGGAGGGGCTCATCTGTGGGATGGAGAACCTCAGCTATGGGGGATGGAGGGGCTCATCTGTGGGGATAGAGAACCTCAGCTATGGGGGATGGAGGGGCTCATCTGTGGGGATGGAGAACCTCAGCTATGGGGGATGGAGGGGCTCATCTGTGGGTATGGAACACCTCAGAAATGGGGATGAAGTACCTCCGCTATGATGGATGGAGGATCTCAGCTATGGAGGATGGAGGATCATTGACATAGATTACAGTTATTCACTTTGGAGAAGAGATGCTTAAGAGGGAATATGACTACACTATACAGATTTATTAACAGTGACTCCAGTGCTGTGAATTTGTTTACTTTAAGGTCCCTGAAGAGGACCTGATTTGAGATTAGACCAATGGAGGTTCAACCTTAGATTTAGGAAAGGGCTCTTTACTGTTAGGGCAGTACAAATGTGGAACTCCCTCCCATAGGAAGTGGTAATAGCAGAAAGTGCGAGAGAATACAAATCATACACACACACACACACACACACGGGTTGGACTTGATAGGCCTGTATCTTTTTCTAACCTCATGAACTGTATAATTCCTTAATGTCCTCTGGCTTTTTTCTATAGTATCCCGTGGTCTCCAGCCCCAGAGTCACCAGGGCATAGCAGCAAAGAAATCATTAACAAGAGGAAGCCCTTAGCATAGACGGGGTTAAATGACAAACCATGTGGCCTGTAGAAATCACTGGGCTGATCCACTGCCCTTAGATTGCATCAGACTGTATGCAAGATTTGCATCTGTCTGTGTGTGTGTCCAGCCAGCTAAATGTGGCAGAGTCTCCCTTCAGTGGTGGTCAGCGGTATTGCATGCTGTGATGATGGTGTCTGAGGTTTACCATGTCTGTGAGACTCTTGCTTGTGGCACAGCAACCAAAGCATATTTTATAGGTACAAGGAAGCTCGGTTATCTGAGTGCCCTTCCTACTGTTATTGCAATTTGGCCACACCCCCTGTCTGCCATGGCGTGCTGCGCTTGCTGCATTATTACGCTCTGTGGAGTGCCCAAGCCTTTTGCAATCCTAACAATGGCTCTCTGCTGATGTCGGAGACTCTCACTATCAGAGAGGAGGTGACTACTCCCAACAGTCTGGTATTAATTGCAGTGCCTGGTGATGGAACTCAGAGAGTAATCCAGTAGTCATTACCCCACTGCCACTCTGGCCATAGGGCACATGGGGCATTTGCCCAGTGGGCTGGGGCCACCTTGCCACATGTCCCTGCAGGAGTGACCTGTTTGTGACTGGGCTGGGTGGCAGTTAGGGTTGCCACGGTGCCACCTCATCCCTTTAAACCCGAACACATAAGAATTACACAGGTTCTGGGGCTAATTTAAGGCAGATAAAGCACCAAGTGAGTTTAATTCCCACCTTAATCAGCCCCAGAATCTGTGTAATTTATATGTGTTCGGGTTTAAAGGGATGAGGTGGCAAACCTAGTGGCAGGAGGTGGGTGGCGGCCATGGGTTGGTTAGAGCTGACGTGGACTGTGGTTACTGCTTACCTCCCGCGGTGCAGCCATGCCTGTGCCTCCTCTCCCGGCTCTTCCACCCCGCCAGCGGTGTCATCCTGATGTCGGGGCGGGGGGGGGGGGGGCAGGAGCAGCTGGAGATCAGAATGGGGCACCCAGGCTGAACCCTTCCTCTGCCCTGCTGGAGGTGGGACTGTGCAAGGGAGGTGGAGAGTGGGGGTGGCACTGTGGTTGAAGAGAGGGGGTGCATGGCTGTGAAGGGCACTGTGGTGGGGGGCTGTGATTGCTGGGGGCACTGTGTTGTGGGGGGGGGGGGCACATTGGTGAGGGGCTGTGATTGCTGGGGGTGCTGTGATGTGGGGGGGGGACGCTTTAGTGTAGGGTGGACTGGACTTTGGGGTAACACTGTAAACATTGCTGTGCCTCTTTGCAGTGCGGTCCCCTTTGTGTTGCAGTGCAGGGAACGGCTCTGTGGGTGTCCCTCCCCCCCAATCCCTGGCGGAATTGGTTTCTTGGTCTGGAATGCCTGGGTCTGTCTTTTGTCCCAGTCCGGGCCTGCCTGGAACCTGTGGGATGAGGACACACTGGGTCATTGGACTAAATTCTAGGACTGTCTTGCAGCATCTGGGACACTTAGCAATAATGATAAGGCTGTGTCCACCATGACGCTGCCCCCAGTTACATCACCAACCTCATCCCAGCATATTGCCCACACCATTCCTCCTAAGACCTCCTGTTCTCTGGCTCCCTCATCTTCTCCTCCCATGCTAATCATCTGGACTTCTCCAGAGCCTCTCCCATCCTCTGGCACTTCCCACCCCAATCTGTCCACCTTTAAGTGATCCCTGAAAACTCATTTATTGAGGGAAGGCAATGCCACCACCAACTAAAAACAGTAGTTTGACCACCTCCAACAGGTCATCCCTCCACAGCTAGGGTTGCCACCTCATCCCTTTAAACCCAAACACATATTAATTACACAGGTTCTGTGGCTGATTAAGGTGGTAATTAAACTCACTTGGTGCCTTATCTGCATTAAATTAGCCTCAAACCCTGTGTAATTCAAAGGTGTTCAGGTTTAAAGGGATGAGGTGGAAACCCTACCCACAGCTATGACCTTCTGTACCACCTCCCCCCAAGGGTTGCCACCTGTCCAGGATTCACCCGGACAGTCCGGGTTTTGAATCATGTGTCCAGGTTGCAGTCCATCTGACGACGTTTAAAAAATTTCTACAGTTTGCATGTTCTGGGTTACAGAGGAGGTCTAGGGCTAGAATTATTGCTCTCGCTCTAACGATCGCGGCGATACCTCACATGTGTGGTCTGACCACTGTTTTCGTATGTGGGCGCTACTCACGTATGCGTTCGCTTCTGCACGTGAGCTTGTCGGGACGGTGCACTTTAAAAAAAAAAAAATCTTATTAATTTTACTTGATTTTAGTTATTTTTTCACAGTTTTTTTTAAAAAGTTGGGTCACTTTCATTCCTATTACAAAGAATGTAAACATCCCTTGTAATGGAAAAAAGCATGACAGGTAGGGTTGCCACCTTTTCTTCAAGCCAAACCCAAACACTTTAGCAGCGCCGGTGTCCTATCATATAAGGACCCCCCTCCGATAGTGTCCGCTGTGTACTGCGCATGCGCAGTACACAGCAACACAGATTCCGAAAATTGCCGAGGATGAACGGCGCTTGCGCCGTGAGTCCAGGTTCTAGCCCCACCATCCAAGTGGACATAGAGTAGGAATATAAAAGAGCTGAGCGCAGCGAGGCCAAGCCCAAAGCATGGCGAGCAAAGCTCGCCCGCGAGGGGCCCTCTAATATTCACAACCCTATGTCCGCTTGGATGGTGGGGCTACCACCTCCACTCACGGCGCAGGCGCTGTTCAGCTTCAGAGATTTTCCGAAGCTTCGTCTGCTCCATACTGAGCATGCGCAGTATGGGGCGGATGCTATATGATGGCAGGACACTATCTGCCAGAACACCGGCAAATATTTTTTTTTGTAGTACAATAAATTCATTACCACTGTACATTGTAATGAACATCTTTTTTTATGTTGTATACACTATACATATAGTTTTGTGATTAAATAACATTTCTGGAGGGGGTGATGGGTGCAGTATGTACAGGAGAGGAGTGCTATGATGGGTGCAGTATGTACAGGAGAGGATTGTGGAGGGTATGATGGGGGCAGTATGTACAGGAGAGGAGTGTGGAGGGTATGATGGGGGCAGTATGTACAGGAGAGGAGTGTGGAGGGTATGATGGGTGCAGTATGTACAGGAGAGGAGTGTGGAGGGTATGATGGGTGCAGTATGTACAGGAAAGGAGTGCGGAGGGTATGATGGGGGCAGTATGTACAGGAGAGGAGTGCGGAGGGTATGATGGGGGCAGTATGTACAGGAGAGGAGTGCGGAGGGTATGATGGGGGCAGTATGTACAGGAGAGGAGTGCGGAGGGTATGATGGGGGCAGTATGTACAGGAGAGGAGTGCGGAGGGTATGATGGGGGCAGTATGTACAGGAGAGGGGTGCAGAGGGTATGATGGGGGCTGCATGTACAGGAGAGGAGTGTGAAGGGTATGATGGGTGCAGTATGTACAGGAGAGGGGTGCGGAGGGTATGATGGGTGCAGTATGTACAGGAGAGGGGTGTGGAGGGTATGATGGGGGCAGTATGTACAGGAGAGGGGTGCAGAGGGTATGATGGGTGCAGTATGTACAGGAGAGAGGTGCGGAGGGTATGATGGGTGCAGTATGTACAGGAGAGGAGTGCGGAGGGTATGATGGGGGCAGTATGTACAGGAGAGGGGTGCGGAGGGTATGATGGGGGCTGCATGTACAGGAGAGGAGTGTGAAGGGTATGATGGGTGCAGTATGTACAGGAGAGGGGTGTGGAGGGTATGATGGGTGCAGTATGTACAGGAGAGGAGTGTGGAGGGTATGATGGGGGCAGTATGTACAGGAGAGGGGTGCAGAGGGTATGATGGGTGCAGTATGTACAGGAGAGAGGTGCGGAGGGTATGATGGGTGCAGTATGTACAGGAGAGGAGTGTGGAGGGTATGATGGGGGCAGTATGTACAGGAGAGGGGTGCAGAGGGTATGATGGGTGCAGTATGTACAGGAGAGAGGTGCGGAGGGTATGATGGGGGCAGTAAGTACAGGAGAGGGGTGCAGAGGGTATGATGGGGGCAGAATGTACAGGAGAGGGGTGCAGAGGGTATGATGGAGGCAGTATGGGGAGGGATTTCTTGCGGTGTCTGTGGGGTGACTATGGAATGAAGTCCCTCAGCTGGGGGGTAGGAAGCGGCTCGGAGTGATGTCTGTATGAAGTGGTCTGGGGGTGATATAAGCTGGGGGGGGGGGAGTTGGGGGCTGAGAAGTGGTCAGATAGGGATGTCTATAATTAAAAAAAAAAAAAAAGCTATTGTGATCATCTACTAAAATATACAACAATACTATTAAATGAAAACAATGTGTTATAAGATGCTGCCCCCAGCACTCTGTATGTACAGATGATGGGGAGGTAATGTATGACCATTCATATATCCTGTGTTATCCAGGCTCTGAGTCTGGACGATCAGAGGTGTAAACTCACCACACACAGTGAGTGGTCATAAATGACATCACATAATCTGGACAGAGGATGGGGACGTTTGTGTACATAGATAAGTGAGCTGCTTGGGAGATCCTGTGATCGGACTCCAGACTCTCCCTCCCCCATACACTCACTATTGTCTCTTCCGATTCTGCTTATCTTTAACCTTCACAAAAGAAATGCTCCTGGAATTTTGCTTAGTAAAATAAAAAGTCAGCTCACCTCTTGATGAACAGTGGGCAGCCTGACAGCAACTCCAGTGATCTCCTCCGCTCTGCCTCCCCCTTCTTCCAGACTACAGCACTAGTGATTGCAGAGGGGGGAACAGAGATAATGGAGACCCTGCAGGAGCCTGGAGGGGGGAGACAGAAAGGAGCTTCAGATTCCCAACACACACACACCAGCACAGTGTGTGTATTTATTGAGACAAAATGATACTGCTGCTGTGACTGTCTCCACAGTGGCATGTATTGTAATGAAGCTCCCCCCTGCCAGGTAGTCTGAAAACCGGGCAGATGATTCAGAACCCGGACTGTCCGGGTGAATCCCGTACAGGTGGCAACCCTAATGACAGGTCCTCTTAAATATGAGATCTGGGGCCAAAAATTCCTCACATCTCATATTTGGACTTAAATGCAATAAAAAAAAAAAAAAATTTCATTTGAAAAAATGACCCTTTAATACGTATGGGCGGAAGGGATGTTATGACTTCCCTTCCGCCCTGCTATGGTATGGAGACGGGTGGGGGCCATCTTTCCCTCACTTGTCTCCATACCCGGCCATGGACAGGTCCCGATCACCTCCCCCTGCTGCCGACGGCTCTGGGAAGCAGCGGAGGGCGCGGGAGAGCAGCGGGAGGGGGGTGGCACCTCTCCCGCCGCCGCCGATAATGGTGATCTCGTGGCGAATCCGCCACAGGGACCACCACTATCGTAAACAGGACCGGCTCCTGAAGAGGTGGATACCTCAGTTGTGGCAGCAGCTGGTGCTGTTTACCAAAATATCCATCTTTAAAGTGCCGACGTAAATGTACAGGAGCCAGTCGGCAAGTGGTTAACAGATGTCATACAGTTATGTTAATTTACTTGAGTTGTTAATAAAGTGGCTGCTATGGGCAATATTTACTCCAGCTTGGTGTGGTCTCCATTTATGGGTAAGGGTAAACTAAAGTTGAGCTGGGGATCGGTCCGGTAGATAGATGGTAAGTACTGTATGTGGCATCTGTTATACAATAGCCATGTGTCTCAGAACGGGGTCTGATAGGAGAGTGAGTGGGCACTATGTGCACAGCATTACTATTTTCTTTTGAGCACCCAAAGGTGTCCCAGGTGGTGAAAAAGTGGCAACCCTACTCCCCCCGCCCCTCCCCCCTTTTAGGTTGTAAGCTCCACGAGCAGGACCCTCCTATTCCTTGTGTACTGAATTTTAATGTAACTGTACTGTCTCCCTTTTATATTGCAAAGCGATGCAGAACCTGTTGGCGCTTTATAAATCCTGTAAAATGGTAATAATTATCATAAGAAGAAGAATTCACACTATGAGACAATTTTTTTTTTTTTTTTTTTTTTTAGGGGGTGCAGTTCTTCTGAGCTCCACAAGGTGGTGATCTCAATTATACCCAGACAGGAAGTCTCTATGGAAAACAGACAGGAAGTGATGTCAGGTACAGACAGGAAGTTCCAGGTGAGAGGTGAGTCGGGAGGAAGTGGAGGGGAGACATTGCTGAAACTGACAGCAGAGGAGGTAATAAGCTTTTTTATGCACCTTCTGCATTATACCTCTTATGTCCTATTCTAATGTACAGAGGTAAGTACTTCCACTGAATTCAGAGGGAGGGAAACAGAAAGACTGTCCTTTTCTACTCTCCTTAATTGTCTCTCATTTTAATCTGAATTACAGACCTCTAGAAATATATATAATAATATAATATTTTTTCTATATATATATATATATATATATATATATATATATATATATATATATTATATAAAATAGAAATAGTTCTGTTTATCTGCGGAAAGTCATAGGCCTCGGGCACACACATGCACGTTCCTGCGCGCGTCGTTGCGATCCACGCATACCATAGTCTATTCCTATCAATGGGCCTCCCTATGCGCCACGAATGAGGCTAAGTAGCTCACACCACTATGCTAGATGTGAATGGGGCCTGAAAGTGAAATTGGTGCGATAACACAAGAACAATGAGGCTCCATTCTCCATCTGTGCATTTCCTGCGCTGCACCAAAAACCGCAGTAAAAAACGCACCAAGCTCCACTCTAAAAAAACATGAACGGGGCTTGACAGCTGAGTGTTTCTGTCTGCTTCCTCCATTTTACTTGTATAAAGATGGCCATACACTATGCAATCTGATTGTATATTGTGCATTTAGTGAGATGGGTGATTGATTGCATTTCATAAAAAAAAAAAAAAAAAAATGTGCAGCTGGGAGGGTGGATGATGGAGGGTGTGTGCTAAGGAGGTCAGCTGGTCAACTCCTTTCTGTGTCATAACCTGCAGTCTGTAAGGAAGTAAGAAATTACTAATAGATAAGTTTGTAAACATGGATGGAGGACAGTAAGGTACGTGTTTGTAAATTTTATGGAAAGCGTTGCTATGTTTGCAAAAAAAGTAGATGAATGCTAGATTGGTATATAGGGGAGCTTGAATTTAAAAAAACAAAACAAAAAAATAAATAAATAAAAAATAAAAAACGTGAACTTACCCTTTAAGGTATTTCCCAAACCTGCCATTTAAAGATGTATGTATTCCCTGTGTTCTTCTCAAAGCTGTGTGAGAAGGACCCTCCTAAAACTGAGCAAAAAAAAGATCAGAGACCAAACAGACTTTACCTGGAAATTGTCATTTCCGATCAGGCAGGTAGGACAGGATATAACAGGTGTGCAGGGTGCGAGAAAACCAACAAACACAAAGTAACCCAATCTACATGTGCCACTAGGAGCAGCCCACTAATTAACCGTATACATCCGCCATCTTTATTTTGTACAACCAATACAGTCCAGATAATTCTCTGTCTACAGAAAACCTGCATAGATCACATGACCACATCACTAAAGATGAGTGAGGACCGGAGTCACATGACTGAGAGGATACTAAACCTCACCCTGGAGATCATCCACCTGCTGACCGGAGAGGTGAGGAGGATTCTGGGAGGTCACATGACATCATTCTTATCTCTGTTAATAAATAGACCTGACCGGAGAGGTGAGGAGGATTCTGGGAGATCACATGACATCACTCTGATCTCTATTGATAAAACACAGACCTGACTGGGAGGTGAGGAGGATTCTGGGAGGTCACATGACATCACTCTGATCTCTATTACTAAAACACAGACCTGACCAGAGAGGTGAGGACGATTCTGGGTTTCTAACATGCTATTCCTATTTGTTTTCCAATCCAGTGTTTTCCTCCTGTAAAGTCAGGATATCATATGACCATCACAGTGCCTCCATGTGACTCCATAAAACCTGAGAGACACAACATGGAGAAGATTCTAGAAGTCACCAAGAAGATCACAGAGCTGCTGACAGGAGAGGTGAGCGGTGCTGGGAATTCTGGGACATTATCCAGTAACAGACAAGGGATGTGTCTGGATGGTGACTGTATCATTGTGTGTGTCAGGTTCCTATAAGGTGTCAGGATGTCACTGTCTATTTCTCCATGGAGGAGTGGGAGTATTTAGAAGGACACAAGAATCTCTACAAGGACTTCATGATGGACAATCAGCCGCCCCTCACATCACCGGGTAAGAGGAGACTTTATTGTAAAGGAGAGAGCAGTACGGTACAGTAAACACATAGAAACAATGTATTCAGTCAGTGTGTGTGTTTCCTACAGATGGATCCAGTAATGGGAACCCACCAGAGAGATGTCCCCGTCCTCTGTATTCCCGGGATTCCACACAGGAAGGTCACACCATCCCTCACCATCATCAGGTAGATGAGAAACAATCACAGATTCTATCATTAGGATCTGTACATTATCTGCATTGTTACAATTTATATATTTTTTACATTTTATATTCAGAGTGGAAACCTGGGAGATAAAGTAGATATTAAAGAAGTGATAAAAGAGGAGGAAGATGAGGATGGGGTGATGGAGGAGTTTCTGAAAGGACACAAAGATCTGTACCAGGACACTATGAGGGAGTCATCCAGCTACAGGAACCCACCAGAGAGATGTCCCCGTCCTCTGTATTCCTGGGATTCCACACAGGAAGATCACACCATCCCCCACCATCATCAGGTAGGTGGAGTTGAGGGTCTGGAACATGAAGTGATTGAACTCTCTGACATGTGGAGACGATGTGTGGACTCTACAAGATGATATTTTCTATGTGATCTCACATCATAAATACTTCTATTTTACAGATGTTGTTTTCTGCCATTCTGTTGGTTTAGGGTGAAGATCTGATGAAAGTGACAGTTGAGGGTGAAGTCTCTGCTCAGCAGACTGTCATGGAGGCATCGGCTGAGTTATATGAACACCGCTCTGGCTACTATTTGAGAAAGTATATTCAGCAGTTATTCGCTTCTGACTTTAGGGAGGAGAACAACAGTAGCATAGAGGGAGGGGGCATTAGGCAGGGAGAAGCAATTGATCCTGTAGCTTGTGGCCAAGTTGCCTTCAGTGATGGGGAGGTGGGGGATAATGGTGAAATCTCCGACCCTTCCTGGGTGCCAGATATAGTAAATTTAAGAAGGGAGGGAGAGGTAGATGATCAGAGAGGCAGGACGTCAACCAAGTGCAACTCGCAGAGGAGAGGAGGAAGCGCACTCCTTCCACCAGCTGGCAGAACACTACAGGTCCAAGCCACCGTTATCCCCCGGTCCACTCACCATACTTCAGCTGTATGGGCCTTCTTCAACACATGCCCTGAGGACCGCACCGCAGTCATATGCAATCTCTGTCAGAAGCGCCTCAAGCGTGGCAAAAGCAGTCATTTGGGTACCACGTGTATGAAAAGACATATGAGCTCGTATCACACAGCTCTGTGGGAACAGCACCTGAAGGCTAGCGGTTGGCAGCAAAAGTGCCGCTCTTGTCACCCATCCAGCTCCTCCCTTTCTACCTCTTCCTCACTATATAGGACCCCCCTTCATCCATTATATCAGCACAGAGCCAGTCGCTTGGTGCAGGCCACTGTTATCCCTCGACGCACTCCCCATAGCTCAGCTGTGTGGGCCTTTTTCACCACATGCACTGAAGACCGCACCGTAGTCATTTGCAGTGTCTGCCTAAAGCGTGTCTCGCGTGGAAATAATGTCAGCCGTTTAGGTACCACTTGCATGAAGAGACACATGGCTTGTCACCACGCAGCTCAGTGGGAGCAGCACCTGAAGGCTAGCGGTAGGCAGCATAATGGCCACACTCCTACAGATGGATCCACCAAGAGAAACCTACCAAAGAGATGACCCTGCTCTCTCTATAGTGTTCCCGGGGATTCCACACAGGAAGGTCACACCATCCCTCACCATCATCAGGTAGATGATTAACAATCATTGGTAGTTATGGTTTGTACACAAGCATTTTTGTTACAATGAATGTCTTCTTATATACTCAGAGTGGAAACTTCGGGGATTACAATATTGTTGCTAAAAAAATAAATTTAAAGAGGGGGATGAGTATGGAGTTATGACGGAACTTTTCAGAATCGTATGAGGGGATCTCTTCAAGGACTTCATGATGGAGAATTGGCTGCCCCTCACCTCACCAGGTAAGAGGATGGTCCACCTAGATCAGGGGTATTGAATTAATATTTACGGAGCTCTAGTCAGTAAAATTTTCTTTTGCCAGGGGTCAGAATCTCATGTTAGCACCAGAACACATCACGGCCCCCCTGCATATCAGGGCAGTCTTTAGCCTACCCTTCACGTCATAGCCCCCTTTACATCACAACCCCTCTTAATATCACAGTTCCCCCCTTTACATCAGTGTCCATAGTCCCTCTTTACATCACAATTCCCCTTTACATTGGAGAGCACTTCACATTACAGTGCCTCTTTATGTCACAGTGCCCCTTACATCACAATGGTCCCCTCTGCGTCACAGTGCCAGCCCCTCTGTGTCACAGTGCCGGCCCCTCTGCGTCACAGCCACAGTGCCAGCCCCTCTGCGCCACAGTGCCGGCCCCTCTGCGCCACAGTGCCGGCCCCTCTGCGCCACAGTGCCGGTGTCCTATCACATAGTGTCCCCCATCGGATAGTGTCTGCTGTGTACTGCGCATGCGCAGTACACAGAACACACAGATTACGAAAATATCCGAAGATGAACGGCGCCTGTACTGTGAGTCCAGGTTCTAGCCCCACCATCCAAGTGGATATAGTGGTAGAATAAAAAAAGCCGAGCGCAGCGAGGCCCTGCCCGAAGCATGGCCCTCTATTATTTGCAGCCCTATGTCCACTTGGATGGTGGGGCTAGCACCTCCACTCGCGGCGCAGGCGCCGTTCATCTTCGGAGATTTTCCAAATCTACTGCGTCACAGTGCTGGCCCCCTCGACGTCACAGTGCCGGCCCCCTCGACGTCAGTCTCAAGTGAGATCGATTAAAGTGTTTCACCAGGTTTACCCTATGGCACTTCCAATAAGATAGGCTACGAGAGATATTTTGAACTTCCACATTTTGTATATATTTACTGTATATTACTGTATATAGCTCACATGTATGTTTCACATGCTATGCTGTCTTCGTACACGGCACTAATCACTCTGCTCACTGTCACTACACACATTCCTACATTCTTTCCGGGAATAGTCCTGCATATGCTTGTGTTTGCATCCTATTTACAGTACCTTAGTACATTTGTAACTTTTCTACTTTTTTCTGTAAACCTGTACAGTATCTCACAAATGTAAGTACACCCCTCACATTTTTGTAAATATTTTATTCTATCTTTTCATGTGACAACACTGAAGAAATTACACTTTGCTACAATGTAATGTAGTGAGTGTACAGCTTGTATAACAGTGTCAATTTGCTGTCCCCTCAAAATAACTCAACACACAGCTATTAATGTCTAAACCGCTGGCAACAAAAGTGAGTACACCCCTAAGTGAAAATGTCCAAATTGGGCCTAAAGTGTCAGTATTTTGTGTGGCCACCATTATTTTCCAGCTCTGCCTTAACCCTCTTGGGCATGGAGTTCACCAGAGCTTCACAGGTTGCCACTGGAGTCCTCTTCCACTCCTCCATGATGACATCATGGAGCTGGTGGATGTTGGAGACCTTGCGCTCCTCCACCTTCTATTTGAGGATGCCCCACAGACAGGCATGTCTGGAGACATGCTTGGTCAGTCCATCACCTTTACCCTCAGCTTTTTTAGCAAGGCAGTGGTGGTCTTGGAGGTGTGTTTGGGGTCGTTATCATGTTGGAATACTGCCCTGTGGCCCAGTCTTCAAAGGGAGGGGGATCATGCTCTGCTTCAGTATGTCACAGTACATGTTGGCATTCATGGTTCCCTCAATGAACTGTAGCTCTCCAGTGCTGGCAGCACTCATGCAGCCCCAGACCATGACACTCAACAGGGTTTAGGTCTGGAGACATGCTTGGCCAGTCCATCACCTTTAACCTCAGCTTTTTTAGCAAGGCAGTGGTGGTCTTGGAGGTGTGTTTGGGGTCTTTATCATGTTGGAATACTGCCCTGTGGCCCAGTCTCTGAAGGAAAGAGATCATGCTCTGCTTCAGTATGTCACAGTACATGTTGGCATTCATGGTTCCCTCAATGAACTGTAGCGCAGCCCCAGACCATGACACCACCATGCTTGACTGTAGGCAAGACACACTTGTCTTTGTACTCCTCACCTGGTTGCCGCCACACATGTTTGAGACCATCTGAACCATATAAGTTTATCTTGGTCTCATCAGACTACAGGACATGGTTCCAGTAATCTATGTCTTTAGTCTGCTTGTCTTCAGCAAACTGCAGGCTTTCTTGTGCATCATCTTTAGAAGAGGCTTCCTTCTGGGACCACAGCAATTCAGAGCAATTTGATGCAGTGTGCGGCGTATGGTCTAAGCACTGACAGGCTGACCCCCCCACCCCTACAACCTCTGCAGCAATGCTGGCAGCACTCGTACGTCTATTTCCCAAAGACAACCTCTGGATATGACGCTGAGCACGTGACCTCAACTTCTTTGGTCGACCATGGCGAGGTCTGTTCTCAGTGGAACCTGTCCTCTTATGCCGCTGTATGGTCTTGGCCACCGCGCTGCAGCTCAGTTTCAGGGTCTTGGCAATTTTCTTATAGACTAGGCTAGTCTAGGAGCAACAATTCTTTTTTTCAGATCCTCGGAGAGTTCTTTGCCATGAGGTGCCATGTTGAACTTCCAGTGACCAGTATGAGAGAGTGAGAGGGATAACACCAAATTGAACACACCTGCTCCCCGTTCACACCTGAGACCTTGGAACACTAACGAGTCACATGACACCGGGGAGGGAAAATGGCTAATTGGGCCCAATTTGTACATTTTCACTTAGGGGTGTACTCACATTTGTTGCCTAGCGGTTTAGACGTTAATGGCTGTGTGTTGAGTTATTTTGAAGGGACAGCAAATGTACACTGTTATACAAGCTGTACACTCACTACTTTACATTGTAGACAAGTGTCATTTCTTCAGTGTTGTCACATGAAAAGATAAAATATTTACAAAAATGTGAGGCGTGTACTCACTTTTGTGAGATACTGTATATAAAAACAACGTAATGGACTTTAGAACCGTTTTTGAATGATGCTCGGTGTGTTTTTGTCTCTCGCTGCAGCCACTTGTCAATACGTTCACATTTTTATGATGGTTACATTTGGTGAACCAGCCAGAAGGTGACAATGGGATCCTGAGGACCGAGGAACCCTCTGCTGGAAAGGTAAGGCCATCATTACTAGCATTTTAAGTGCTACTTAGCGATGAGCCGAACTGCCCAAAGTCCGGTTTGAACAGGGTTCAGTGAACTTCAAAGAAGTTTTGGATGCCGAACCCCAACCCCATTGAAATCAATGGGAGGGCCAAAGTTGTCAAATTAATGGGCAAGGGGGTGTCATATAGCATGTGGGGGTGGGCACTGCGCTGGGGAAGATTTACCAATGCAAAAAAAAATTTGATAAAAAAATCCATTTGGGTCAGAGCAGTGATTTTTATTTTATATGTTTAAAGTGAAACATTATAAATGTCCAACTCCTTTTAACCGCTTGCCGACCGCCTCATGCCGATATACGTCGGCAGAAGGGCTCATACAGGCAGAATCGCGTACCTGTACGTTGCCCTTTTAAGAGGCAGCCAGCCTGCGCGCGATCCCACAGCAAGCTCCATGAGTCGGGTCGTGGGTCCCGCGGACTCGATCGCCTCACTGCCACCTAGTGGTTAACCCCTTCACTGCCAGTGTCATTTACACAGGTATCAGGGCATTTGTAGAACTGATTGCTGTATAAATGACAATGGTCCCAAAAATGTGTCAAGAATGTCCGATGTGGACGCCATAATGTCGCAGTTACGATAAAAAGTACTGATCGGCGCCATTTAAAAAATATATAGTAATAAAAACGGCATAAAACTATCCCTTGTTTTGTAGTCGCTATAACTTTTGCGCAAACCAATCAATAATCGCTTATTGCGATATCATTTATTTATTTTTTTTACCAAAAATATGTAGAATAATACGTATCGGCTTAAACTGAGGAAATTTTTTATATATATATATATATATATGTATATATATATATATATATATATATATATATATATATATATATATATATATATATTTTTGGGGGATATTTATTATACCAAAAAGTAAAAAATAATGCTTTTTTTTTTTTTTTCAAAATTGTCGCTCTTATTTTGTTCATAGCGCAAAAAATAAAAAACCCAGGGGTGATCAAATACCACCAAAAGAAAGCTCTATTTGTGGGGGAAAAAAAAGGATGTCAATTTTGTTTGGGAGCCACGTCGCACGACCGCGCAATTGTCAGTTAAAGTGCCAAATCGCAGAAAGTGCTCTGGTCAGGAAGGGGATAAAATCTTCCAGGGCTTAAGTGGTTAAATGACATCCCTTGTAGATGTCCAAATCCTACCTGTGACAGGGCATTTCTGTGATGTACAGAAAATGCTGCAGCAGCACTGACATTTACACAGGAATTTTTTTTTTTAATTGCTGGAAAATGACAATTTTTATTGCCAGCTTCTTCTTTTTCCTTTTTTTAGAAGCTGGCAATGAATGCCATTTGTAGACAACTTAAACTGGGTATTTTTTTTTTTTTCCTTTAAATATCTTTTGCTGTAGCATATTTTACAGCAAGAATGAAAAAAAAAAATAGTATAAAGTCCCCTCCAAAATACATCCCAGACCCTTTGAGTCTGGTATGAATTTTAAGGGGGTGCCTCGCGCAAAACCCCTCCTCCCCCCCCTAAAAAAAGTGAGGTCCCATAGGATTTCCTTACCCCAGACCCTTCACTTGCCTACTGGGCACTTTTACTCCTTTTCTGCCCAGGTCAACTTTTCAGCTTTCTGCGCTCACAATTTGAATGACGATTGCGCGGTCATGCAACACTGTTCCCAAATGAAATTGTTATTTGTTTGAGACAAATAGAGATTTCTTTTGGTGGTATTTAATCACCACTGGGTTTTTTATTTTTTGCTTTAAAAAAATAAAAAATAAAAAAAAGACCCAAAATTTTGAAAAAAAAAAAGGTTTTCTTTGTGTTATAACATTTTGTAAATAAGTAATTTTTCTCCTTCAAACGACACTGATAGTCGGCACTGATGGGTACTAATGAGGTGGCACTGAGGACACCGCACTGAAGGGCACTGATGAGAAGGCACTAATGAGCGCTGATGGGCAATAATATGCGGCACTGATGGGCGATAATATGCAGCACTGATAGGCAGCACCGACTGGCATCACTGCTGGGCACTGTTGGAGCTGCACTGATAATCAGTGCCCTAATGTTCTGTGCAGATCTCCCCTGTGAGGAAATGCTGCTGATCGGCTCTCCTCTCCTCATGTGTTGCAAGTGTGAGGAGAGGAATGCCGATAACCATACCAAGATCAGTGATGTGCTGTCTCCCAGGGACACAGCGCACCACAGATCACTGCTCGTCCCCGTGGACTCGTAAGAGCTGCAAGAGCGGGGCAACGTCGTGTGATGTCGTCCAAGGACGAAGAGCCACAGCCCGCCTGTCAATTGACAATACGGCAGGCGGGAGGTTGTTAATCTGAGCATGCATTCTGGCTGACCAGGAAAGGGGGACAAACCATACCAAGCCACATGTACCCAACATGGGGAACCCCCTGTCGAAGCACCTTGTCCTCATGTTGATTGGGTAATGAGGGCAAGGGCCTCTTACCCTTAACCCTGGCTGGTGGTTGTGGGGGGTCTGAGGGACTTGATGAAATCTGTAAGTCCCTTTTATTAATAAGGGGGTCCCTTCATAATGCCTCTCTACTCATTCACAAAAAAAAAGATGTAACCTAGAAATAGACACCCAAACATTTGACAAATCCTTTATTCACCACCTCAGTACCGAGCCATAGCCAAAAGATGGCTGCAGTGTGGCTCGCTTGTTCTGAGAGGGAGTCCATTGATATCCTCCCAGAACATGCCTTCTGCGTGCCTTTTGGACACAGCTGATCACAGATCGTGGTAAGGGGCCAATCCTAGCGGCCCTTTACCATGTGATTAGCTGTGTCCAATCACAGCTGATCACATGTAAACAAATTTGCTAGTTATCGGCATTCCTTTCCTAACATGCTGTCACTGTGTGAAGAAAGGAGCGCCGATAACCGGCAAGACTGGCAGGGCACATGTACACTGATAATCAGTGCTGACTGTTTCTTTTAATTGTTCAGACAATGCTGTCTGTTTTATTAGTACGATGAAGGTTGTGGTATGACATTGAGAGGGAAGGGTATATTAAGATATTTTTCTAATATATACATTTTTTTTTATTTAATAAAGTTATTATTTTGCATTCTAAACTATCCCCTCCAATGTATTTTTATTTATGTATATCTGCTGGTACAAGGATCAACCTCTATTTCCCTTAGGGGTCCATCCCAGGGTATTTTTCTTTATGTTCAGTTTATTTAGGCTGTATCCCCCACGCCAGTCTGTTGGTGAGATGGCAGCACTATTTAAAAGTAAAACTACTTTTTTGACAGATTTTTAAAATCGATTATTTTTGCACTGATCATCAGTGCCGCCTATGAGCCCATCAGTGGAGCCTCGCTAGGGCTACCATCAGTGGAGCCTCGCTAGGGCTACCATCAGTGGAGCCTCGCTAGGGCTACCATCAGTGGAGCCTCGCTAGGGCTACCATCAGTGGAGCCTCGCTAGGGCTACCATCAGTGGAGCCTCGCTAGGGCTACCATCAGTGGATGCTCGCTAGGAGCCCCATGAGTGGAGGCCCGCTAGGAGCCCCATGAGTGGAGGCCCGCTAGGAGCCCCATGAGTGGAGGCCCGCTAGGAGCCCCATGAGTGGAGGCCCGCTAGGAGCCCCATGAGTGGAGGCCCGCTAGGATCCCCATGAGTGGAGGCCCGCTAGGATCCCCATGAGTGGAGGCGCGCTAGGATCCCCATGAGTGGAGGCGCGCTAGGATCCCCATGAGTGGAGGCGCGCTAGGATCCCCATGAGTGGAGGCGCGCTAGGATCCCCATGAGTGGAGGCGCGCTAGGATCCCCATGAGTGGAGGCGCGCTAGGATCCCCATGAGTGGAGGCGCGCTAGGATCCCCATGAGTGGAGGCGCGCTAGGATCCCCATGAGTGGAGGCGCGCTAGGATCCCCATGAGTGGAGGCGCGCTAGGATCCCCATGAGTGGAGGCCCGCTAGGATCCCCATGAGTGGAGGCCCCGCTAGGATCCCCATGAGTGGAGCATCGCTAGGAGCCCCATGAGTGGAGCATCGCTAGGAGCCCCATGAGTGGAGCCTCGCTAGGAGCCCCATGAGTGGAGCCTCGCTAGGAGCCCCATGAGTGGAGCCTCGCTAGGAGCCCCATGAGTGGAGCCTCGCTAGGAGCCCCATGAGTGGAGCCTCGCTAGGAGCCCCATGAGTGGAGCCTCGCTAGGAGGCTCTTTAGGGCCCATCAGTGGTGGCTCGTTAGGGCCCATCAGTGGAGGCTCGTTAGGGCCCATCAGTGGATGGTCGCTAGGAACCCCATCAGTGGAGCCTCACCAGTGCCCATCAATGGAGAAAAAAAATACTTGTTTGCAAAATTTTGTAACAGAAACAGCAAAGAATGTGTAGATATGGGGGTCATTAAGAGTGACCGAGACTGTCACGTTACAGGAGAAGTAGGTATTCTAAACAGGGCTGGATTAACATAGGGGCTATTGGAGCTGCAGCTCCAGGCAGCCCTTTCCTTAAGGTAGGCCCAGCCCAGTGGTGTGAGTGAGTCACTAATGTTGCCCAGCCCTGCTCTATGTGCAGTGTACACTTAATTATTTTGTAAATCGCTGCGACATTCATATTTAATTTGGAGCATTCATAGGTATGTCAAACTCCCTGACCCCCTAGTCCACCATCACCTTTGCTGAATGCTTCTGACATTGGGGATGTACAACAAGCCCTTCCTGCCACAGTCACTGAGCCTACCATCAGCCTGTACTGCAAGGTGGGCAGATGGAGGATGATGATGGGGGTGGGGTCCAGAGCTAAAGCAGAAGGAATTAGTTTGGAGGGCAAACATGGCCAAAGAGGGGGTGTGCAGGGGGGGCTGGGGTGCAAAGATGAGCAGAGGCACGTGGAGTTGTGCAGGGGGATTTAGAGCACGACCATTTTTCCCACAGGCCTTGCGTTCAGATCTCGTGGATTATGTGGTCACCCTCCAAAATCAATTACTAAAAACGAATTTGCATGTTTTCTCTTCCATTCCAGAAACTGAAGGGATGTACAAATTAAATCCGGGGGAATGGATGGTGATAAACGCCTCAGAGGGAGTCTAGACCCAGGATATAACAGTCCATATTGTGTGCAGTTGATTACACCCATTTCAGTCCAGCTTGAAGGAAAAGAGACTTGGATACATGCCAGTCATTGCAAAAAAAAATAAAAAACTGATAAAATTGAAGCTGTGCCTATTTTTTCACAGGTTGTCTCACATAGGAAAACAACCCCTTTATTCGGAAGTTGAAACTGTATGCAGAAAGAAGTAGCACTGGTAATTGTTGTACCCCACGAATGTGGGAGCTCGAACATAATAAAAAAAACACCTTCAGGCTGCATAGTGAACTCCCTGTGTGTCTTTGAATGCTCTGCTTGTATGTGTCTGTGTCAGATCTGATTACTATTTAGCGCTCACCTGCATCAGATTTAGATTGAGAGACCAAGGGATTGTGGAATATGTCGTTTTTTTTCTTTTTTGTTACTGGAAGTCTCAGTTCTCAC
The DNA here is from genome assembly GCF_037356315.1 of Lithobates pipiens. Classification (NCBI taxonomy): domain Eukaryota; kingdom Metazoa; phylum Chordata; class Amphibia; order Anura; family Ranidae; genus Lithobates; species Lithobates pipiens. The sequence continues at coordinate 616,153,506 of NW_027507758.1, read as the reverse complement.
ACTACAGACAGAAGTTATTCATTGATGACTCCTGAAGACGTTGGTGTATACCCGGGGTCTCAAACTGGTGGCCCTCCAGCTGTTGCTAAACTACAAGTCCCATGAGGCATTGCAAGGCTGACAGTTACAAGCATGACTCCCACAGGCAGAGGCATGATGGGACTTGTAGTTTTGCAACAGCTGGAGGGCCGCCAGTTTGAGACCTCTGGATGAAACCGGTACGTTATCTCCGTTGTTTTTGAAGCGCAGCTGGAACACACCACGGCATTTCCATGCACATGGATTTCTAAGCTGCAAGAATTTGCAGTTTTCGTCTTGTATTTATCTGTTTTATTTTTTTGGAATAAAACTGAAATATTTCACTATGGAAGCCCTTTTTCTTTTTAATTTTTCCCACTTAAGCCGCATACACACGATCGGAATTATGGACAGAAAAAGACAGATGAGAGCTTTTCATCGGAAAATGCGACCATGTGTATGCTCCATCGGAATTTAGCTGTCCGAAAAAAATTGATAGCATGTTCTCAATTTTCCCAAAGGAAATTCCGATCGTGTGTATGCAATTCCGACAAGCCAAAAATCGCGCATGCTCAGATTCAACTACGAGACAGAAGCTATTGGCTACTGGCTATTGAACTTCCTTTTTCTAGTCCCGTCGTACGTGTTGTACGTCACCGCGTTATAAACGAACGGAATTTGGTGTGACTGTGTGGAGGCAAGACAGCTTGAGCCGAATTCCGTCGGGAAAACCATCAGAGCTTTTTTCCGACGAGAATTCCGATCATGTGTACCATAACCATCGGACAACTGCCTTGAAATCATTTTGTTCCTGGGAACGGGCTCAAACGATCTGGATTCACTTTGGTATGTGTGTCCCGGTTAAACGCTGGGATCGTGCACAAATCCTGTTGAATATAACCCATGTGCTTTATGACTACCTGTAATAGGGGTCATGGAAGTCTGGGGATGGTGGTGGAAGATATTTCAGTCTAATTTACCTTCTGTTCAGCAGGGATTTGAAAGATTGTGTACACTATCTGAGGAAGTTGATACATTGTTTGAATATTCACTATTTGCCCTACTGAACTTATTTTGTGCTTGTACTTTTTATACACATATTATTATATGATAATGTTGGTGCTCGGTTAAAATCACTTTTGCATGTTTGCACTTTATTAGGGAAGGAGCGTGGTTTAATCAATTTAGTACTGATTTGTACTCCTCCATAGAAGTTATTCATTAACATGTGCAGGGCCATGCCAAAGTCCCATGTTTCAACACAAACAGGAATACAGAGCTGTCCTTTGCACCTCCTTACTAGCAAAACTGTTCTGACTCTCAATGCCAAGACCTCCAAGCTGCAAATGTCTGTCGCTTTTCAGTTGCACCACACAGATGTGTCTACGCGGCAAAAGCATCAACTGCTACCTTTAACAAAGTGACTTTTAGGCTGGGTTCACACCGCTGCGGGTGGGAGACCCGGATGTGATTCGCACCGCACTGCAGTGCAAATCACATCCGATCTCCGTAGCGATGCAAGTTCAGCCATACAGATAGTATGGCTGAATTCGCATCGCTCCCGCAGCAAACTCGCACGGGACCCTTTTTTTGGTCCGCAGCAGAATCGGATCGCATGGGTGTTCACACCATGCGATCCGATTCCTGTGCGAGTGTGCAGATCGCACTGCGATATGCGGACGGATCTGGGGGTGTCATTAACATTTCATTGACCCTCCCAGCCATTCGCATAGGGCAGTGTGAACTGCCGGCGGGAGGCATGCGATGCGGGAAAACGCCGCGGATTCGCGGCGTTCCCGCATCGCTGTGGTGTGAACCCGGCCTTAATGACAAGCCACAGTTCAAGTTACAGTCAGCAGAAGCCCTAGAGACTAAACCACAGCTTAAAGCTCTTTACAACATCGTTTTATTCTGGTATACCTCACCTTTATGCACCAGAGAACTTGCACACCCAAGAGGTTCCACAAGTTGCTTCAGCTCCAAAGAGTATGAAATCAGATCTCTTTGACTCCACCAGATATATGATACTTTGAGCAGCGCAAACCAATATTAAAATATTATTTTCTCTATCGTTCATTGACGGACACAGCAGCTCTTCTTGACCTTAGGGTTATATCGCCCCTTTAGGAGAGGGCTAGGCAGAAAGTGTTAAAAACAGCAGCACTTGCACAGTACCGCCCAGGGGGGTGTCCTACTGGCTATAACCCCTCACACGGCTTCCTGCAGCTCAGTTTTTTTCTGCCTAATGTAGAATAAGGATGAGCTTCGTGTTCGACTCGAACATTGGCTATTCGCCCGTTCGGGGAATTCCGAACGTTATGGACCGTTCGCGCCAAATTCGTGTGGCGCTCACGGCCCACAATGCACTGCGCCATCGCAGTGCATTGCTGGCTCATGATTGGCCAAGCATGCACTGTGACCCCGCATGCTTGGCCAATCACAGCGCCGGCAGCGAGGAGAGCCATGATTGGCCACAGGCAATCATAGCTCAGGCTGTGTAGTACACGCCCCACACTATATAAGGCCGCCAGCCTTGTGTAGTGTGTTGGCGTCTGTAGGAGTTAGTGGGTGTTCTGTGTACCTTCAACACAGTATACACCGTTCGTTATCGGACAATTTTGCGTTCTTGCTCTTCTGTAGTGGTTGTTGTCTGCGTGCCCTGACCGCAGTATACACTGCTATATCCACCTATATAGCTAGCTATATTTCTCTTTTTTAATAGAGCTTGCAGTCAGTTGTAGGAGATTGTGCGTGCTGTCTGCGTGCTCTGAACCCAGTATACACCGTTATATCCACCTATATAGCTAACTATCTTGCTCGTTTTAAATAGAGCTTGCAGTCAGTTGTAGGAGATTGTGCGTGCTGTCTGCGTGCCCTGACCTCAGTATACACCGTTATATCCACCTACATAGCTCTTCTCTAATTGAGCCATCTGCCATCTGCAGGAGTGGGTGTTGTGTGTGCCTCTAGCACAATATACACTAACCAATTGCTGGTTTTCCCATCTCCCTGCAGACCATTACTATGTCTGGAAGGCCAACAAGGAGAAGCAGACAGTCACGAGCCAATAAAAGAGGGCAAGCAGGCTCTGTGTCTAGAGACAACAGTGCTATTCGTGGACGCGGTGCATCGTCATCAGCACGTGGCCATGGGACATGATTGTCCTTATTTTCGGCAGCTGGACGTGTTGAGCTGCATCATGCCGAAGACTTGGTAGAGTGGATGACCAAGCCCTCTTCATCCTCCTCATCCTCTCTCACCCATTTGCTCAGGGTACTAGCAAATCAGCTGCCAACGCGTCCTCTTCCCTCGTCTCAATGTTATCATCAGTCACTCCTTCCCTAGACCCACGATGTCCTCCTAAGGAGTCCCCCGAACTGATTGAGCACAGTGTTGGGTACATGCTCCAGGAGGATGCCCAGCGTTTTGAAGGCTCTGATGATGATACCCAGCTAGAGGAAGGCAGTAACGTGAGAGGGGATGCTCAAGAAGGACAGCAATCTGGCAGTCGTGTTCCACCAGCTTCAGCATACTGCCATGTTTTCTCCAGTGATGAAGAGGGATGAAGAGGGAGGGGATGATGAGGTCACTGACTCCACGTGGGTGCCTGATAGGAGAGAGGAGGAGGAGGAGGCACATCTCCAACAAGGCAGGATGCCCTCCGGGGGCCAGCTTAGCGGCAGCACACCGACTGAATCACACTGCAGAGCTCTGCCTGTGCAGGGCGCTGCCTCTGAGTGTTATTCAAAAAGTTCTTTGGTGTTGGCCTTTTTTGAGACAAGTGCATCAGATTGCACCGCTGCTATTTTCAACATATGTCTCAAGCGTATCTCACGTGACCAAAACATTAGCCGCTTGGGCACCACATGCTTGACCAGACATATGTTGACCTGCCATGCAGCTCGTTGGCAAGCGTACCTTAAAGACCCACACCAAAGAAAAAAGCAGACCTCCCCTTGCTCCTCATCAACTGGGATCTCCAACCCCACTAGACCTTCAGTCCTCTCTGAAGCCTGCACTGAGAGGAATGAAGGTGTAGAATTAGGCGTGTGACAGCCAAGTACTTGCGGGCACTCTACTAGCAGTACACCCATGTCCGATTGTAGCAGGCAAATTTCCCTGCCCCAGCTGCTGGACCGTCGAAAGAAGTTCACTCCCAGCCATCCACATGCCCAGCGGTTGAATGCTAGCTTGGCTAAATTGCTAGGATTTCAACTGCTGCCTTTTCAGTTGGTAGACTCCGCCCCAATGTGCGGTTCCTCAGTGGCAGGTCCCCAAACGCCTTTTTCTCATGGAAGGCGATTCCGGCTCTCTACCGGCATGTGAAAGGCAATGTCCTTGCCTCGCTGGACAGGGCGGTCAGCGGTAAGGTGCATATTACCGCTGACTCATGGTCCAGCAGGCATGGACAGGGATGTTACCTATCTTTCACGGCCCATTGGGTCACTTTTCTGGCAGCTGGGAAGGATGCAGGACAAGGTGCCGTAGTGTTGGAGGTTGTTCCACCACCACGCCTTCAAAATGCTACTACTGGTTGTGACACACCTCTCTCCTCCACCCCCTCCTCTTCTTCTTCCTCCATGGCCTCTTCCAGTGCTCTGTCCTCGGAATCAGCAGTGCTCTGTAGGCGTTCAAGGGGCTATGCAAGTACGCAGGCAAAAAGATGCCATGCCGTGCTTGCGCTAGTTTGTTTGGGGGACAGGAGCCACACTGGGGCAGATATTTTGTCAGCTCTGCAGGGGCAGGCTGAGAGGTGGTTGACGCCATGCCAGCTTAAGCCAGGAATGGTGGTTTGTGACAATGGCACCAACCTCCTCTCACCCTCCGACAGGAAAAACTGACCCATGTGCCCTGTGTGGCTCACGTCCTTAACCTGGTGGTGCAGCGGTTCTTGGGCAGGTACCCGGCCTTACAGGATGTCCTGGGCCAGGCCAGGAAAGTCTGTGTGCATTTCCGCTGATCATTTAATGCCAGTGCTCGGCTGGCTGAGCTCCAAGAGGAGTTGAACCTGTCCAAGAACCGCCTTATATGTGACAAGCCCACCAGGTGGAACTCAACGTTGGCCATGCTGCAGCGGCTGCACACGCAGCAGGGGACCATCAATGAGTACCTGTGCGACTACGGCACCAGGACAGGGTGAGGGGAGCTTGTTTTTTTCTCACCACGCCAGTGGGGCATGATCAGGGATGCATGCACTGTCCTGTCACCATTTGAGGAGGCCACGAGGATGGTGAGCAGTGACAGTGTATGCATCAGTGACACTGTACCTCTTGTCCACCTGTTGGAGCATACGCTGCGTGGAATAATGGAAAGGACACTTGAGGCAGGAAGAGGAGGACTTCCTTGTCTCTCAAGGCCCCTTTTATCCAGACAGTGTTCCTACTGTCCCACCCATCACACAGGAAGAGGAGGAGCAGGAGGCTTGTGTCAGCATGGAGGTGGAGCCTGGCACTCAGCAGCAGCAGTCTTTTAGGGATGATTTACAGTCCCAAGAAACACATGGACTTGTACGTGTCTGGGAGGAGGTGGCTACCGATCATGTTGTCCTTAGTGACCCAGAGGACTCCTGACCGAATGCGTCAGCTAACCTACGCTGCATGGCCTCCCTGATCCTGCAAAGCCTGCAGAAGGATACTTGTATTCTTCGGATCAAGGAGGGGGACCATTACTGGCTGGCCACTCTCCTTGATCCACGGTACAAGGGTAAGGTTGCGGACCTTATCTTGCCATCGCAGAGGGAGCAGAGAATGAGACATCTCCGGGAGGCCTTGCTGAAAGGTCTGTGCAACGCGTTCCCAGAGACTGGGAGGTTACAAACTCCTGGTCCTGGACAACGTTTTGCTGAGGCTTCGGTCAGCCACAGAAGGAGCGGTGGAGAAGGTGGCCATCTGACTGATGAGTTCAGCCAATTTTTTAGTCCACAGCCCCAAGGCATGATCGGTTCCAGCAACCATCTGATTTACATGGTGCAGGAATACCTAGGGGCAAGGTCAGACTTGGACACCTTTCCCACTGAAAATCCTCTGGCTTACTGGGTCTTGAGGATGGATCACTGGCCAGAGCTTGCACAGTATGCAATTGAGCTACTGGCCTGTCCTGCATCCAGTGTTCTTTCAGAATGCACCTTCAGTGCTGCTGGTGGCTTTGTAACCGATCACAGGGTGCGCCTGTCCACCAACTTGGTTGATCGACTGACCTTCATAAAGATGAATCAGTCTTGGATCACCACCAGCTACCAAGCACCTGAAGCTGATGTAACCGAATCATTTTTTTTTTAAATATCACATCCCTTCAAGACTGCCTATGCTGATGCTGAGTGACTATCCTGTTATGTTGACTGACTATCCTCTTCCTCCTCAATGATCTTTATGATATCTTGGAAGAACATTTTTGGTTCTGGTTGATGCCACCAGCCCAATTTTTCAGCCCCTGTAATTACATTAGAGTGCAATGCTTTGCAGCAGGGCTCATTCCTGCACTGTAAATAGAGTATATGGAAGAGGTAACAGTGTCGTGGCACCAGTGCCTAAGGCCCAATTTTTTAGCCCCTGTTTAACAGGGGCATGTAATACAATTTTTGATGCAATGGTTTGCAGCAGAGTTCATTCCTGCACTCCAACTAGAGTATATGGGAGAGGTTGCAGTGTCGTGGCACCAGCACTAGTGCCTAAGGCCCAATTTTTCAACCCCTGTTTAACAGGGGCATGTAATTAAAATTTTTGATGCAATGCTTTGCAGCAGGGCTAATTCCTGCACTCCAACTAGAGTATCTGGGAGAGGTTGCAGTGTCGTGGCACCAGCAAGCAGTGCCTAAGGCCCAATTTTTCAGCCCTGTTTAATATAATATTTCACAGCAGGGCCCTTTCTTGCAGCCACCGAGAGTAACTGTGAGGACTTATAGTGTTGTGGCACCAGCACCACCACCACAACCACCAAAGGCGAGCTCCAGCAAGAGTCACTTTGAGGGCTTACAGTGTTGTGGCAACACTAACACCTTAGGCCCACATTTCTGCAGAGCATATAGGGCAGGCCCCTACTTTCAAACATCCAACTTACAAATGTCTCCTACTTGCAAAGGGAAGGAGGCAACCGGAAGTGAGATGAAAAAAGACGGACGTCCACAAAAATTATACAGGGGTGATAACCCTTCCCTATGTTTTCCAAAAATCTTAAAAATACATTTTTTGACTGGAGCTACACTTTTAAAATGTACCAGTTCAAAATTACAAACAGATTCTACTTAACACAACAAACCTACACAGTCCCTGTCTTGTTTGCACTGCTTGTATACTGCTGTTCTGAGTATATAGGGCCTGGGGGCCACACGCCCCCATTTGGGAGCGGGGTTCCCCTTAATATCCGTACAAGAAACAAAGGGGCTGGTAATGGGCAGGGGGGGCTACCCATGCCATTTTTCTCAATGATTTTCATCCGTATTGCCTGAACCAGATATAACATTAAAACCGCAAGCAGTTTTAAATTACTTTTTTTTTCCGTTAAATCTCATTTTGTGCAGGGATTGTTCTAAACACGGGAAGCACACGCCACTTCACAGGCATACTATAGACACCCCCCAGGCACAATATTTAAAGGAATATTTCACTTTTTTTTCACTTTAATCATCATTACAATCAGTGCTCCAAAAAAACTGCAGTTTTTAAATACATTTTTGGCATTGACCCATGTCCCCTGGGGCAGGAGCCAGGTCCCCAAACCATTTTTAGGACAATATCTTGCATATTAGCCATTAAAATTATCACTTTTTATTTCGAACGTTCGAGTCCCATAGACTTCAATGGGGTTCTAAAGTTTACACAAATTTTCGGTCCGTTCGAAAGTTCTGGTGCGAACCGAACTGAGGGGTGTTCGACTCATCCCTATCTAGAGGCAATCATTTTGGCGTAGACCTTTAAGTCGATATTGAGAAGGGATATGGGTCTAAAGTTTGGGGGGGAGTTATGTTCTTCCCCTGGCTTTGGTAAAGTCACAATGATAGCATTCAACATTTCAGGGGGGAAGGAGGTTGAGGCAGCAGCGGCGGCAAGGATTTGTTCCATATATGGAGTTAATAACTGTTTGAAAGTTTTATAATAATCCCCAGAGAATCCATCTGGACCTGGGGATTTATTAAGAGGAAGAGAATCAATTGCCTTGCGGATCACTGCAGTACTGAATGGCTGGTTGAGGGTCAGCAATTGCTCCTGAGAGATATTAGGTATGTTTAATTTCCCTAAAAATTGTTTAATTGCCTCAATATTTGGTTGGGTAGTATCTGGGTCATTTTTTAAGTTGTATAAAGAGCCATAGTAATGACTGAGGATGGTATAATTTGTTTTTGGCGAGAGGGTGTATAATATACAGAATCTTAGTGCTAAATTTTTACCCGCTTTGTTTACCGTGACGTAGTAGGACCTTTTGAGCCTTTGAGATGCTTCTCTCAAAGCTCTCCAATAGTAGGAGTCTCAGATCATATCTCAGTTGGGCAATTTGGTTGGAAACTCTGGGGGAAGGCTTTTGTTTGTTGCTAGCTTCCAGCATAAAAATGTTGTCAGGTTAGTTCCTTTATTTGCCTGTGCCGCTGCCTCTTAGTCCTCACCCCTAATTGTATGAAAATTCCACGAATAAATGCTTTATGCGCATTCCATAGTACAAATTTGTCTTGCACAGGGGATTCATTATTTTTAAAGAATTCTTTCAATTGCTTTCCGATGGCCACTTTTGAATCCAATTGTTGCAAGAGAAATTAGTTCATCCTCCACAACGGAGATGCGGTGTTAGTGGTCGTATCTGTCAGAGCCATAGTGATAGACGCGTGGTCAGACCACGTAATAGTGTTGATATGTGTAGAAGACACATTGGCTAGGGTCTGTTGATCGACAAGAAAAAGGTTAATGCGGGAGTATATCCCATGCGGCGATGAAAAAAACGTGAAGTCTTTTTCTCCGGCGTGTAAACACCTCCACGCGTCAAACAAGTGCTGTTTGTGAATTGCAGGTAGTAAAGATGGGCTTGTACGTTTGACGCCTGAAGTTGAGTCCAGCTCAGGATCTGGGGTTGCGTTGAAATCACCACACAGGATTAGTCTTCCTTGTGGATGTTTTCTTACTTTTCTCATCGGGGTGTGGAAAAAATGAATCTGGTGCTGGTTTGGTGAGTAGACGTTTACTATAGTATACGTGATCGAATTAAGCTCACATACAAGGATGAGATAATGGCCCTTGTCGTCTTTAAAGAGGAAGTAAAGGCTATTAAAAAAATAAAAAATGCAACCTGCAAGGCAAAGGCATAATGAGCTAGTATGCATAGCATACTAGCTCATTATGAATAACTTACCTAAGAACGAAGCCCCCGAAGTGGTCCTCCATCTCCATCTTCGCCGCTGCCATGTATCCAGGAGTGACTTCCGGGTCTCGCTGCTCCGGCGCTGTGATTCGCCAGAGCCCCGATGATGTCACTCCCGCGCATTCGCACGGGACCCGACACGAGCGGCATATCGCGTATCGTGATCGGCGGCCTGCTCAGTGCGCCTGCGCGCCGCTGTCTACGGCGCATGCGCCGTAGACAGCGGTGCCTGTCTTTTTGTAAATATCTCCTAAACCGTATAGGTTTAGGAGATATTTCTTGGACCTACAGGTAAGCCTTAATCTAGGCTTATCTGTAGGTCAAAGTGGTTTGTAAGGGTTTACAACAACTTTAACAGATTTGTGCAGCGTAAAGGCCACAGAGTCTTTTATTGCTATAAGCACATCATTAGATTTGTTGTGGGCATTGGCAGTATAGATATGCGGAAAGTTTTTGTGTGAGCAGGTCGGTGGTGCTGATGCAGAGAAGTATATCAGTATATCAGCCTTATTGGAAAGGGCTTCTAACAGGGATCTCCTCTTAGCTGGATGGTTCAGCCCTTTTAAATTGATAGAGATCATTTTTATGACCATTTTTGGAGAAGTGGAAAGTTTGTGTTATATATCTGGATCTTAATCATCTGAGAGGTAACGTCTCCATCTTGTGGCTGTTTTTGGTACAGCGTTTGAGAAATAGAAGATGTGGTGTGAGAAGTCAAAATATACTCTCTGTTTGATGTTGAAGGCAGGATTTTTCCAATTCGGTTGTTGGATCGCGTTAAGTGGTGGATCTGCATGATAGGCCAGTCCCAAAGTTTATGAACTCCTGCTTGTACAACTTTGAACAATGGAAACAAAAGAACAAAAAAACAGAAAAAAAACATAGAAAAGGTGTAATAAAACGACATATATAGAAAAGCAACAAAGTGGCCCTAGCCCACTTTAGGGCACAGGGACCAAAAAACCCGTATGCAGCGTTAGCTGCTCAAGGGTGGGTGTAAAGTTCAAGCCTAGTGGCCCTCCTGAACATTCCTCCAGGGATCAGTAGTGAATGTGTTGCCCAATCGGGTTAATTGTGCAAAGTAATAGTTTTCCAATCAGGTTCAGCAAATCACCTTGGCTTGGCATTGGAGTAGTCATCTGATTGTTCAGGCAGTATTTCCACTCCTCTAGGAGAGAAAGGCCCCTCTCCAGGGAGTCTATTATGTGTGTGCAACCGTCTTTAACGATGGATAATTTTGTGGGGTAGCCCCATCTGTAGATCATTTTGTGGTTCCTAAGTACCTTGGTGATAGTATTCAGGTTTTTTTCTTTTTTGCAGCGTATACTGTGACAGGTCCGCATAGAACTGTAAACTCTGATATTGTGTAGAAACTTGCTCACCTTTGCGCATTGTCATCATCAACTGCTCCTTTGCGTGAAAGAAATGCAAGCGTAAGATCACATCTGTGGGAACCTGCTCTGGTAGAAAAGAGAGGTTAGGAGTGAATAGCTTAAACAATGAGGAGGCATAGTCACGCAAGTCAGCTTGTTGGATTGACTCTGGGATCTCCCTGATTTTCATATTATTCCTCCTATTCCGGTCCTCCCATATCTGCAAGCTTAGCCTTAAAGTGGTTGTAAACCCTTACAAACCACTTTGACCTACAGGTAAGCCTAGATTAAGGCTTACCTGTAGGTCTAAGCAATATCTCCTAAACCTATATGGTTTAGGAGATATTTGCCCGAAAACGGGCACCGCTGTCTACGGCGCATGCGCCGTAGACAGCGGCGCGCAGGCGCACTGAGCGCGCCATTCTCAGCGACGGAGCTGCCGCGCGTGTCAGCTCCCGTGCGCATGCGCGGGAGTGACGTCATCGCGGCTTTGCCGAATGACAGCGGCGGAGTTGCGAGACCCCACCAACAAGATGGATGTGGCGGACTACAGGGGACAGCGGCGACTTCGCTGGCTCCTGTGTCATGTAAGTGACACATAATGGGCTACTATGCGATGCATAGTAGTCCATTATGCTTTGCCTTTGCAGGGAATGAAAGAGGAAGTAAACTCATCAGGGTTTACTTCCTCTTTAATCCACTTCGTTTCCCCCTCTCTTTCCTCATGTGAATCTACCAGATCATTGATCGTATCAGCAAAATCCCCCTTTTTTTGTTTGATGTGCTCCACTCTTGATTCCACTGCTTGAATGTCAGTATGGAACTTGTGCATGCATTGAGCCATATCAGATTGCAGTGAGCTCCTTAACGATAGCAGCATATCTTTCAATACAGTGTCTATCACAGGCTGATGCATGGTAGGGAAGGTTTCAATGGAGTCTGGGAGGTCATGCGTCTCACCCCCCAAATCTGCAGCATGGCTGACCAGGAGGCTGTATCCCTCGCCATCCATCCTGAATCTCACCTTAGCTGGGCTGCCAGAGATAGGGGAGGGAGAGTGGTGCTGGGAGCTGGCAGGGGAGCTGTTATTTTGGAGCCCTTTGCCTGTTTTAGGTATGATACTGGCCGTTTTGTCTGCAGGGGTAGATGATGGCTGGGGGCCATCTTGCTTACCATCGAGCTGCCTGTGAGGATAAAAGTCTGTCAATCGCTGCGGTTTACGGTGCTCCTTCCTCTTTCTGGACATGCCGCTGGTGTAATCCGGAGGTAAGTCCCCTTGTGGGGGTGAAATTATGGGGTCCCGATGGGCTGATTTGTGCCGCTTTTCCAGTGGTTCACAGGAGCTCCGGTCTTATGCTGCCATCCAGCTTGTGCGCAGGCCACGTCCCCTGGAACTTAGTTTATCCCACTGTCAGCAACAATGTCACTTATTTTTATCTCATTGAGACCATCAATGGGATTTATTTCATCCCACTGACAACAACAAAGGGGCTTACTTTATGCCAATGGCACTAACAATGGAGCTTAAAGAGGAAGTAAACTCTCTCACTCTGATGCTTCTTTTCATTTAGTCCATTATAATAAGTAATTGTCAAACTATAGCCACTGTAATCCAGCCCAAATCGCATATTACTTACTGTTTAAAGAAACTTTAAAAAACTTGTTTCCAGGGGTTAGGCAGCGCCATCTCAAGTATTGTTTTCTGAGTCCACAGTGGAGTGTATTTCCGCCCTCACATGGAGCACTTCCTGTACTGTTAACCAAGCCTCCTTCTCAATCCGTTTCTATGGCAACCCTGCTTCCCTGTTCATAGCTGACTTGTTTTATTTCATAGTATTTACTTGTGCCGATTGTCTAATGTTTGCTTGTATCAGTCTTATCAGCTTCAGCTGATAAGTCTGCAGTAATGGCCAGGTTTACACTACATGTGATGTCACATGGTCACATGAGGTGTAGGAGGAAGCTCTGAGTGATTATGCAGCCTCCTGGGAGTTCAGTGTTGTGTTGAAGTCTTGATAATAGATAGACAAGCAGATAGAGAGTGTGCCGTAAATCAGGGGAGATCTGGGCATGCTCAGTGACGTCATTCTTAAGAACAAAAAGGATTACAACAATACTGCTCGCGTGCCGGTCGGGACCCCCGTGAGTCCGGTCATACCCGCGATCGTGTCACGGGGCGGCTGAACGGGGAGATGCCGTTGTAAACAGTCCTGTCAGTGGAGTGGAGACCGATGGTGTGTTCCCAGTACAGAGGAACACCGATCGGTCTCCTCCCCTTGTGAGTCCCCTCCCCCCACAGTTAGAATCACTCCCATAGGGAACATATTAACCCCTGCAGCGCCCCCTGGTGTTAACCCCTTCCCTGACAGTCACATTTACACAGTAATCAGTGCAATTTTATAGCACGATCGCTGTGTAAATGTGAATGGTCCCAAAAATGTGTCAAAAGTGTCTGATGTGTCCGCCATAATGTCGCAGTCACGAAAAAAAATCGCAGATTACCGCCATTACAACTAAAAAAAAAAAGCCATAAATCTATCCCCTATTTTTTAGATGCTATAACTTTTGCGCAAACCAATCAATAATCGCTAATTGCGATTTTTTTTTACCAAAAATATGTAGAAGAATACGTATCGGCCTAAACTGAGGAAGTTTTTTTTTTTTTAATTGGATATTTATTATAGCAAAAAGTTAAAAATATTGTGTTTTTTTTTTTCAAAATTGTTGCTCTTTTTTTGTTTATAGCGCAAAAAATTAAAACCGCAGAGGTGATAAAATACCACCAAAGTAAAGCTCTATTTGTGGGAAATAAAGGACGTCAATTTTGTTTGGGTGCAATGTCGCATGACCGTGCAATTGTCAGTTAAAGCGACGCAGTGCCAAAATCGCAAAAAGTGCTCTGGTAAGGAAGGGGGTAAAATCCTCCGGGGCTGAAGTGGTTAATTAGTTATTTAGTTAGTTAATTTGGAACCACTAATCAGTATGAGGATAGCAGTTGCCTATCTATAAATTTCCATGTCAGAGGCATGGGATTAAACATCAAGATTCATGAAGCTATTACCCTTTTCGTTTAAACTTTGTTTATTTGGTTCAGTCACAGCTTAACAGATATAGCACATTATGTGCTGAACAGTGACAGACTTTTTCACGTTTCAACAGTAGTAATAGAAGAAAGAACATGTAAGAATAGGGAATACAGTGATATAATGAAGGTAATGCATACATTTAGAATTCAAGGCCTTAATATTTTAGTTGGTTGGCTGTGGTTGACATCGGAACCCACAGCCGCCCCTAATGTATTGATCAGCCGGGCCCAGCGTCATTCCTTTGAGTCCGTCACCTGAGCTGTGTTGATCCCCCCAGGGGGAAAGTCATCCACGGAAATCTGCGTTCACCCCCACCCAGGATCCACACCAGAAGAGGGGGGCTACCATGGCCTCTTACTAGCCTGCTACTACCCTTTTAAGCTAGTTTTGGGAGCTAGAGGACAGGGCCTGCCACAGAGGTGAAATTTCTGGGAATGATGTGGACTGGGCCACAAAGAAAATTTCCAGAGACAGTTGGGCAACCTATCCAGGGATAATCTTCCCGTACTGCTAAAAAGGAGGCATAAAAATTTATTGGAGTTGTGAGGTTCTGGAGATCATTCGTCCTACATTTTGGACTGATCCTGAGGTCTATATATAATGATAACAGAAAAAAAAAAGAAATGCGTTCTTAAGGGGTCCAGAGCAACAGATCACATGCCTTGCTGCTAAAGAAGCTATTTTGCAGCATCAGGGATTGGGAACCATGAAATCGGGAGTACCATTTTAACAGGATGTAGTGGAGCAGGATAGGACCATATATTAGAGTCTGTGGCAGCCAAATGAAACGAAAGGACAGAGGACAATACATATTGAATTTTGTCCCAAGCAACTGACAGGGGCACAGAAAAGATACATGCCCCTAGAGAAGAACCTGTTTGCGACCTACACAGCACTTCAACATGTAGAGACCATTACAGGAAAGAACCTAGGTCTTGCCTGTAATGGCCACCATCCATACTGCATTATCAATAGCAAGATGAGTGAGAGATAATGGACTAACCACTAGGATAACTGCAACTCAGAACCAGACATGGATGAAATAGAACTGGTACTGTGACGAGCTAGGAGCAGAGAGCACACAGAGGCAAATAACACAGAACCCGACGCAAGGGTGTTTATTAAGAAACTGTCAGAAACCATGAAACAGGCTGAGACAGAAGTACAATCAAATCACACTTGTTTATTAATAAAAATAAAAAGGTAAATAGGAAAAAGTGTAGTCAAGCATAGCCAGAGTCCAGTAGCCAGACCGGGTAGTCAGCCAGTCCAAAGTTCATTAACCAGATCGGGTAATCAGCCAGGCCTGAAGTCAGGGATCCAAGGAGAGCAACTGCAAGCAGGATAAGAAGCCATGAGGGATGTCAGCAAGCCAGTCCTGAAACAAATAGCAGGAGATGGTTCCTTGTGATGTGACCAACACGAAGGCAAAGGAAAGAGTGAGCTGGAAGGCTTTAAATAGGCAGGTCAGGCGGGCATCATCTGGAACAGCTGGTAACTGTGGAAAGAGAAGAGAGCTGGCAATTAGCCGACAGCTGAGCAGCCAGCCCAGAGGAGGAAGGGCTAAGCCAGCCCTGACAGTAACTCAGGTGTATAGGAGGGATGGAGTTAGGACACAGCACAGAGAGACAGTCCACGGGGTAGCGATATGACACAACACAGATAAACAGTTCATGGGTAGCTATATGGCACAGCAAGGGGAGATGATCCTCAGGGTGGCAATAGGCACAGCAAGGGCTAGCAGTCCATTGAGTGAAAATTTGGCACAGCAAAGGGAAACAGGCCACAAGTCAACAAAAAGGCACAACAGGGGGAAAATGATCCTTAGAGTGGTAATATGACACAGCAAGGAAAGGTGATCCTCTGGGCAGTAGAATGGACCAAGTGTTAATAGTCCATGGAGCGGAAATATGGTACAGCAAAAGGCAAACCACACATCCCCAAAAACATACAGCAAAGAGGGATGACAGGAGGGTTTAGGGACTCATGCTAAGGGTGCCTGATAGCCCTGGGCTGCTGGTGAGGTGGTCTGGGTGCCGGAGGGTCTTTGGAGGCAGGTCTCAGGCCTGACACCCACTAGGTCCAGAGAGAGGGGAGAAGAGCACTGGGCAGTCACCCTGGCCATGGATTGGGAGCCAATTAGAGCAGAGGGCACAAGCAAGGAGGCTGCTGGTTAATAGGGCAGAGGCAGCTACCTGGAGGCCTGGCCCCAGTCTGGGGTCCTCACAGGCATATGTGTCATCCAGGGTAACTGGCAAAAGAATTACAACCTGGCTTTGCCTCCTTCCCACGTACCATCAGGCACTAGGCTGGGGCAAGCTCTTTTTCTCCAGTAGGGAACCACTTATTGACAAAGCAACAGATGACTGCTGTGTGTTAGGTGAAGAACATCGTCAGGGTAATTCTGATACCTTGTTTTCATAAGAGTGCTACAAAGGCCAGAAGAACTTTTGAGAAAGTCTGTGGGAATGTGGAGACAAACAGCAGGCATAGGAATTGGTAGTGGAGATCTTCCACAACAAAGCAGATATATTACTGAAAGGACTCTTTTCTGAAAATATGGATCCTTTGATGGACAACATCCATTCTTCAGGAAGAACTGAACACGAGATGTCTAAAGTGACTCCATCTTGATTTGCTATCTGGAGATGTATTTGTTAAGTCTCCTGAGGTCAATTACTGGGCCAGTTTTCCTCTGCACTAGGAAGAGTGGGGAATACAGCCCCTTTGAATCTATGGAACCCTCTACCTGAACCGGGGGTCTAATTTACTAATGACTATCACATGTGATATTTGTGTTTTCTTGGAAATAGCCCAATATGTCTTGTTATTCTGGAAGGATTGTATAAATGGAGGATTCCTTTGGGGTTTGCGAAAACTACCAGCTGTGTCCCTAACTTTCTGTCTGGAGGAGCCAAGCATCTGTAAACTTTTCAGCCCAGACCTGCTGAAAATATAACAGGGCTGGGTTTACCCTCAAAATTACTTCCATTCACCATGCATTGAAACCTTCTTAGTTCACTTGGTGAAGGACAATTGTGATCCATGCCACATTCTTTCTGAATTCCCTCCCTGGTCTGTCAGCTTTGGCCTCCCTTGAGCATTCCGGGGGCATCTGGCATGTATGAAATCACCTCCGTGAAATTGCCAGTCCTCGGGTATGTGCCCTGAATTCCCACCGGTTGCTTTAGATATGGCTTTATCAAGTTTGTCACTGAACAGTGACTGGTCTTCATATGCTATTCTGCACCATACTTGCTTGGACAAAGGGTCGGCCACCCGTGGGTGAAGCCCACTGTGTCTTCTTTGCAATAATTGTATGTAGCATGGATCTGGCAGAATTCCTGCTGACATCTATTGCTGCCTCACTGGTGTAGTCTGAAGAGAGCTTTAACTAACTGAAGATTCCACTGTTTCTTACCACTGAAGGGCCTGTCTTACAGCCTTGACATATGGTTGCATGAGGTTGAGGTCAAAGCCTTCTTGTGACTACATCATCAGATTTCTCTCCAGAAGAGTTGTCTGATGAAGCTTTTACTGGTTGGGCTGGCGTAATAGATGCCTGTGACATTGCTGGCTCCACTGCTGGAAGCTTGTCTGAGGGTACTGGTATGGGGTACTCCTTTAGAATCTTTTGTCTTAAAGCTTCCACAAGGCATGCTTCACACGGAAGGAATTTTACCCTGCAATGAGACAACAGGGCAGGCCCAGCAAGGTCTTTCAGTGGAGCATCCATGTAAGGATGTAGATGAGTACACACAGTTCCTTGATGGGGAGCAAAACCTTCTATGGTGGTTTCAGTGGTACTCTCTATGTGATGACCTGCTAGCCTCACTCTTTGACTGACAATGAGAGCTGCAGCCATACCTAGAATGACTGAAAAAAAACTAAGAGTATATTTGAATTACCTGCAGATGCGTCAACTTTGATCAAGTTCATAATAACTGCTGCTCCCTACCTTCTCTGTTGACGCTGCTCCATGGCATCAGGTGCTTGCTGTAGAGCTCCTGTTAGTTCCTTGCTTTTGTAAAATGGTACCAAGTGTTAGTCTTTTCCACCCTCTATGCTTCCCCTTTACGTACCTCACATCCAACTCTGCTAGAATTACCAGTAGTTTTCCATCTGATTAGCCTGCACCAGTATGTGATCCTTGTCACACTGGCATATTTGTGTTTAAATAGACACAGCATCATGGGATTGCCACCTGGAGGTGCCTGCCCAGTACTGTATTTGCGGATGCCTCAGAGCAATCCGACCATATTGCGCCTGCGTGAGTTACTGAGTATGTGCCATACACCCAGGGCTGGATTAATTGGACTATTGGAGCTGCAGCTCCAGGCCCCTACCTTAATATAGGCTCAGCCAACCAAAAAGAACATGGAAAGCAATGGGTCAACAGGAAGAGATTTCCCCTGACGGGCCCTGCATTCCACATACACCGCCTGGGCAGGGTGGTTGAATTGATAATGGGCACTGCATGAGCAGTCCTAACAGAAGCCTAGGGCACGCCAATGCAGGGCTCTTACAGAAGTCTGGGGCTTCCATAGTGTTCGGCCTGTGCAGCTGCACTCTTTCAGCTCAGAGTGCATGACAATGCTCTTACAGAAACTTGGCAAATCAAATGCCAGGCTTCCCTAGTGTTATGCCTGTGCGGCTGCACACTTTTGAGTTTGGGCACATGCCGGCACAGGCTCTTGGAAAGCAGAAGGGTGCCCAGTAAAAGGCCCACCAAAATCCTCAGCACCAAGCAAATGATGCTCTTAATCCGGCCCTGCATACATCTGTGTCTGGAACACACACTATGTGCATCAGAATGCCCAACCCGAGCCTAATGTGCTTCAGCCGATTACCTACTGTTGATGATCACAAAAGGGAAAATGGCGCTGCTAGAAAATTGTGGAAATACGCATGTGTCACCTACCTAATCAAGACAAATAATAAATTGATATATAACAGTGGGAGATCTATGCAGGACAGTGAAAAATATATGTGAAGATAACTCCCTGTATAGTGTAATGAATCGTATACAAAAGCCAAAGCAAAAGGAAAAAGAAAACCTTATTTGCACCTGAAAAGTATAAGTAACCACCATAAAATTGATGACTGTCAATATATCCTAATATATGAAAAATGTATATACATAGCAGAGCGACCCATATATATATATATATATATATATATATATATATATATATATATATATATATATATATATATATATATATATATATATATATATATATATATAAAAAAAATTTTAAGCGGAGGCCATAGAGAATAAAATGGTGGGTGTTTCAATTTTTTATGCCACACAGTATTTGCACAGCAAATTTTTAAAAGCATTTTTTATTTTTTAAAGTGATGGGCCAGCTGAAATTTTTTTTTATTATTATTAAAAGCCAGCAGCTACAAACACTGCAGCTGCTGACTTAATAAGCACACTTACCTGTCCAGGGTGCCCACAATGTTGGCCTCCCGAGGCCGATCCATCCCTCAGCGGCGCCATTCCAACTAAGGGAAACAGGCCTTGCGGCTTCACTGCGTGTTTCCTACTGCGCATGCACGAGTCACGCAGCGCTTTGTGAATGGCCGGCTGTGTTCTGGGACACACACAGTTCCCAGAACACAGCCTGCCCCATTCCCCAGAAGGCAACGCGAGGAGGAGAAGACTGAAGATCACTGCAGTGTAGGAAGTGGCAGATTAGGACGACCGGCCTAGCAACAGCCTTTTCTGGTAAGTTAAAACATTTTTTTACATTTTCAGATTTTATTGGACATTTTTATGTAATTTTTTTTTTTTTTTTAAGGGTGGCCCTATGCTTTAATAAATGTTATTGCACAAAAAAAACAAAACAATACAATACCCAGTTGTTTGGTAAAATATAAAAGATGATGTTACACTGAGTAAATAGTTACCCAACATGCCATGCTTTAAAATTGCGCACGCTGGCAACAAACTACAGTACTTAATCTCCACAGGTAACGCTTTAACCACTTAAGGACCGAGCCTCTTTCTGAGATTTGTTGTTTTTTTTGCTAGAAAATTACTTAGAACCCCCAAACATTATACATGTTTTTCTTCTAACACCCTAGAGAATAAAATGCCGGTCATGGCAATACTTTCTGTCACACCTCATTTGCGCAGCGGTCTTACAAGCACACTTTTTTTTTGGAAAAAATACACTTTTTTGAATTAAAAAACACGACAACAGTAAAGTTAGTCCAACTTTTTTTCTATTGTGAAAGATGATGTTACGCCGAGTAAATTGATACCCAACATGTCACACTTCAAAATTGCGCCCGCTCGTGGAATGGCGACAAACTTTTACCCTTAAAAATCTCCATAGGCGACTTTTAATAAATTCTACAGGTTGCATGTTTTGAGTTAGAGGAGGTCTAGGGATAGAATTATTGCTCTCGCTCTACTGATCGTGGCGATACCTCACATGTGTGGTTTGAACACCGTTTTCACATGCGGGCGCTACTTACGTTTTTGCACGCAAGCTCATCGGGACAGGGAGTGTTTAAAAATGTATTTATTTTTTTCTTATTTATTTTACCTTTTATTTTTTTACACTGTTCTTTAAAAAAAAAGACCTCAGATCTCATATTAATACTAAAATGCAATAAAAAAAATGGCCCTTTAAGAGCTATGGGCAGAAGTGACATTTTGACGTCGCTTCCGCCCTGCAATGATATGGAGATGGGTGGGGGCCATCTTCCCCTCACTCTTCTCCATGTCACACAAGGGACAACATTCGATCGCCTCCGCCGCTGCCGACGGCTCCGGTAAGCAGTGGGGGGGCCCTCTCCCACCGCCGTTAAAAGTGATCTTGCAGCGAATCTGCCGCAGAGACCACTTTTATCTTGAAGCGGACCGCCCGCTGAAGAACAGGATACCAGGGTTATGGCAGCTAGCTGCTGCCATAACAATGATATTCCTCTTCAAAGGACCAATGTATAACGACAGTGGGTGGTCTCCTGCTAGAATTATTGCGCTCGATCTGATCATGGTGAAACCTTAGAGGTGTGGTGCGATTGCCGTTTATGTATGCATGCAGGACCGACATGTGCGTGTGAGCATAGTGGGACAGGGAGCTTTAAAATTTTTATTTCAACATTGAAACTATTTTTTTTAGCACTTTTATTGCTATCACAAGGAATAAACAACGTAGCTGGAGCAGTGACAGATCCTCTCCATGGTGAGATCTGAGGTCTGTGATACCCCAGATCTCTCCTCTGCCCTTAAAAGCATCTGATCAAAGCAAGATCGGTTTGATCAGATGCTTTCACAAGCTTTGTGGCTTGTTTACATCTTGGGGAAACCAACAGTGACAAAATACCATAGAGATAACCGCAGTTCTCGATCATCTCTATGGTAAGTCAGCAGGACTACCAACTTCAGTCCTGGACTTCCTGGTGGGATAGGAAAGCCCAGGAAGGAGGCCTGTAAAAGTGAACAAGTGGCTAATTAGCCACTAGGATTCACTTTTACACTAAAGCCTGCCGCTGGCTTCAACCTGGTGACCTACAGGTACGCCATGGAGACTGAAGTGGTTAACCTACCAGTATGTCTTTGGCGTGTGGGAGGAGTACCAGGAGGAAACACACGCAAGCACAGGGAGAACATGCAAACTCCAACCAGGTGGTTTCGTGGTTTGGATTTGAACTGACGACCATAGTGCTGCTGAGCAGAAGCGCTCACTATCATGCTGCCCACAATCCAATAAAGGTAATCCTGCCGGTAAAAAATGGGCACTTAACCAGTTAAAATACCTCAAGTTCAACTGTAATTCTGGAGACCCCCTTTAGAGGCCCATCACCAAACCCTTGCACCTCAGATTTACTGAGCTAGGAAAGTCTTTCTCCTGGAGAAAAGGAAGATTTAAAAAAAGTAACATCTCTGAAGGGGTGGGACTCAATTTTATATTTAAGCAAAGGGGGGGGGGGGGTTTGGGACTTTAAACTTTTGGGACTCCAAATTATTCAACTTTATTTCAAAAATTTAATTAAAATCATAGCATCTAGGCTGGCAAACAGACTAACTGCACAGCCGCTGACATGTTTCACACCGAACACGGTGCTTAGTCAAAGCTATGACTAAGCACCGTGTTCGGTGTGAAACATGTCAGCGGCTGTGCAGTTAGGCCGCGTACACACGCGCGGACTGTTCGCCCAACTTTGTCCGTCAAACAGTTTCGGCAAACAGTCCGCTCAAACTTAGCATGGACGGACATGGCCACACACGACGGACGAACAGTTTGCTGAAACCGTGCGCGATGACGTGAACGGCACGTACGACGGGACGAAAAATACGACGTCCTATACACTGCATTATAGCTTTCGGCGTGAAAATCCTTTCTGAGCATGCGCGCAACTTTGTTTGACGAACAAGCCTACACACGAGCGGACTGTTCGCTGAAACAAGGTTTCAGCGGACAGTTTTTCGGAAATTCCGAAAAACCTTGTCCGTCAAACTGTCCGCTGAAACTGTCCGCTGAAAGCCCACACACGAGCGGACTGTCCGCCCAAACACTGTTCAGCGGACAAAGTTGGGCGAACAGTCCGCCCGTGTGTACGCAGCCTTAGTCTGTTTGCCAGCCTAGATGCTATGATTTTAATTACATTTTTGAAATAAAGTTGAATAATTTGGAGTGCGGCTATCCAGCTACATCTTTTCTATTCAAAACATACGCGTTACAGAGGATTACATCCATCTTCCAATGAAGAAACAGTAACATAGAAATTCGAAAGGATTAGCTTCCTAGCAATGGTATATGCATTAGCCCTTGTACACACGGTCGGACATTCCGACAACAAAATCCGTTGGATTTTTTCAGACGGATTTTGTCCGAAACTGGTGTTGCATACACACGGTCGGACAAAGTTGTCGGAAAATCCGTGATGACGTTATTTAGTTACGACGGGACTACGTTCAGGCTAGTAGCCAATAGCTTTGGTCTAGGAATTTGATCTGAGCATGCGTGGCACTTTGACCAATCAGAATTTTCTACAAACGATTGGACAAAGTCCGATCAGATCATGTTGTCGGAAAATTTTTATATCCAGCTCTCAAACTTTGTTGGTCGGACATTCCGACGGAAAAAGTCAGATGAAGCCCACACACGGTCGGATTATCCGACAACGCGGTCCGATTGGACATTTTCCGTCGGAATGTCCGACTGTGTGTACAAGGGCTTACTAGTATTTTGTATATTCAGCTGTGTTTAATTCCAACCTCCGTTATCTCCAGGGAAGTTCCCCTGAGTACGTAGCATGTAAAATTAAAATTAAAACTAACCAGACTCAACATTGTAAATGAAGTAATCCACTTTTGCGATCACACTAATAAACTCCGTACCTTCGCTGTGTAGAAGTACAGTGGAACCTTGGATTACAAGCATAATCCGCTCCAGAAGAATGCTTGTAATCCTAAACACTCGCATATCAAAGTGAGTTTCCCCATAGAAGTCAATGGAAACGAGGATAATTCGTTCCGCATTGACTTCTATTACATGCAATACCGCATGTGGCCAGAGGAGGGCCTCAGAAATACTTGGGGACAGCTTGGCTGAACTCAGAAAGCCTTGAAAAGGCTCAAAAAACACTTGGGAACAGAGTATTTCCAAACAATTCTGAACCGTTCCGAGTGTCCCCGGCGCCCCTGCACCTCTGGCCAAGAGCCTCAGGAATACTCGGGAACAACTCGGCCGAACTCAGAAAGCCTTGAAAAGGCTCGAAAACACTTGGGAACGGAGTATTTCCGAGCATTTCCAAACAACTCTGAACCGTTCCGAGTGTCCCCGGCGCCCCCTGCACCTCTGGCCAAATACGGTATTGCACACCCCATTCGCTTGAATTCTGCTCATTTTCTGAGACAACACTCGCAAACCGAGTCAGAATAAAAAAAAAAAAAAGTTGCTCGTCTTTCAAAACCCTCGTTATCCATGTTACTTGTAAACCAAGGTTCCACTGTATTTCTTTCACTGATGAAGGCATAAACCAATCCTGATCCCATCTATCCTGCCTTTACACCTCTATATCTCCAGATACCAATTTGATCCAACCAGCCCATATTTTGTAAAATTATTTTGGGCACCCCCTGGAAATGTAGATCAAGTCAAATTTCGGTAGGACTTCATTGACCAGGTCCACCCAATAAAGGAGGGACGGAGGCCTTGTATCCTTTACATTTCAGAGCTAATGCCTTTTTAGCATAGAAACAGTGTATTCTTAAAGTGGTTGTAAACCCTTACAAACCACTTTGACCTACAGGTAAGCCTAGATTAAGGCTTACCTGTAGGTCCAAGAAATATCTCCCAAACCTATACGGTTTAGGAGATATTTGCCAGAAGACGGGCAACGCTATCTACGGCGCATGCGCCGTAGAGAGCGGCGCGCAGGCGCACTGAGCGGGGCATCGTCGATGACGGCAATGCCGCGAGTCTCGGCTCCCGTGCGCATGCGTGGGAGTGACGTCATCGCTGCTCCGGCGAATCACAGCGCCGGAGCAGCGAGACCCACCGAGAAGATGGATGCGGCGGACTACAGGGGACAGCGGTGACTTCGCTGGCTCCTGTGTCAGGTAAGTGACACATAATGGATTACTATGCGATGCATAGTAGTCCATTATGCTTTGCCTTTACAGGGAATGAAAGAGGAAGTAAACTCATCAGGGTTTACTTCCTCTTTAACAGAGTCTTTTTGGATTCAGACAAATCCTCCTCCCCAAAGTCACCCAGTAGGCATCTGGCCAGAGCACAAATGTTTTCTCTAATGCGTACACACGAGCGGAATGTCCAACAGAAAAAGTCAGACAGAAGCTTTTCATTGTATATTGCGATCGTGTGTATGCCCCATCGGACTTTTTACATCGAAAATTCTGACAGACCTAGAAATAGAACATGTTTTAAATATTTCCGACGGAACCAATTCCTATCGGGAAAACCGCTCGTCTGTATGCTGTTCCGATGGACCAAAACCGACGCATGCTCTGAAGTATGAGACGGAGGCTATTGAACTTCCTTTTTCTAGTCCCGTCGTATGTGCTGTACTTCACTGCGTTCTTGATGATTGGACTTTGGTGTGATCGTGTGTTTGCAAGACAGTTTCAGTGGAACTCCGTCAGATAAACCTTCAGCGTTTAAGAGTTTTAAGATTGGCAACCCAAAACTGCCCCACATGTGGACAATGCCATACCATATGAAAGTAATCCCCTACCTCCACCCTACATCTATGGCATTCTGGTGTTTTCACCCTGCCCATCTTATGAAGGCGTGCGGGTGTATAATACACCCGGTGGAGATAATTAAACTGGATAATTTTGTCCCTGGTCGAAATCACCGACAGAAACATTGATTTGGTGACCTCAGCCCAGGACTCCTTTGTAAGGGATGGGATTATCAGTTCTCCACTGAGCCTCCACTCTCTTCCATCCTAGGTGAGGAAGGGGTCAGCAGGGCGAAATAATATCTCAAGAGAAGTTAATAGTAATTTCTCCAGTTCAGAATGGGCAAGCTGAACCTCCTGAAGACCGAATTGGGCTGCCACAGCATGACGCAATTGCAAAATACCGGTAAAAGTAGGCGTTGGGGCATTTATATTCAATTTGAATATCCCTGAAGGTTCTAAAAGTTTGATTCCTAAATAATTGGTAAACATATTTGAGACCATACCGGGCCCAACATGCCCCATCAGGAATTTTATGTATTTCTTTTAACTGGAGCTTATACCATAAAGGAGCATTAGGAGAAGAGGTCAAAGGGCTACTCCGCGTTCTATCATTACAAATATGGAAAATCCTATATGAACATTTTAGGATGTCCGCCCCTTGGGAAGGGTAAGGGCCATTCCTGTATAGTACATTACTAAGTGCTTCAAACGAGTGCACCAGGGCAGCTTGAGTCCCCACCAAAGCTACATCCATCTGATGGGAAAACCAACAATGGACATGCGTTAGCTGTGCTGCCAAGTAGTAGCATTATAAGTTTGGCAGAGCCAGCCCACCAGCTTGGACCGGTAAAAACAATGTGACTAGGGATACTCTAGGTGGTCAGGGGCCCCAGAGGAATGAGGATAGTAATGTGCTAATTTCCATGAATAGTTTTTTTGGGACATAGGTTGGTGCACGCCATAACAAATATAGGAACCTAGTGAGATATTTAATCTTGAATATGTTGATTCGGCCCAGGAGGTTGAGGGGCAGCTTAGACCAAGTCTGTAAGTTATCCTTTAGACGTACCACAAGAGGATGTAGATTGTGTGTGTGTATATATATATATATATATATATATATATATATATATATATATATATATATATATATATATATATATATATATATATATATATATAAATAAAACACACGCTGGTAGCTAGACCTCAACCCCGAGGTATTGGAATCGGGAACCTATATTTAATGGGACAACGTTAGGCAAATTCGATGAATAATTAGGACAGATGGGGAAAATCTTTTTTTTTCCCCAATTAACTTTAAACCTTGAGTATCTTCCAAATGTTGTGATTCTACTTAAAGGGTTTGTAAAGGTTTGTTTTTCATTTTCTAAATAGGTTCCTTTAAGCTAGTGCATTGTTGGTTCACTGACCCTTTCCTTCGATTTCCCTTCTAAATGTTTTTTTTCTTTGTCTGAATTTCTCACTTCCTGTTTCTCCTCAGTAAACTTCACACCATCATCCGAGCGGTGTTTAGTCAGCCAGAACAGCTTACTGAACAGCTTACTGAGGAGGAACAGGAAGTGAGAAATTCAGACAAAAAAAAAAAACATTTAGAAGGGAAATCGAAGGAAAAGGTAAGTGAACCAACAATACACTAGCTTAAAAGGAACCTATTTAGAAAATAAAAAATTAACCTTTACAACCCCTTTAAAGCTGTAGCCAAAGAGCCCTCCGCCAGGTATAGAAGCATATCATCGGCATACAAAGAGGTCTTTTCTTCCTTGGTGCTTATCCAACAGCCCTTCACTTCCCCATCTTCCCTCAACTGTGCTGCCAATGGCTCTATCGCTGGGGCAAACAACAGGGGTGACAATGTGCAACCTGTACCGAGTGCCCCTAGCTGTTTCAAAGGTATCTGTTACATTATTATTAACCCTCAACCATGCTAGGGGTTTAGCATATAATAATTTCACCCAAGCTATGAATTTGGGGCTGAACTGTTCAAGAACTGCCCATAAGCAGTGCCAATCGATAGTCAAAGGCCTTATGGGTGTCCAGTGACACTACAACTCGGCTATCCGGGATAGGACCGTTGTTTTGTAACACTGTGAAGAGCCTCCTCAAATTTATAGCCGTTGATCTCATTGGGATGAAACCCGTCTGATCTGAATGAATAATAGACACCATCACCTTGTTAAGCTAAGATTTTTGCATCCACATTAATCAATGATATGGGCCTATAGGATTCGCAGTAGTCATGGTCTTTGTGGGGCTTTGGGATCAGTACAATCAGTGCCTCCCTAAGAGAATCTGGGAGCACCCCCCTCTCCAGTGTGTCACTACATACCTCCAATAGTTTTGGTGCCAGAAACTCCTTATAGGTACTGAACCACTCAGCTGGGTATCCATCTAAACTGGGGGGTTTTATTTGGGTTCAGAGAGAGCATTGCGGACATAATTTTCGTCGGTGCTAAAAAGGAGGTCCAAATACTCCGTCACATCCCTGGCCAGTTCTCGGAGAGGGATCGGTGCAAGAAATTGACAGACCTCCTCCTCTGCGTAATCCACCCTAGATGTGTATAGATCTGAATAGAATTTAACAAAAAGCATCGGCTATATCTCCGTGTTTGGTGCAAAGAGTACGTTGTTCATTATAAATTCGGGGAATAGAGGCAGATACTTGCTGTAAATGAGCCAAATATGCTAATAATTTACGGTTCTTATCACCAAACTCAAAGATACGTTGCGATTGGTACAGCAGCTTTTTTTTGAGTCTTTTCAACCAACACTAGGTCCAGTTGGCAGGCCTTATCCCCTCCATCCCCCAAGGTTGGTACAAGTAGGAATATTAATATATTCTACTTCCGTTTCTGTAGCGACCTGCTCACATTCTTTAACCTTCCATTCCCTATCCGAGCTGAGTTTTTTTTAATTAACCCCGTAATGGATCCGCGGAGAGTGGCCTTAAAAGCATCCCAGGTGTTACCAGGGGCAACCTCCCCTTTGTTTTCTGACCAGAAGTTTTTTTATATCAGTGGCTGTTGACCTTTCAAAACACTCCTTCTTTAACCATAATGGGCTCAGTCTCCACAGTGTATAACCTTGGGTCCGGCTCATGTTCATGAAAAATAATAGAGGGGAGTGATCTGATATGGCCCTTGGGAGATATCGTGCATCAATCACCTTCGGCAACACCTCCCTAGTCACAAAACACATATCTAGTCTGGATAAGGTGTTATACGAGGAGGAGAAACACGAATACTCTCTCTCGCATCAGCGTTCTTCCAGTGCCACACCTCCACCAGACCATGACTGTTCCGCACATGCTGCCAATGGTGGGGCACATTTAGAGACTGTCTGAAATCTATCCTTATCTGGGGATAAAGTGGCAAGAGAAAAACTCACACAAGCTCAACCTCTATATAGTATAGTTTGTGTGTAGTAGTAGTCGGTGCTCTGCTTAAGCTCACGAAAGATCCATAGAAAGTACAGGCCGACAACTCGACAGCTTCTCCATAGAAAATATTTATTTAAGCATTACAGCAATAACATCATCCAAAATCTGACACGTTTCGGCCTTAGGAGATCATCATGCAGGCCTAAGGCCGAAACACGTCAGCATTTTTGGATGATGTTATTGCTGTAATGCTTAAATATTTTCTATGGAAAAGCTGTTGAGTTGCCGGCCTGTACTTTCTACATATCTGGGGATAGTACTGCATTAAGGCATTATCCCCTGCCATGACAATTGGGCCTTTTGCCACCTGGAGCACCTGTGCCATCACTGTATCCCACAACGCAATTGTACACAGTGGCGGTACGTAAATCGCCACAAATGTGTGGGGGGTTTTATCTATGATGAGGATCACTATTACAAATCTTCCAAAGGGGTCCGTCACAACATCCTCCAGGGTACATAGTAAGGATTTTGTTACCAAAACGGATACTCCTCTTGCATAATTAATTTGAGTAAGTGGAATGAAATGCATATTTTACAAATGCCCTCTGAAGAGCCATAGTTTTAGAGCCTACCAGATGCGTTTCCTGTAGGAACATTATATGAGGATTATGCTTCTGAATATAGTTAACCACAGCCCCAGAATGATTTACCCCCCCTTCATGACCACAGGAATTTTGCGATACGGCACTGCGTTGCTTTAACTGACAACTTTGCGGTCGTGCGACGTTGCACGCAAACAAAATTGACGTCCTTTTTTCCTACAAATAGAGATTTCTTTTGGTGGTATTTGATCATCTCTGCGGTTTTTATTTTTTTGCGCTATAAACAAAAAAAGCGACAATTTTAAATAAAAAAAACAAAATTTATTTTGTACTTTTTTCTATAATAAATATCCCCAATTTTTTTTTTTTTATAAAAGCGTTTTTTTTTTCTCAATTTAGGCCGATATGTATTCTTCTACACATTTGGTAATAAAAATCTCAAAAATCGTATATTGATTGGTTTGCGCTAAAGTTATAGCGTCTACAAAATAGGGGATAGATTTAAGCCATTTTTATTATTATTTTTTCTTTTGCTAGTAATGGCAGCAATCTGCGAATATTATCGAGTCTGTGATATTGGGGCAGACACATCGGACACTTTTGACACATTTTTGAAAAGAATTTACAATTATACAGCGATCAAAAATTCACTGATTACTGTATAAATGTCACTGGCAAAGAAGGGGTTAACACCAGGGGGCGATCAAGGGGTTAAATGTGTTCCCTAGTGTGTATTCTAACTGTAGGGGGAGGGGACTGACTAGAGGAGGAGACAGATCGTGGTTCCTAGCTATTAGGAACTCATGATCTGTCACTCCTCACACAACAGAACAGGCACACATGTCCCTATTCTGCCTCTCGTGTCTGCGATCGCTCGTGGCCGGCGGTCATCGCGATCGTCGGCCACGACCACCGGCACCCCCGCAGTGCAGTGGGTGTGTGCAAGCCTGCTATTATGCTTAAAGGAGCCGACGTATAGCTACGACGGCTCGCGGGATTGTGCCGACCTGCCGCCGCAAGCGGTTAAAGGCGAATGCCCTTTTAATTCTGGAGTTAAGGCCTCTTACATTCCAGGACCAAAGTTTAAGAATATTTAGTGTTGGTGTCATAGGGAAAAAATTTTATATTATGGGGCCCGCCATAGCGGGGCAATGGCAGAGGGCTCCTCTGGAGCACAGACAGAACATATAACATCCCACTAGTTACACACAATAGCAGTCATTGTCAACTTAACATAGGTAGCTGCATAGTTAGAAAGCGGAATATCATCAGCTTGAAAAACATAAAAAGGGAAAAAAAAAAAAAAGGGAAACTTGAGTCCCCAACTTAAAAAAAAAAGTGATCCAGAACATAGGAACAAAAACCCCCCTTCCTGCCCACAGTCCCCAACATACTACAGGCCTCTTTCCCCAAACAATCACATCAATGTCAGAGTCCTTTCTTATCCAGCTGGATAGAAAGGGCAAGGGTGATAACTTGGTGAACTGCTGAGCAAACTGCGAACGGCTTGATAGAAGAATTATTCATTGCAGCCAGACAACAGTGCATTATTATTAATCAAGAGCCTCTATTCATAGGTATGGCACTCTAGGAGACTTTAAAAGTTCCAAACAAGGGACCAGTAGGGATTCCTGCAGCACATTGCCTCTCATGTCAAGCACTACTCAGTGACTCCAGCCATCTGTTAGCGTCTTTAGGAAAGGTAAAGAATTGCACTTTTCCCTTATGGATCACTCTAAGCTTTGCTGGATATAACATACTGTATTGTATGGTAACTGCAGGCTTTGCTTCACACTCTGGAACGCTGCTCTTTGCTTCTGCGTAGCCGCTGAAAAATCTGGGAAAATAGTTATCGATTATTATTGTAGTGTAATTCCTGTATATTGGGAGCTTTATGAAGTATAGTTTCTTTGTCCCTGAAGTATAGGAAACAGGCCAGCATGGGTCTGGGAAACCGACCTGGCGGTGGGGCTCTCAGCGGGACACCCGATGCGCCTTCTCAATAGCAAGCAAGTGGGAAAAGGAATCAGCTCCAAAGGTTTGTTTAATCCAGGTCATTAGGAATTCCTTCGGGCGTTTCCCCTTCGTGTAGTGCAGGAAACATAGGTTGTTCCTGCATAGCCTGTCTTCGATATCTCCAAACTTGGATTCCTGGGACTTGTGGTCCACAGCCACCTCCCTGACTGTCACCATGAGCGGTGTCAAATCATCCTCATCCACACTGATGTGGTGTTCGGTTGCGGTGACTTGGTTCCTAATTTTGTGTACATGATCTTTTAGCAGGGCAAAGTCCACCCGAATGGTTTCTATTTGGTTTGACTGGGACACATGGCAGCTTTTAATGGTCCCCATGATTTGAGGCAGCGATGGCTCTCCTACCTGGGAGCCTGAGCCTGTGGACTCCTCATCAGAGGGTGGGACCAGGATTGCCAAGGGGTCCATAGCATCCATCCAGCCTGCTTCGCCCTCTGCGAAGGGCTGGTCATCAGCAGCAGATGCATGCGGGCCTCTCTTCCAGGTGTCGGGCCCCATCTTGCCCGGTCTCGTGGGCAAAAAGAGCAAGCCTTTCCGTGGGCGACGGGTCCATGCTTAGCCCGTATTTGACCATGATCGCGTGCGCTGGGTGTTCCCTGACCCGTCTATGCGGTTGCCTTAAAGAAAGTTCCGTATATGGCTGCATAGGGTAATGAAAGATTTCAGCTCGATCCAGAGCTCAGAAGAAACGCTGCTCACATACCAGAAGTCGACACTCCTCCCCAGTGAAATATCATCTTTGATGTATAACAAAGTCTGATGTGGGTGAAGATGGGACTTGTGAATCGTGAAACACATTTCCTTCACTGAGGCAAAGAGCAGGGCTTATTACGCGTGTGAGATTTTTGATGTCTTGCAACGTTTGCTTTCTGTGAAAAACATTTTCCACACTCGGGACAGGAATACGGCTTCTCTCCTGTGTGAGATCTTTCATGTCTAACAAGGTCCGCTTTCTGAGTAAAACTTTTCTCACATTCAGGACAAGAATAGGATTTCCCCTCCCTACGGGATCCTTGATGTTTAACAAGGTCTATATTTTTTGAAGAATGTTTCCTGCGTTTAGAGATGGAATTTGGCGTCTTATGTATTTGAGATCTTTGATGTCTATCAAGGTTTGATTTCTTTGAAAAACATTTCTTACACTCAGGACAAGAATACGGCTTCTCACCTGTGTGACACATTTGATGTCTATCAAGGTTTGATTTCTGTGAAAAACATTTCCCGCACTTAGGACAGGAATACGGCTTCTCCCCAGTGTGAGATCTTTGATGTTTAACAAGGTCTGCTTTCTGAGAAAAACGTTTTCTGCATTCAGGACAGGAATATTTTCTTAATGTTTTCTTTGAACAACCTTTCCCAGCCTCAGAATGCAGATTCTGATGTGTGTGAAGATGGGATACCTGTGTAAAACATTTCCCACACACAGGACAGGCATAGGGCTTCTCCCCCGTGTGGATCCTCTGATGTCTGCGAAGATCGGACTTGGCTGAAAAACCTTTATCGCACTCAGGACAGGAAACCAGCTTCTCCCCTGTGTGAGATCTTTGATGTATAATGAAATCTGATTTCTGTATATAACTTTTCACACATTTGGAGCAGGAATATGGCTTCTTTCCTGTGTGAGACATTTGATGTCTAACAAGGACTGATTTCTGTGAAAAACTTTTACCACACTCAGAACAGAAATGCGGTTTCTCCCCTGTGTGAATCCTCTGATGTCTTTCAAGTCTGGACTTCTCTGAAAAACATTTACTGCACTCAGGGCAGGAATACAGGTCTATCCCCGTGTGAAACTTCTGATGTACGTAAAGATGGGATGCCTGTGAAAAAGATTTATCACATTCAGGACAGGAAAACGGCTTTTCACCTGTGTGAGTCATCTCATGCCTATAAAGGTTAGCCTTCTCTGAAAAATGTTTCCCACACTCAGAGCAAGAAAAAGGCTTCTCCCCCGTGTGAGCTCTTTGATGTACAGCAAGTCCTGTTTTTCGTGCAAACGATTTCCCACACTCAGCACAGGAATACAGTTTTTTTCCTTCGTGAGTCCTCTGATGATCGCGAAGATGGGATACCTGTGAAAAAGATCTCCCACACTCAGAACAAAAATACGGTTTCTCCCCCGTGTGAATCCTCTGATGTATGGAAAGTTTGGACTTCAGTGCAAAACATTTCCCACACTCAGAGCAGGGATACGGCTTCTCTCCTGTGTGAGATCTTTGATGCACAAGTAGTTCTGATTTCCATGTAAAAGATTTCTCACACTCTGAACAGGGGTACGCCATTTTTCCCTTGTGAGACGTCTGATGTTTGTGAAGATGGAACAGTTGTGAAAAACATTTCTTGCACTTGGTACAGGAATACTGCTTCTTGCCCCTATGGGATCTGTAATGTATGACGAGTTCTGATTTTTCAGGAAAACTTTTTCTGCATTTAGAACATGAATGAAGCTTCCCACCTGTGTGAGATCTCTGATGTACAGTAAGACTTGATTTAGAGCTAAAACTTTCCCCATATTCCAGACAGGAAAATGTCACCTCCGCCTGAATTCTGGCATCATCCCTCACAGTACGAGGTTGCTCAGAGTCAGAGGGAGTTGATGGTCCATCCAAACTCTGAAGTCCACCATCCATAGCTGAGCTTGTTGTCTTTTCTCCTGCACAATCTCTTGTGATGTCTTCATCTTCCATTTCACAGCTTAGAGATAAAGTGATACGATCGTTTGAGGGTTCCTCGATGATGTGTCCTGGAAAAACAAGATCAATAGATACAAGATGGTTAGTTTACTTAAAGTGGTTGTATTGTCAATTTTGGGACTTACCTGAAGGTAAAAAAAAATATCTCCTAAACCTGTAAGTTTTAGGAGATATTCCTCTTGCAATGCGCCGCTGACTGCAGCGGCGCATGCGCACAGGGGATTCTCGGCTGAAAGTCCGGCAGACGCCGGACCCTGCCGGGAAGAAATCTCCCGCGCGCATGCGCGGGAGTGACGATATCACAGCTCCGGTCACTCACAGCGCCGGAGCCGCGATACCCGGAAGAAACGCAGAGGGAACATGTCAGCTCCCTCGGCGTGGATCGGGCCAGGTTCTAAGGTAAGTATTTCATAATGAGCTAGTATGCGGTGCATACTAGCTCATTATGCCTTTTCCTTCAGCGGGTATACAACCGCTTTAAATCAATATTCCATTTGGATCAGGTTGACAGATGTTCTTTGTGAATGTCCCAACAAGATGGGACTTCCCCTCGTCCGTAAAAGGGCCCTTGTTCTTCCTCCGGGATCACTTCTACATTTACACAGCCTCGTAATATGAGCAGGAACCAATGAGGACTGGGAGGTGCATGCTCTTTACACAACCACAAGTCCCACTTGTCCCCCCTTTCTTTCTATACAATTTACCCGGGATGGAAGCATGCCATTGCTACTTGGTACTGCAGCAGGTCACTTCTCTTAAATCTATATAATTTGGGTGGAAGACACCTGCTCCTTTGGTGACCATGCTGCACAATTATTCATTATCCTTATCCTTAGTAAATATTCGTTTGTATGTATATCCCTATTCATTTATAATCCCAGTTTTGGGTTCATAAACCTGTGGCTTGAAACTATTCATATATGTGTTTCCATCAGTTATTGAGAACTTTTTTAATATTATTTTTTCCAGTTTTGTTTTTCCTGGAATTTATCCATCAATCAATTGAACATATGGGCTGTTTTTGCTGGGTATGTTGCAGTAATTTTTCCGGGGTTGCGATGCGCTCTGCTCCCTCCCTACCTCCCTTTATGGATCACAAGGGGTGGTGGGGTTCGATCTCAGCGCATCGGCGCCATGCATAAATGGGCCCCTCGAGTGGTGTCAATAGACACTGCAAGGTGGGAGTCTATTGTTTGTTTTAGTGTTTTTTTTTTTTTTGTTCTGTCTTTCCACCTGATGCTGCAGCTAAGATGGATGGGCACCAACTGAGGTATGGATTATCCTCAGCTGTGAGTGTTCCCTCATCTTCTCACAGCTGCAAAAGACATCGTGCATGACGCTGGCAGGGATCTGCCCAGGGCCTGGGGTATATGAGCTGGGACAGACAGACAGTTCACTCCTCCACTGCGCTCCACTAGGAAGAGATCACTCCTTAACTCTACATATGGGTAATAGAGTTTTATTCATGGTTTTTTTGTTTTTTTTGTTTCGTTTTTCTTCTCTCCTTTTTGCACATACATTGTTTCATTCAGAGCACTGCACATATTTTTTTACACATTTGAATTGGATGATTTTGTATTTCCCCATCATCCATTCCCACTTATTCAACACACATTTAGTCTTCTCCTATTTCCCAATCATTTGTGTATATCTTATTCACACACACTTTTCAGTAATTAGCTATATTCATTCAATACGTTCAATCCAACACTCAGTGTCCTGCTTTTGGGGGTTTTTTTTGTTTTTTTTTGTGACCCATCACACTTTTCTTTTTCGCAGATTTGGTTAACACACATATACATTTAGTACCTAGTGGACCTGTGTTGAGGATGTCTGTTTCGGGTTCCCCCTGGCCTGCCCCCTGACATTGTTGGGGGATGGTCTGAGCCCTGCCTCAACCCCGGATGAGACGGTTATAATCTCAGCT
This sequence comes from Lithobates pipiens, assembly GCF_037356315.1. NCBI lineage: Eukaryota > Metazoa > Chordata > Amphibia > Anura > Ranidae > Lithobates > Lithobates pipiens. Next base: position 616,117,856 of record NW_027507758.1, on the reverse strand, counting down.
CTAACAGTTCCCATTGCTGGAAGTTCTGCCCAATTCTTGGGCTATTTTGTAAGTCACTTTATCAATTAAGTGGACCAATTTGATACTCTCTCTATTTAACTGAGGTTCCACCTATATTAATATTTGTCATATTTATTTGCTTTTCTAGTAAAAACATGCATCCCACCCCTGATGACTGGCAAGAAGCCAAGAAACGTGTCAGGTTCTCAAACTAAGGATGCCTACTTAAGCTTATTTTAATCCTTGATAATATCAACTTTTGTCCTATAGAGTTTGTACTCATTCATGTGATTTTATGATTTTTGATTATTAATTTATGTATTTCTGTTATGAACTGCATCCATTTATGTCCATTGATTTGTCTATACTCCAGATTCTCTGATTACTATTATGAAAATATATTGAGTGTATATCTATATTTATATTACTGTACTACCATTGTATGCATTCAGATCATGGACAACCCCTAGGGGTCATTGATTATAAATTAAATCTAAATTATTTTATTCACATGTATTCATACATTGTTATTTTCAATTGACATGCTTCATTTAAAGTCCCACTTGTCCCCCTTTTCTTTCTATACAACCACAAGCCTAGTCACTGGGTCATGTGATCTCTGGTAATGAAAAGGTTCAAAGTTCAGACTTGCAGACCCTCTAGCATAGAACATGTGATGCTAGGCCTAAGGTTCTGGTGACAAGCAGCACTGGAGGGTGTTTGGAGACGTATTTTCTGTTGCAAATGTAAGTGTTTCAGTTTTCTGTGTTCTTCCTTACTTTTCATCCCAACAAGACTCTTAATAAGAGTTTTATGTTAACATCTAGCAATAATTAAGCTCAAAAAAGATATAAACCCGCGCTGTGGAAATAAAAAAGGCATATACTAGGGCTGCTGCTGTAGTGTAAGGGAAGTACCCCAAAAAAGTGACAAAAGGATTTAAACTCAGCGCTGCATCTATAAACTACTAATGTGCATGTATATATACACACTCATCAACAGTGCTTGGTGCCAATATAAATAAAGTGCAATCAATGAAGTTCATCGGATATAAGATCCAAAAACAGAAATATGGTGACACGTTAGAATGTGCTTCCGGTAACTTCCTGTGCCGGTATAGTGCAAATAAAGTGTGATTAAATAAAGTTCATCAAATGTGGAATGTAGAGTTGACAACACATAGGAATATAATTCTGGTGACTTCTTGTGCTCCCTTCCTGGGTCCCCACTCACCAGATGCAGTAGATATAAAAGCCTGTATATCAAGATGACTTCCATTCACCGGAGTAGGTTGGTGTACCATGCCTTTAGGAATAGGCTTTCCTATTCTCCTCCACTAGGTTAGGGTCCTACACACTGGACCTTGCTTGGTGCCTCTCTTGGGTAATTCTCCAGTTGGGGACTTATCCAGATCCTGCAACAACGCCAGAGGGACGTCCTATAACAGGTTATCCAGCAGCTACACCAATACACTTACATTGGTATCTTTTAGAGTCCCATAGTTAGAGGGCCCTACACTATCCATAGACTGGGAGATCCTAAAGCAGGGTCCTACTCTATCCATATCCTAAAGCGGGATCTCCCAGTCTATGGATAGTGTAGGACCCTCTAACCATGGCACTCTAAAAGATACTAATGTGAGAAGTGTATTGGTGCAGCTGCTGGATAACCTGTTATAGGGCATCGCCTTGGCTGTGTTGCAGGATCTGGATAAGTCCACAACTGGAGAATTACCCAAGAGAGGCACCAAGCAAGGTCCAGTGTGTAGGACCCTAACCTAGTGGAGGAGGATAGGAGAGCCTATTCCTAAAGGCACGGTACACCAACCTACTTGGTGAGCAGAAGTCATCTTGATATACAGGCTTTTATATCTACTGCATCTGGTGAGTGGGGACCCAGGAGGGGAGCACAAGAAGTCACCAGAATAATATTCCTATGTGTTGTCAACTCTACATTCCACATTTGATGAACTTTATTTGATCACACTTTATTTGCACTATACCGGCACAGGAAGTTATTGGTAGCACATTCTAACGCGTCACCATATTTCTGTTTTTGGATTTTATATCCAATGAACTTTATTGAATGCAGTCGGTTCACATATGTGCGTGGATGCCATGGTGCGGTTTTAAAGAGTCCTGTGTGATTTTGGATCTGGTTTGGGTGTGATTTCAGGTATAAATTCTACCTGAACTGATGAACAGAACAGCACCAGACTCCCGCACTGAAACCGCAGCCGGTAAGGTGTGAACCCAGCCTTAAGCTGGCTGTGGATGGTGTCAGGTCAGCAGGTGACCATACTGTCTAGGTCTAAAGTTCCAATGCATAAAGTGACAATTGGAACAGACTATGTACACCACAGTTATTCTCCTTGGGGGAGGGGGGGAAGGAATCTGTGGACCCCATAATTTTAAAGCTCTGATAAGCCCCCACCCACAGACCCCCACCACCAGCAAGCCGGGTTTGTGGGGAAGAGGCCCTTGTCCTCTTCAATTTGGGGACAAGGTTCTGAACCAGGGCGGTCTACCAGGAATGGTAGCATGTTAAAAGGTGCATGGTATGGTTCCCGGAAAAGGTGGGTACATGGTTCCCGCTTCCTTTCCCCTCCTGTCAGGCTGCATGCTAGGTTAAGGGTCTGTTATGTATTTTTTGGTGGAACCCATTTTTTTTTTGGATGAGTCCCCCCATTAACACCCAGAACAGACCTTCATCTAAGGTCATAAGGGTCTGGTATAGATTAAAGGATTGCCTAGCTGTTTTTTTATAGACAGTAAATTAAGTGGGTCCATCTGTAGGAAACACACACACTGACTGAATACATTGTTTCTATGTGTTTATCAGATGATGGGGGATCTAGGTGGAGCCTCCGTACTGCTCTCTCCTTTACAATAAAGTCTCCTCTTACCCAGTGATGTGAGGGGCGGCTGATTGTCCATCATGACGTCCTTGTAGAGATCCTTGTGTCCTTCTAAATACTCCCACTCCTCCATGGAGAAATAGACAGTGACATCCTGACACCTTATAGGAACCTGACACACACAATGATACAGTCACCATCCAGACACATCCCTTGTCTGTTACTGGATAATGTCCCAGAATTCCCAGCACCGCTCACCTCTCCTGTCAGCAGCCCCAGCATCTTCTTGATGACTTCTAGAATTTTCTCCATGTCGTGTCTCCCAGGCTTTAGGGAGTCACATGGAGGCACTGTGATGGTCATATGATCTCCTGACTTCGCATGAGGCATTCTCTGTATTGGAAAATAAACAGGAATACCATATTAGAATCCCAAAATCCTCCTCACCTCTCTGTTCAGGTCTGTGTTTTATCAACAGAGAGAACAGTGATGTCATGTGATGTGACCTCCCAGAATCCTCCTCTCCTCTCCGGTCAGGTCTGTGTTTTAATAATAGAGATAAGAGTGATGTCATGTGACCTCCCAGAATCCTCCTCACCTCTCCGGTCAGCAGGTACATGATCTCCAGGGTCAGTTTTAATATCTTCTCAGTCATGTGACATCGGTCGTCATCCTCCATCCTCATTGGTGTGGTCATGTGATCTATGCCGCTTCTGTAAGCGAAGAATTATCTGGACTGGATTGGTTAGGATGAAGATATAAAGGATTTAAAAAGGAGCAATTCCCCCCTATTTAATCACACCCCATTTAAGCCCCTTCCACTTAAGCACAATTTGGCATGACACTACACACCCCATCCCATGCTCCACCCGTGACCCACCCCCATTCTCAGGGCCACTCATTTTCAAAGGTTTCCATTTATCTCCGCTGCCAATCTTTCATTTTTTGTTACAGGAAAATACTTGCCTTGTGTCCCCAAATTTAAAGTCTAATCAAGGTGACTACATACTGTCCTAGCACTGGTCAGTTTCTCAGACACTACACTTTTTAATTTTCATTGCTAGAAAACCCCTTCTTCATCTCTCCCAATTTGGGCCTCTTTTATTTGCTGTCCTGCTGCTGGACAGTTTCTACACAACCATTCCTGAGGGCTATTGCTGGAATATTTTGGAAGAACTGTGGGGGAATAGGTGGTGTGGGCAATGCAGGGGGTGTGAAGTGTTTTTGTGCACTTGTTTTTGTCTTTTTTGTATCTTTTATGATGCAGTGTGGGGTGTGATTGAATGCGTTTCTGCTGTTTTGATTGCACTGTGTATTTCATAGTTTCATAGTTAGTAAGGTTGAATAAAAACACCAGTCCATCCAGTTCAACCTGAATGAGTGTTTACAATTGTCCCTTTCCCTGTACATTGCACACTCACATCTGTCCCTACCCTCAAGGATCCCACAGTCAAATGTGTTTTTATACAGACAGTTGCAGGCTGCCCATGATGGGAAGGGGTTAATTGTGTCTAGACTCTTTCCTGGGTTTTCTTAGTCCTGCCCCCTGCTGTAAACTACATACATGCCAGGGAAGGGCTCTCTTCCACATGGGATTTTCAGAGGAAGGTACGCTGAAACATGTAGTCCTACTGTAGCATGCGTCTTCCTTCTGGGTCACCCTGATGGGATTCTCCCTGGACTAGAAATCTACTGTTACTGGACTGTTGCTGAATGGATTTTGCTTCTCTGGAAAAAATTAACCTGGCAGCCTCCAATAGTCGGTTTAAGGCTGTGTTTCATGTGTTCTTTTGAACTGTGTTGCTGAAGCTTCAGTTAAGCTGTTAACCAAGGCGCGTAGCAATAGGGGGTCGCAATGGCGACCCGGTGAGGCTGTCACACTAGGTTTTACACATTCAGCTTAGCCCAGAAACTCTGCCGGGACTTCAGCAGGTTTTTGCTGCAATGCTTCACTTTCTTCAGGACCACCGTCTGTGGAAGCTGGCCTTGTACATGGAGCCAAAGCTGCCAAGTTCAGCTGCTCCAGGACCCAAACCTGCTCTTACTTTAGGGCAGGGAGAAAGTCTGCATGGGGCAGCTGGAGTGGGAGGAGGGCAGGTCAATGGGTCAGCTCCGGAGGACTGCTTCATGGACAGAGGTCTATGGACAGGGACAGATCCTGGGAAGGAACTGCTCTACAGGGATGGGGGGACAGCAGGGTGACAGGAGCAGAACCGAGATACAACTACAGGGAACCTCTCCCAAATATATAAATGTTGCCATGACAGTTGGCTGTACTATATATCCTATATACAGACTGATATATATTCTTTGTGTACATGGCTAAAGTGGGCGGTGCCCAACTATATACACATGGGCAGAGCTTGAGCGGTCACAGTGGCATTACCACCCATGCTTCAGTGGGCCTGTGTGGCCTCCTGTAAAATTATGCTTTACACTGTGTCCATGGGCAGGGCTTGAGGGGTCTCAGGGGCTGCAATCCTGCCCATGCTCCAGGGCGCCCATGCCGCCTCTCTGTCACCTTAGGTTTTACACTGTGTTGTTGGGGAAAAAGCACTTGCCAAGTCATCCTGCACAGGTAATTGAGTAAACTCAGAGGGCCTGGGAGTAGGCAACTGTGTAAACCAAGAGGGCCCGGGCGTGGGTAATTGAGTAAACCAAGAGGGCATGGGTGTAGGTAATAGAATAACCTAAGAGGGCCCGGGCATGGGTAATTGAGTAAACTAAGAGGGCACGGGTGTAAGTAATAGAGTAAACTAAGAGGGCCCGGGCGTGGGTAATTGAGTAAACACACAGGGCCTGGGAGTAGGTAATTGAGTAAACACAGAGCCTAGGCGTAGGTAATTAAGTAAACTCAGAGGGTCCGGGCCCTCTGAGTTTTTGATTGTACCTGCAGGGTGACGTGTTAAGTGCTTTTTCCAAGTGGCGCACTCTCTGGTCAGACCCCCAGTACAACCCCTCTCTTCCTGACCAACTGGGCACATGCACACAAGGAGGGGGCAGGCAGGATACACTTTGAGTTGCTGGGTGAAAGTGGTGGGCTTGTATGTGAATCTGGAAGTCAGAGGGTCCCAGCCGAGCCCTCCGAGGTTCCTCTTTTACATACAAACCCACCACTTTCGCCCGACAGCTCAGAGTGTGGCCTGCCTGTCCCCCTTGTGTGCATGTGCCGGTTGGGCAGGGAGAGAGGGGTTGTACTGGGCTCTAGGTGACCTTGTCCTGGCCCTTCCAGGAGATACAGGAGGCTGAAGCAAGAAAGAAGAAATGTGTTCCAGGAGCGAAGTTGTCAGCAGGGAATGTCTGGGACTGAGGGCTTGTAAGAACATAGTCAGTTGGACATGCACATGGGTAAGTTCAGGCTGCAGGTAGAGACATGGCCAGCAAACAGGCAAAGGATTGGTCCAGGCGGCAGACAGAAACATGGTCGATAAACAGGCCAGGGTCAGTACAGGTGGCAAACAGGACCAACAATGCACTGGTGTGACGGGGATTAGGAACACTGTTGCTGGCTACACTGGTCTGGTGACAATGGGACTGGTGGCAGTGATCCAGAAAACTGTGACCGGCTGCATTATTAGGGCTTTTTTTAAGCGCAAGATGTGTGTGTGGGCATAAAATCTTGCAGTTGAACTGCGGGTTCACCATGCTGCGACCACAATGCTTTGCAGCTATGGCAGGAATTATACCCCCAGTACCCATGCCGATCGTGACACATTTAAGTTAATGGTGGTGCTTGTGTGGGGTGTAAGGAGTTAAAGCAGGTGGTGAGGAGGTAATAAAATATCTCCTCACCACCTGTCAAATGTTTTTTGGAGAGCGATCAAACCACGAATACTCTTCAGAGAACATCGCACATGTGAACAAGTCAAGCTGACTTAAGAGTGACTCTGTGACCTGTGTGGCAGTGATCAGGGACACTGTGACCTGTGTGGAAGTGATCAGGGACAATATGACTGATGTGATGGTGATCAGGGACAATATGACTGGCGTGGTAGTGATCAGGGACACTGGGACTGGCGTGGTAGTGATCAGGGACACTGGGACTGGCGTGGTAGTGATCAGGGACACTGGGACTGGCGTGGTAGTGATCAGGGACACTGGGACTGGCGTGGTAGTGATCAGGGACACTGGGACTGGCGTGGTAGTGATCAGGGACACTGGGACTGGCGTGGTAGTGATCAGGGACACTGGGACTGGCGTGGTAGTGATCAGGGACACTGGGACTGGCGTGGTAGTGATCAGGGACACTGGGACTGGCGTGGTAGTGATCAGGGACACTGGGACTGGCGTGGTAGTGATCAGGGACACTGGGACTGGCGTGGTAGTGATCAGGGACACTGGGACTGGCGTGGTAGTGATCAGGGACACTGGGACTTGCGATCAGGGACACTGGGACTGGTGATCAGGGACACTGGGACTGGTGATCAGGGACACTGGGACTGGTGATCAGGGACACTGGTGATCAGGGACACTGGGACTGATGTGGTAGGGATCAGGGACACTGGGACTGGTGTGGCAGGGATCAGGGACACTGTGACTGGTGCAGGTTCTTTTTTTAACATTCGGAGCCCATTGACTTTAATGGGGTTCAGGACTTGTTATGTTCTGCGGACCCATCTTGATTCGAACCCAGGACAGGGCAGTTCATCTCATCTGCAGTGGGAAGGTGACTAAAGTGACCATGTGTCCCCGGATTGCCTGGGACAGTCCCGCAATTAGCAGGTCTGTCCTGGGTCCCGGGCACCTTCATTCCGGGACAATAGTGTCCCGGAATGATACGGGCAGAACAAGCAAAGCCCGCCATAGCACTGGTGCTCATTCCGCCTCCACCTTATACTCTACTTGCCACTGATTGCTAGAGCCGCCTGGTGTCTAGCACCCAGTGACGTCATGGCTGCGACTCCCTGCTCCGTATTCAAAGCAGAGGAGTTTGAGGAAAACACAGAAAGCGCCACTTGAGTGTAGTATTTTAAAACACGGTTTAATGACAAGATACACACTAACAATCACAGGATAGAGATGAAAACAGGCTCATCAGTAGATGGGGTCATCCGGGCCTCTCCTAGCATCCAACAATGGCACCCACGCATTGCTGGGCTGGCAGAGGATCCGCTGCACATCCTGTGGCCACCAGGAAGTCGGCCGGAACTAGCGTGGAACGCAGGGAAGTGATGTCATGGTAAGCATCCAGGAGAGCTGTACCGATCAGATAGACAGGCAGACACAGAGCTTCAGCTTCTTCTATAGGCCTAAAGTGGCAGTGCTATCGTAGTGCTTTCATAGCACTGCCACTTTAGGCCTGTAGAAGGAGCTCTGAACGTGTAGCCTGCCTGTCTGATCAGTACAGCTCTCCCGGATGCCTCCCGTGACATCCCTTCCCTGCATTTAACGCTGCTTCTGGCCGACTTCCTGGTGGCCATAGGACATGCAGTGGATCCTATGCCATCCCAGCAATGCCAGGGTGCCATTGTTGGACGGTAGGAGAGACCTGAATGACACCATCTACAACGATGAGACCGTTTTTATCTCTATCCTGTGAGTGTTATCATGTATTAAATACTACACTCAAGTGGCGCTTCCTCTGTTTTCATCTTTCTCATCCCAAATTACAAAGTTGGCTTTCTCTGAGGACAGCTGCTGCCACTAGCCGCAAATCACTGACTCTATAGGGACTTATGGACTATATACGATTACCCATTTATACGTTTACAGTTGCCTTTTGCGCTTACAGTTATCGATTCCAAAGCAGAGGAGTTAACTTCCTCCTCCACCATGCTGGACGACCACCCACCTCCTCTATCTTCTGGCAAGTGACACTGCATCTGGGCCAGGTCAGTAGATGGCCCAACTCCCGACATCTCCAAAAACCAGGCTGGAGTCTCTGCTACTTCACCTCCATGGAGATCTCTACTGGGCACCTGACCCTTCACAGCACGGAGCAGCCGGCACCAGCGATGTTCCTGATCACACAGCGAGTGTTATTGTGGTAGGGAGGAGCGGGTGTGGAGTGGGACACAGTTCTATAGAGCAGCCTGATCAATGGATGGATGAGCCTGTGCCAGAACTTTATCCACCACCTCAAGCTCTTGCCCTCCGCTCCCCACTGTCACTTGTAAACACAAAAGTCTTCTGTGTTTACAAGTGTAGCGCTGCCCCCGGAAGAGCAGCTTAATGTATATTTGGTTCTGTACTCTGCCTCTCAACCCCAAGAACAGTCCCAACCCCTCTGGCACACCTACTCGGAGATAGAGATAGAGCTAGAGAGACAGAGTAGGGTTGCATCGATACCAAGTATTTGCACAAGTATCGGTACTCTTTCAAATGCACAGATACCTGAAACCGATACTTTCAGGCTCGGTTCTTTGAGCTGTCAGTGGGTCTGCCCTGTTGACAGCTGAAGTGTTAAAGAAGTCCAGTAATTGGAGCGGTCGAAAAAAAAAAAAAAAAAAAAAAAAATAAAACAGCAGCCGGCAATGTTTATAAAACACTTCCCATCCGCCAAATGACATCCTCGGCTTTGAGCGGAGAGCCGGCGAGAGCAATAATTTTGGTCCTAGACCTCCTCTGTATCTCAAAACATGTAGCCAGTAAAAAATTTTAAAGCGTCGCCTAAGAGGATTTTTAAGTAGCGACGTTTGGCGCCATTCCACAAGCGTGTGCAATTTTGTAAGCATGACATGTTAGGTATCTATTTACTCGGCGTAACTTTATCTTTCACATTATGCAAAAACATTGTGCCAACTTTACTGTTTTTTTTTTTTTTAAAAGCACAAAACATTGCATTTGAAAAATTGCTGCACAAATACCGTGCAAGATAAAAAGTTGCAATGACCGCTATTGTACTCTCTAGGGTCTTTGCTAAAAAAACATATATAATGTTTGGGGGTTCTATGTAATTTTCTAGCAAAACAAATGATGGTTTTTACATGTAAGAGAGAAATGTCAGAATTGGCCTGGTAGGCAAGTGGTTAAAAACATTGCTCAGCCGCTGAAACACTAAAATTAAAACAAAAAACATTGTTTCTTTTTGTTTCTTCATCTGCAGATCAAAGGAATGAACAAACGTTCCTCTGTTTAACCCCTTATTAACCATTAATTTACTCCAATCAGCCTTAATTAACTCCCCATTTGCCTCCATTAAATTATTATTTTCTTGCTTTTTTTTTCCATTTTTTTTATGTCTATTTTATAAACGATAAACAATGAAAACTTGCTTTTTTTTGTTTGCTTTGATAGTGAATATTTTTACACATATATATTAACATATATTTACACATTTCACATTGAAGAAGCAGAAAAAAAAAAAAAAAAAAAAAAATCTATGAAGTTTGTAAATAACTTTTCAATGCTTTGTACCATTGCTGACAGCTGAAGTGAAAACAAAACAGTATTGGTAATTGGTATCGATGAGTACTAAAAAAATTAAATAAAAATGTATTGGTGTATCCCTGATAGAGAGAGATGCAGCATAAAACATGTACGTCAGATGAAAATCTTAGTTTAAGTGACAGATTACTATTACCGTATTTATCGGCGTATAACACGTACTTTTTTCCCCTTAAAATCAGGGGGAAATCGCGGGTGCGTGTTATACGCCGATCCTCTGCGATTTCTGGGCTCTGGGCGGCTTTCGGCCACCTTCGAACCCTTCTCGTGGGCTTTCGGCCGGTTTCGGCCCTTCTCGCGGGCTTTCGGCCGACTTCGGCCCTTCTCGCGGGCTTTCGGCCGACTTCGGCCCTTCTCGCGGGCTTTCGGCCGACTTCGGCCCTTCTCGCGGGCTTTCGGCCCTTCTCGCGGGCTTTCGGCCGCCTTCGGCCCTTCTCGCGGGCTTTCGGCCCTTCTCGCGGGCTTTCGGCCGCCTTCGGCCCTTCTCGCGGGCTTTCGGCCCTTCTCGCGGGCTTTTGGCCGCCTTCGGCCCTTCTCGCGGCTTTCGGCCCCTCTCGGCGGCCGAAAACCGCCGAGTGCGGCCGAAGGTGGCCTAAAGCCGCCGAGTGCGGCCGAAGGTGGCCTAAAGCCGCCGAGTGCGGCCGAAGGTGGCCTAAAGCCGCCGAGTGCGGCCGAAGGTGGCCTAAAGCCGCCGAGTGCGGCCAAAGGCGGCCTAAAGCCGCCGAGTGCGGCCAAAGGCGGCCTAAAGCCGCCGAGTGCGGCCAAAGGCGGCCGAAAACCGCAGAGAGGGGCCGAGAGCCGCCGAGTACGGCCGAAAGCCGCCGAGTACGGCCGAAGGCGGCCAGAAGCCGCTGAGAACTACCGGGCGCCGCCGAGATACACAGGACATCTCGGCAGCGCCATTTTTTAAAATAAAACCCTGAGGGGACAACGATGCACAGGCTGCATGACAAGGCTGCAATGAGGACAGGCTGCAAATGACGACAGGCTGCAAATGACGACAGGCTGCAAATGACGACAGGCTGCAAATGACGACAGGCTGCAAATGACGACAGGCTGCAAATGACGACAGGCTGCAAATGACGACAGGCTGCAAATGACACTGACAAGGCTGCATTAATGGGCATTTAAATGTAAGTTTTTTTTTCCTTAAATTTCCCTCCTAAAAGTTTTTTTCCTTAAAGTTCCCTCCTAAACTTGGTGTGCGTGTTATACGCCGATAAATACGGTAATTAATTAGGGAAACAGTGCAGTTAACACAAAAGAACCTCAGCTCACGCTATTGCACTATTGGAGGTGCACTATTGATACCTATGTGAACAGGTAGTAGAGGGGCAGGGGACTGCCCCCTTTTTCGCTGTGTCAAACCTCTCCTCCCTGTACCTCAACCCACAGGCCCACAACAAGGCAAATAACCAACATTTAGTAATAGCAATTATAACCGTGGCTTGATTGGCTTCTTCTAAACAGAGTCCAACTACCTTTATTAGGTAACAATAGTCTGCTGTGAAAGGATAAAAGGAAAGCAAAGGGGGTTAGCAGTAACTGTGTAGTAAAAATGAATCTTGTGGTCTTCAGCTAGCACTTTAAGAACACTGTAATCCTGAATGTTAGAGCAAAGCAGTTGAGCTGATATGAATTTAGCCAGTAGAGAATGCTGGATAAGCTAAACACAAGGTGACGCTGTGACTGCTTGCTGGAAAAGGTATTATATCCAGAGGAACTGTAAATACCAGCAGTATGGAATACAGATACTGTATCTGTATACAGTGTCAAGGAGGTTAAGTGAGTCTGTATCTTGTGGTACTATTGATACCAGCAAAGCAACAAGAACAGAGATGTCTATATACAGCTGTTTGTAGTAGTATAAGAAATGACTTCCCGTGGCACTGCAAGCACCACCAAGCTGAACTGTTGTCCAGGATGTATGGCGACTTCCTTCTTTTATGATCCTAATGAAGTTATCCAGTGTAGCTGCTAGAATCAATAATGTGAATTGAGCATAGGCTACTTGCTGTGTCTGTTATAACATGGGATTTGACTTCTTTTGGGACTACAAGTTCCCCCAGCAGAACTGTGTGGGTGCTGTCTAACAGTGTCCTTAACCTCTAGAGATCCGCGCTATAGCCAAATGATGGCTACAGCGCAGAACTGCATCGCTGGGACTACGTCTATTTACATCATCCTGTACACGAGCGGCTTCCGTGCCCCCTGAAGGGCGCACTCTGTGATCAGCAAGTCTATGAGACTCGCTGGATCACAGATTGGAGTAAGGTGGTCGATCCCGACCCCTTACCACGTGATCAGCTGTCAGCCCCAGCTCCTCAGTGCCCACCTGTGCCGCCTACCAGTGCCCACCAGTGCCACCTGTCAGTGCCACCTATCAGTGCCCACAGTCAGTGCCTGGACAGTGCTGCTGCACATTAGTGCCATCTATTAGTGCCCATCAGTGTCACCAACCAGTGCCCATCAGTGCCACCTTATCTGTGCCCATCAGTACCGACTTATCTGTGCCACCTTAACTGTGCCTATTAGTGCCCATCAGTGCAGCCTATCAGGGCCCACCAGTGCTGCCTCTTCAGCGCATATCAATGAAGCAGAAAAATTACCTGTTTGCAAAATTTTATAACAAACTATTAACCACTTGCCGCCCTCCATATAGCAAAATGACGGCGGCAAAGTGGTTTTAATATCCTGACCGGACGTCATATGTCGCGATCAGGATATTAAGCCGCTGCGCGCCCCCGGGGGCGCGCATCGCGGCACTCGTTGTTGCGGGGTGTCAGTCTGACACCCCGCAACTACGATCTCGGTAAAGAGTCTCCGACGGAGACTCTTTACCACGTGATCAGCCGTGTCCAATCACGGCTGATCACAGTGTAAATAGGAAGAGCCGGTGATCGGCTTTTCCTCACTCACGTCTGTCAGACGCGAGTAGAGGAGAGCCGATCGGCTGCTCCTCTGACAGGGGGGGCCTGTGCTAAACGATTAACAGCACAGCCCCCCCGAGGATGCCTACACTGGACCACCAGGGGATGCCCAGCACCAGGTATGCCCCCCTAGACCACCAGGGATGCCAGCCAGTGCCCATAATGAATGCCAATCAGTGCCCATAATGGATGCCATTCAGTGCCCACAATGGGCATCACTGATTGGCATGCATTATTGTTTGGCACTGATTGGCATCCATCCCTACAATACTTTAAATTACAATGCCGCCTATCAGTGCCCATCCATGCCGCCTATCAGTGCCCATCCTAGCCGCCTATCAGTGCCCATCCATGCCCAATCGTGCCGCCTATCCATGCCCAATCATGCCGCCTATCCATGCCCATCCGTGCCGCCTATCCATGCCGCCCATCCATGCCAATCCGTGCCACCTATCCATGACAATCCGTGCCACCTATCAGTGCCTATTTGTGCCACCTATCAGTGTCTGTGTCGCATATCAGTGCCACCTATCAGTATCACTTCATTGGTGCCACCTCATCGGTGCCCATCAGTGCCCGTCACTGCAGCCCCGTCAGTGCCCATCAGTGAAGGAGAAAATGTACTTATTTACAAAGTTTTGTAACTGAAACAAAAAAAAACATGTTTTTTTTTCAAGATTTTCTGTCTTTTTTTATTTGTTTAGCAGAAAATAAAAATCCCAGAGGCGATCAAATACCACCAAAAGAAAGCTCTATTTGTGGGAACAAAATGATAAAAATTTAGTTTGGGTACAGTGTAGCATGACCGCGCAATTGTCAAAGTGCGACAGCGCTGAAAGCTCAAAATTGGTCTGGGCAGGAAGGTGTATAAGTGCCCGGTATTGAAGTGGTTAAACATGATATATATATTTTTTTTTTTTTCAAAAATTTTCCATCTTTTTTTGTTTGTTTAGCAAAAAATAAAAAAACCCCGGCTGTGATTAAATACCATCAAAAGAAAGCTCAATTTGTGGGAAAAAAAAATGATAAAAATGTAATTTGGGTACAATGTTGTATGACCGCGTAATTGTCATTCAAAGTGCGCCAGCGCTGAAAGCTGAAAATTGGTCTGGGCGGGTTTGAGTGCCCAGTAAGCAAGTGGTTAAAGGGGTTGTAAACCCTCATGGTTGATGCATTGAGGTGAAAAACTTTATGGTGCTGCAGCCCACCCACCACCCCCATTTTACTTACCTGGACGCTGTCATCCTCTGTCTGGGAACGAGCACACCATCTGTAGCTGATGTCTCGTGTCCTGATTGGATAGATTGATAGCAGTGCAGCCATTGGGGAGCGGGGCCAAGTCCTGCATTCTGTGTGAATGGACACAGATGTGGGACTCGGGAGAGCGCCTGCACAGGTGTCCACCTTAGGAGAGCGCTTCTCCAACATGGACACTCGATGCGGGGAGGAGCCACCAGCGCCGCAATGGGACCCGAGAAGAGGGAGGTTCAGGGCCACTCTCTGCAAAGTGAACTGCACAGTGGAGGTAAGTATGACATGTTTGTTATTTAAAAAAAAAAAAAAAAAGTAGGTTTTACAACCCCTTTAAAGTGGTTGTAAACCCTAGGACAAAAACAAACAAACCCTGCACTCCCGCAGGGAGCCGCCGGTAACGGCACACTCACTGTAGCAACGGCACGTGTGCCGATGACATCAGCACATGCAAATACAGGGGATATCTCCTAAACCGTTCAGGTTTAGGAAATATCCAGGGTAGCTACAGGTAAGCCTCATTATAGGCTTAACTGTAGCAAAAAAAGAGTGTTGTAAGGGTTTACAACTACTTTAACCATAACATGGGCTATGCCCGCTCACCATACTGGAACTCAGAAGAATTTGGCAATGATGCAGATGATGAGAAGTCTCCAGCCGGAACTTTATCTCTCTCTGTATCTTGGTTCTGGATAATGGTGTCTGCTGCCCCATGCTACAGCCCACAGGAATCTGAATTGCAGGCACCTCTGGATGACCTGGAACACCCTCCTGGTCCACTGCAAGGAAGAAGCGATGCTGTCCACAAAGATCCCTCTGATTATAGCTGTCCGGCTCCTCGCTGTGTAGGCCGCAACTTAAAGAGGACGTAAACCCCAATGGGTTTTACTTCCTCTTTTGCTCTAAAAGCATAATGGGCTAGTATGCACTGCATATTAGCCCATTATATGGCACTTGCCTGCAAACTAATCCCGCACTGGCCCCTGTGCAGGCCGCGTCCATCTTCGCCCCTCTTCCTTCCTGGGCCGCGGACTCCGGCTCTGTGACTGGCCGGAGTCACGTGGCGTCACTCTCGCAGATGCGCGTGGGAGTCGTCAGTCACAGCACTCGCTGGGGGAAGAAACGGCACGGTGGTCCGTCTCTTCACAGCTCATGCGCCGATGACATTGGCGCACTACGAGTGAAATATCTTCTAAACTGTGCAGGTTTTAGGAGGTATGTCCACTACCTATAGGTACAAGTCACTTAAAAGGGGTTTACAACCACTTTAACAGCAGCTCACTGTCACACAGACCTCCTGCTGGCAGAAAGCAAGCGGCATCCAGAGAGAGAGAGAGAGAGAGAGAGAGATCTAGGCCTCAATCCATTCCTCTTATAGTCTCTCCCAGCAGTCTGTTCTTCTCCCTTCTGAAGTCTGGAAGTTGTAGTCCATAACAGTGAAATCCCAATGTGTAAATAGTCCTGGAACTACAATTCCCTGTATGCTTTGCTTCCCGTATCCAGTCTGCGAGCAGGATGTGATGACACAGTCTCTGTTGCCACTAGAGGGAGACAGCTTCACTGTAGCAATGTTACAGAGTGTCTTCTGATTGCGGGCGGGTTGACACGCCTGCGCAAATCGCTGTAGCTGTACATCGGGCGCTTTAAGAGCTCTAGAGGGCGAGCAACGCTGAAGCCGATGTGCGTGGCCGCGATGTCCGTCGGCGACTCGCAATCGTGCCACAGAGAGCCAGAACAGGGATCTGTCAATGTAAACAGACAGATCCCCGTTCTGACAGGGAAGTAGAGAGAGATCTGCGGTTCCTAGTGATCAGGAACAGCGATCTCTCTCTACTCCCTCTCAGTTAGAAACACCCCCTTAGGGAACACTTAAACCATTGATCACCCCCCTCCCCCTAGTGTTAACCCCTTCCCTATCAGTGTCATTTATACAGTGATCAGTTAGCTTTGATCGCTGTATAAAATGTCACTGGTCCCAAAAAAAGTGTCAAAAGTGTCCGCTCTGTACGCCGCAATGTTGCAGTCCTGCTAAAAATGGATTACTACTTTAAAAAAAAAATTATATATATATATATATATGTATATATATATATATATATATATATATATATATAATAAAAATTACATAAATATATCCCCTATTTTGTAGACGCTATAACTTTTTTTTTTTTATCAAAAATATGTAGACTACATATTGGCCTAAAATTCATTTTTTTCTATTTTTTATTTGAATATTTATTGTAGCAAAAAGTATTGTTTTTTTTTTTTTTTTTCAAAATTTTCATACGTTTTTTGTTTATAGCGCAAAAAATAAAAACCACAGAGGTGATCAAATACCACCAAAAGAAAGCTCTATTTGTGGGAAAAAAAGGACATCGATTTTGTTTGGGTAAAGCAACGCAGTGCCGTATTGCAGGTTTCTACACTATATATGTGTGTATCATCATCTGCTGGAGATAAAAGACATCACAGTGACCATGGAGGAAGAGGACGGATATGACGGGGGTTACTGGATGTAAGTAGAACATAAGATCTGATTACCTCCTCTACTGCTATTTCCAGCAACGTCTCTACTCACCTCTCACCCGGAACTTCCTGTCTGCATGGGACATCACTTCCTGTCTTTACCTGCCATCCCTTCCTGTCTGTATTCCATAGATACTTCCTATCACAGTATAAGTTAGTTCACCACCTTGTGGCACTCATAGGAACTGCAGCCCTTTGAAAGTTCATGTCATTGTTGCCAGTTTTCCTAAATGCTGCAGGCAGGGGCAGACTGACCAGTCGGTCACTCGGGCAGGGACCGAGGGCCCCTAGTCAGGGGGGCCCCATGAGTGGCCCACAGGGGTGGCACCTCATAGCACCCTCAAAAATTGCACTGGCATACATACATACAATACAATGCATACAATTCACATTATTTCTTTTAAATAATATTGTACCTGCTGTGAATCCTGTCTGCTACTTGGCTGGGGACTCTCTTTTTGTAGAGAAGGGATACAGCCGCATAAGCCGCTGATGTTTAGTTAGTCCCGGCTGAGAGGGGGGTGGATTGATTCAGAATGTTGTGCAGAGGTGCTACTTTTTAAAAGCCCCCCTGTGTCACATGGTGCCTCTGCATCTGGCGCGAGGAAGAAGAGGAGACGAGAGGGTGGAGCAGAAAGAATGAGAGCCCAGAAGCAAGGAAGGTATGATGACAGCTGAGCTACTGGCTGTTTCCTTGGTAGACCGCGGGGGAGGGAGCAGAGCTGCTGTAGGCAGAGAGCTGACTGAGTCTGCAGTGCTCATCATCTGACAGGAGAGGGGGGGAGGGGGGAGGGGGGTTCCCAGTTCTGCAGGCTGTGCTCCGAGGAGGAATTAGGATGGTTGATGGCTGGCTGTTCTTTTTATAAGGGAGCTGATTGCTGAGCCTGGGGAGGGGGAGGGAAACTCCACTCTGTGGTCCTGACATTTGATTTATGTCAGCAGCAGGCAGCCTGATCTGTTGCAAGAGGAATCCTGTCCTGTGATCTTGGCACTCTGATTTGCCTTGGGCACTGCAATCATTAGACTGCCGCCTCCCCCCAGATCAGGAGTGCCTGATTTACAGTACCCAAACAGAGCCACTGCTAGCCACTTGCTTACTGGGCACTTAAACACCCTTCCTGACCAGACCAATTTTCAGCTTTTGGTGCTCTCACACTTTGAATGACAATTACTCAGTCATGCAACACTGTACCCAAATGAATTTTGTGTCTTTTTTTTCCCACAAATAGAGCTTTCTTTTGGTGGTATTTGATCACCTCTGGGGTTTTTATTTTTTGCGCTATAAATGAAAAAAGACCGAAAATTTTGAAAAAAAAACGCATATTTCTTTGTTTCTGTGATAAAATTTTGCAAATTATAATTTTTTTTCATAAATTTTGGCCACAATTTATATAGCTACATATCTTTGGTAAAAATAACCCAAATTAGTGGATATTATTTGGTCTTTGTGAAAGTTAGAGAGTCTACAATCTGTGGTGCGAATCGCACAAAATTGATCACACCTGATGTACTGGTGGCCTATCTCATTTCTTGCGACCCGAACAAGTCAGGAAAGTACAAATACCCCCCAAATGACCCCTTTATGGAAAGTAGACATTCCAAGGTATTTACTAAGATGCATGGTGAGGTTTTTGATGTTGTCATCTTTTTCCCACAATTCTTTGCAAAATGAAGATTTTTTTTTTTTTTTTCTCACAAAATTTTCAATGTAATAGGTTATTTCTCTCACATGGCATGTGTATACCACAAATGACACCCCAAAATACGTTCTGCTACTCCTTCTGAGTATTACGATACCAAATGTGTGAGACTTTTACACAGCCTGGCCACATACAGAGGCCCAATATTGAAATAGCACCATCAGGCGTTCTAGGAGCATAAATTACACATTTCATTTCTCAACCACCTATTACAGTTTTGAAGGCCCTGGAGCACCAGAACAATGGAAATGCCCACAAAGTGACCCCATTTTGGAAAGCTAACACCCCAACGTATAATCTATGAGGCATAATGAGTCGTTTGAATGGTTCATTTTTTTCCCAGAAGTTTTGGGAAAATGTGGAAAAAAAAATGAAAACGCATTTTTTTTACGCAAAGTTGTCCATTTATAAGATATTTCCAACACATAGCATGTACATAGCAAAAATGACACCCCAAAATACGTTCTACTACTCCTCCTGAGTATAACGATACCAAATGTGTGAGACTTTTGCACAGCCTGACCACATACAGAGGCCCAATATTGAAATAGCACCATCAGGCGTTCTAGGAGCATAAATTACACATCTTATTTCTCAACCACCTATTACAGTTTTGAAGGCCCTGGAGCACCAGGACAATGGAAATGCCCACAAAGTGACCCCACGTGGCACTGACGACACGTGGCACTGACAGATGGCACTGGAGGCAGATGGCACTGGAGGCAGATGGGGCTGACAGATGGGGCTGACAGATGGGGCTGGCAGATGGGGCTGGCAGATGGGGCTGGCAGATGGGGCTGACAGATGGGACTGACAGATGGGGCTGGCAGATGTCACTGGCAGATGGGGCTGGGGCTGGCACTGGCAGATGGTGCTGGCTATTTGCTCTGGCTAATTGCTCTGGCAAATGGGGCTGGCAGATGGCACTGCGGCTGGCAGATGGCACTGGCGCTGGCAGGTGGCGCTGGCAGGTGGCACTGGGGCTGACGGATGGCACTGGCGCTGGCAGGTGGCGCTGGCAGGTGGCACTGGCACGTGGCACTGGCACGTGGCACTGGCACTGGGGCTGGCGGCACTGGGGCTGACGGCACTGGGGCTGACGGATGGCACTGGCGCTGGCAGGTGGCACTGGCGCTGGCAGGTGGCACTGGCAGGTGGCACTAGCAAGTGGCACTGGCGGCACTGGAGGTGGCAGGTGGCACTGGCAGGTGGCACTGGCGGCACTGGGGCTGACGGATGGCACTGGCGCTGGCAGGTGGCAGGTGGCGCTGGCAGGTGGCACTGGCGCTGGCAGGTGGCACTGGCAGGTGGCACTGGCGGCACTGACGGCACTGGGGCTGATGGCACTGGGGCTGACGGCACTGGGGCTGACGGATGGCACTGGCAGGTGGCACTGGTGCTGGCAGGTGGCACTGGCAGGTGGCACTGGGGCTGACGGCACTGGCGGCACTGGGGCTGACGGCACTGACGGCACTGGGGCTGACGGACGGCACTGGGGCTGACGGGCGGCACTGGGGCTGACGGGCGGCACTGGCGCTGGCAGGTGGCGCTGGCAGGTGGCACTGGCGCTGGCGGCACTGGGGCTGACGGCACTGGGGCTGACAGCACTGGGGCTGATGGCACTGGGGCTGACGGCAGGCGCTAGCAGGTGGCACTGGCGGCACTGGCACTACTGGCAGATGGCACTGGGCTGACAGATGGCACTGGCACTGGGGCTGACAGATGGCACTGGGGCTGACACTGGCACTGGGGCTGACACTGGCACTGGGGCTGACACTGGCACTGGGGCTGACACAGGCACTGGGGCTGACACATAGATCGCTCTCCCTCCTCACACGCTGTCTCTGTGTGAGGAGGGAGAGACACGGCAATGGGAGATGATCTCATATGTTTACATATGAGATCATCTCCCATTGGCAGCTGCGATCGCGCTGTGAACGGCCGCTTTGATTGGCCGTTCACGGCGATCTGTATTTGCCTGTGTCCGGGAGACACGGCAAATACAATACTTCCGCGATGCGTGCCCTCGGCGGCGCGCATTGCGGAAGTAAACACCAGGCCGTCCAGGGACGGCCAGGCGAAGGAAGCCGCCCGCTCTAAGGCCGTCATTCGGCTATAGGGCGGGTGGGAGGAGGTTAGACTATGCTGTGCCCTGGGCAAGCCCAACCCCCACCCCCTTAAAAAAAAAAATCACAATTTTTTAAAAACGGCAGAAAATTATCTAAAATAAAGACACTCCATGCATTCACCGCACCCCCTATACTCACAACACACTCCATGCATTCCCCGCACCCCCTATACTCACAACACACTCCATGCATTCCCCGCACCGCCTATACTCACAACACACTCCATGCATTCACCGCACCCCCTATACTCACAACACACTCCATGCATTCCCCGCACCCCCTATACTCACAACACACTCCATGCATTCCCCGCACCGCCTATACTCACAACACACTCCATGCATTCACTGCACCCCCTATACTCACAACACACTCCATGCATTCCCCACACCCCCTATACTCACAACACACTCCATGCATTCACTGCACCCCCTATACTCACAACACACTCCATGCATTCACTGCACCCCCTATACTCACAACACACTCCATGCATTCACCGCACCCCCTATACTCACAACACACTCCATGCATTCCCCGCACCGCCTATACTCACAACACACTCCATGCATTCACTGCACCCCCTATACTCACAACACACTCCATGCATTCCCCACACCCCCTATACTCACAACACACTCCATGCATTCACTGCACCCCCTATACTCACAACACACTCCATGCATTCACCGCACCCCCTATACTCACAACATACTCCATGCATTCCCCGCACCCCCTATACTCACAACACACTCCATGCATTCACTGCACCCCCTATACTCACAACACACTCCATGCATTCACTGCACCCCCTATACTCACAACACACTCCATGCATTCACTGCACCCCCTATACTCACAACACACTCCATGCATTCACCGCACCCCCTATACTCACAACACACTCCATGCATTCCCCGCACCCCCTATACTCACAACACACTCCATGCATTCACTGCACCCCCTATACTCACAACACACTCCATGCATTCCCCACACCCCCTATACTCACAACACACTCCATGCATTCCCAGCACCCCCTATACTCACAACACACTCCATGCATTCCCTGCACCCCCTATACTCGCAACACACTCCATGCATTCCCCGCACCCCCTATACTCGCAACACACTCCATGCATTCCCCGCACCCCCTATACTCGCAACACACTCCATGCATTCCCCGCACCCCCTATACTCACGGCACACTCCATGCATTCCCCGCACCCCCTATACTCACAACACACTCCATGCATTCCCCGCACCCCCTATACTCACGGCACACTCCATGCATTCCCTGCACCCCCTATACTCACGGCACACTCCATGCATTCCCCGCACCCCCTATACTCATGGCACACTCCATGCATTCCCCACACCCCCTATACTCAGAGCACACTCCATGCATTCTTCATACACCCCCTATACTCACGGCACACTCCGTGCATTCTTCATATACCCCCTATACTCACAGCACACTCCATGCATTCATCGTACACCCCCTATACTCACAGCACACTCCATGCATTCCCCACCCCCCTTATACTCACAGCACACTCCATGCATTCCCCACACCCCCTATACTCACAGAACACTCCATGCATTATTCATACACCCCCTATACTCACAGTACACTCCATGCATTCTTCATACACACACTATACTCACAACACACTCCATGCATTCTTCATACACCCCCTATACTCACAGAACACTCCATGCATTCATCATACACCCCCTATACTCACAGCAAATGCAGCCAACTGTGCTCGATCAATTGCAGGATTGTGCCCATAATATGCAGCCACTGTGCCTGCCCACCTGCTATCTGCCTGGCACCTACCCCATCAGGGAAAATACAGGGGAATGGTACCAATGTATGCCATTCCTCTTGTCCCAGTTTCTTTTATTTCTGCTGCCCAGGTCCCCCTGTGTGCTCACCTGCTCCCCCCCCCCCCCTGGGGGCGGAACAGGGCCAGCGGTGGGTCATGGGCAGGGCCTGACAGGGGACCCTTGCTTAATTTGGTCCGGGGGCCCTGGATGTTGTCAGTCCGCCCCTGGCTGCAGGACAGTCTCAGGATTTTGGCTATTGTCCTATTATATCCTCTTCCCGCAGGATCCAGGCTACTGTACAGAGTAGCAGTGAGGTGACGACTGCTGGAACACTCTCTGGTAGAGTTTGGCCGAACGCCCCTGGTTCGTTTCGCACCTGACCTCCCGAACATGTAAAAAGTTCGGACCCAAAACCGTGAACTCTATTAAAGTAAATGGGACCAGAACTTGAACAAATCAAAAGTCCCAATTTTGAAGACTTATATGCAAGTTATTGGCCAGAAAAAGGGCATGGGGGCCCGGGTAATGCCCCTGGGGATATGTATCAACGCAAACTATTTTTTTTTTAAAAACAGATTTTTTTACAGGAGCAGTGATTTTAATGATGCTTAAAGTGTAACAATAAAAATGAAAAATGTATTTAAATATAGTGCCGGGAGGGGGGGTCTCCTTAGTCTGCCTGTAAAGTGGCACATCTGTACCATGTATAGAACCTGCTGCAGCAAAACTGACATATATAAAGAGAAAAATTACACTTAAATTGCTGGCAATACAAAAAACGCATGGGGGTCCCCCCACAATCCATACCAGACCCTATCTACTCTTTGAGCATCCGGCCACACCATTGGATCTATTTTCGGCGAACGGTAAGTCTGAGAAACACCAGCGGGGGGAGGGGTTGTGTCCCCTCCCGTCGATTACGGAAAGCATTCCAGCGACTCATGAGCTGCTCAGACCAGTTTCATGGTAGAGAAAGCCACCTGCCGGCTAAAAAAAAACGGTACCGGGGTTATGGCTGATATCTTTAGCTATAATCCTGGTAAAACACTTGCAAGCTGCATCGTATATACCGTATTTATCGGCGTATAACATGCACCTTTTTCCCCTTAACCACTTAAGGACCAGGCCTCTTTTCCAGACTTTATGTTTACATGTTTAAAACATTTTTTTTTGCTAGAAAATTACTTAGAACCCGCAAACATTTTATATTGTTTTTTTTTCTAACACCCTAGAGAATAAAATGGCGGTCATTGCAATACTTTTTTTCACACCGTATTTGCGCAGCGGTCTTACAAGTGCAATTTTTTTGGAAAAAATTCACTTTTTTGAATAAAAAAATAAGCCAACAGTAAAATTAGCCCAATTGTGAAAGATAATGTCACGCCGAGTGAATTGATACCGAACATGTCACGCTTCAAATTTGCGCCCGCTCGTGGAATGGCGTCAAACATTTAGCCTCAAAAATCTCCATAAGCGCATTTAAAAAATTCTACAGGTTGCATTTTTTGCGTTACAGAGGAAGTCTAGGGCTAGAATTATTGCTCTCGCTCTACCGATCGCGGCGATACCTCACATGTGTGGTTTGACAGCCGTTTTCCTATGCAGGCGCTACTCACCTATGCGCTTGCTTCTGCGCACGAGCTCGTCGTGACAGGGTGTTTTTAAAAAACTTCTTTTTTTAAATTGATTTTATTTATTTTTACACTGTTTAAAAAAAAAATGCATCACTTTTATTCCTATTACAAGGGATGTAAACATCCCTTGTAATAGAAAAAAGCATGACAGGACCTCTGGCTAAGAATTGAAAAAATGACATTAAAAAAATATACCTTTAAGAGGTATGGGCGGAAGTGACGTTTTTACGAGTGGGGGCCATCTTAGCCTCACTCGTCTCTATACCCAGGACCCGATCGCCTCCGCTGCTACTCGACGGCTCCGGTAAGCGGCGGAAGGGGGGGAGGCACCTCTCCCGCTGCCGATAGCGGTGATCTCGGGGTGAACCCGCCGGGGAGACCACCGTTATCGTACAGACGACCAGCGCCTGAAGAGATGGATATCTCGGTTGTGGCAGCAGCTGCTGCCGTTACCGAGATATCCCTCTTCAAAAACAGGACGTACATCGGCATGCACTGGTCATTAAGTGGTTAAAATCAGGGGAAAATCGCGGGTGTGTGTTATACGCCGATCCTCCGTGATTTTTGAGCCTCTGGGCGGCTTTCAGCCGCCTTCGGCCCTTCTCGGCGGCCAAAAAACGGCCAAAAATGGCCGAGAGCGGCCGAAAGCTGGCGAGAAGGGCCAAAGGCAGCCGAAAGCCGCCGAGAAGGGCCGAAGGCGGCGAAAGCCGCCAAGAACTACCGGGCGCCGCTGAGATACACAGGACATCTCGGCGGCGCCATTTTTAAAAATAAAACCTGAAAATAACACTGACAAGGGGACAACGATGGACAAGGCTGCATTGCAATGATAGACAAGGCTGCAATGATGGACAGGCTGCATGACAAATCTGCATATGACACTGACAAGGCTGCAATAATGGACAGGCTGCATGACAAGGCTGCAATGAGGACAGGCTGCATGACAAGGCTGCAATGATGGACAGGCTGCATGACAAGGCTGCAATGAGGACAGGCTGCATGACAAGGCTGCAATGATGGACAGGCTCTGCATGACAAGGCTGCAATGATGGACAAGCTGCATGACAAGGCTGCAATGATGGACAAGCTGCATGACAAGGCTGCAATGATGGACAAGCTGCATGACAAGGCTGCAATGATGGACAAGCTGCATGACAAGGCTGCAATGATGGACAAGCTGCATGACAAGGCTGCAATGATGGACAGGACACATGACAAGGCTGCAATGATGGACAGGCTGCATGACAAGGCTGCAATGATGGACAGGCTGCATGACAAGGCTGCAATGATGAACAGGCTGCATGACAAGGCTGCAATTATGGACAAGCTGCATGACAAGGCTGCAATGATGGACAGGCTGCATGACAAGGCGGCAATGATGGACAAGCTGCATGACAAGGCTGCAAATGACACTGACAAGGCTTCAGATGGACACTGATAAGGCTGCATTGATGGGCATTTAAATGTAAGGTTTTTTTCCTTAAACTTCCCTCCTAAAAGTTTTTTTCCTTAAAATTCCCTCCTAAACTTGGGGTGCGTGTTATATGCTGATAAATACGGTGTATATGAATTGTGGTCGGCAAATGGTTAAGAAGTTTCCTCCCAATGATAGAGTTCCCATGTAAAGATTTGTATATTCTAATCATATCCCTCTTAAGCATCTCTTCTCCAGTGAGAATAGCATTAACCACTTGCCGACTGCCCACAGTATATACATGTCATTCGATATGGCATCTACTTAAAGTGATCCCAGTGGCGGATTACCCATAGGATCACTTTTAGAGGCGGCAGGAGAGGTGACCCCCCCCCCCCCCAGCCGCTTTCCAGACGTTTCCGGGTTTACAGGACCATCAGTAAACCCAGAAACAATTTGATACATCTGATGGATAGACAGGAAGTAGCGTGAGGACAAGATGACCCCCATTCTGCTCTATACCCTTGGAGGACCAGAGCGACCTCTGACATCACTTCTGTATCTCGGGCATAAAGAGATGTTTTTTTTTTTTTTTAGTCTAAGTGTCAAAAACATTTTTTTTCTTCTTTTGCTTTCAAAGGTAAATGGGAGATCTGGTCTTTCTAACCCCAGATCTCTCAATAAAGAGGACCTGTCATGCTTTTTTCTATTACAAGTGATGTTTACATTCCTTGCAAAAGGGATATAAGTGATCAAAAATAAAAATAAAGGGACAATGTAAAAATAAAAAGTAAAATAAATAATAAAAACAAAATTTAAAGCGCACTCATGTGCAGAAGCGAGCACAATACGCAAGTCGTGCCCGCATATGTAAACAGTGTTCAAACCACACATGTGAGCTATTGGCGCGATTGTTAGAGTGAGAGCAATAATTCTAGCACAAGACCTCCTCTCTTACTCCAAACAGGTAACCTGTAAATTTTTAAACGTCGCCTATGGAGATTTGTAAGTACCGTAGTTTGTCGCCATTCCAATTTTCCAATGCAATTTTAAAGCATGACGTGTTAGGTATCTATGTACTCGGCGTAACCTTTTCTTTCACATTATACCGAAAAATTGGGCTAACCTTAGTGTATTGTTTTTAAAAAAATAATTAAAGTGTATTTTTTTCCAAATAAATTGGGTATGAAAGACCATTGTGCAAATACAGTGTGAACTAAAATATTGCAACGATCGCCATTATATTCTCTAGGGTCTCTGCTAGGGGTTCTAAGTGATTTTCTAGCAAAAAAATATTAATTAAAACTTAAAAAGTTCCAGTAAAACTGCAGCGGCTGGTCGGCAAGCAGTTAACATTGTGGCTCAGGTATGGTAAAATAAAAGTGTGGCAGGGATGGGTTTTTCTACAATGGAGTATATAGGTAGAAAGTATCAGAGATACAGTATGTGATTTTCAACTGAGTCCCACCACCCTGGCTATAATTTTGGTCCTGAAAGAGGGAGTAAGGATCACCATACATGGTACAATCCATCCATGCAATCTCTATAAAATCAACCTTAAATCTACCAAATCTATGTAATATGAGCACCAACCTAATCTATCCAATTCGTTTTTATCCAATCGGGCAGTTCTAATATTACATAGTTGATGGTAGATCTAAGGGTGTATAGTGAATGGTCAGCCTAATGCCGCGTACACCCGGCCGGACTTTCCGGCAGAATAGGTCCGACGGTCTTCCCGACGGAGTTCCGACGGTTTTCCCAACGGAGTTCCAATGGTCTTCCCGACGGAGTTCCAATGGACTGCCGAACAAACAGACTTGCCCACACACAAACGGACCAAAGTCCGTTCGTTTTGAACATGATGACATACGATGGGACTAGAAAAGGAAGTTCAATAGCAAGTAGCCAGTAGCTTCCATTGCGTCGTATTTGGTCCATCGGACCAGCATACAGACGAACGGTTTTCCCGATAGGAATTGAGTCCGTCGGAAAGATTTGAAACATGTTCTATTTCTAGATCCGTGTGACTTTTTTCACAAAAACAATCTGATTATCACACACACGTTCGGAATATCCGACGGAATGATTCCGTCTGACCTATTCTGCCAGAAAGTCTAGTTGTGTGTACGCGACATAAGAGGGTACCATGTCTTTAAGCCAGACTGAGACTGAAGCGCCTCTAGGGAGTTTAGAATGGTGGCTTCCAGCATAGTAGAGGAGTTGCTGATTTCTGGCTTGAGTCACCAATTTTTAGTGGCCATAAATTATTTATAGAATTCTGGTGACTAGCTAGTCCACCCTGTAGACTAATGCCGTGTACACATGGTCGGACTTTTCGACAGCAAAGGTCCGATGGAACGAATCCGGCAGACAATTCGATCGTGTGTGAGCTTCATTAGTCCTTTGCTGTCGAAAAATCAGACGGACTTTAGATTTAGAACATGTTTCAAATTTTCTCGAGTCCAGTCGAAAAATTAGTTCGTCTGTATGCTAGTCCGACGGACGAAAACCGACGCTAGGGCAGCTATTGGCTACTGGCTATGAGCTTCCTTATTCTAGTCCGGTCGTACGTCTTCATGGTCGAATCCATCGGACTTTGGTGTGATTGTGTGTGGCCAAGTTCATTCAGAAAGTCCGTCAGAAGTCCGCTGAAAGTCCGTCGGGAAGACCTTCGGACCTAGTCTGTCAGAAAGTCCGGTTGTGTGTATGCGGCATTAGACCCCTTTCACATGGGCGTTCTGAAGTATTGCCAACCGCCCGTAGATTTACGGCAGCCCGTAAATGTAACCCCTTTTTCAGGCTGTCCGTTATGGGCACCGATGCCCGTAAAAAAGATGGCCGCGAGCCGACCATGCAACTACGCATGCGCCGTTTCCGAAGCCGGCTGGGCTCGGGAAAGCTTGTACACGCTCGGGCAGGCGGCGCATGCGCAGTAACATAATGCTGCTGCCCGGCGTCACTTTTGAATAGACGATCGGAACACTATGGCGGTCGGTGGCTCCTGCAGTGCACTCGCCATAGGCAGAAGTCCAGAAGAGCCAAGCAGGGGTGAGGAGGAGGAGAGTAAAACTGTGGGGGATATCAGAGAGAGAGGAGGACATCGCTGGGAGCCCAGAGGGTGAATCCGCGGCATGCAGGGAAGGCTGGGACAGAGAGTCTCTGATGTGGTCTGTCCCCCATAATATTACTTCTCCACATCATCAGTGTGCTGTGTCCTCCTCCTGTGCCCTTTCACCTCTCCACAGGTCAAGGCAGCACTGTGCTGCCCTGAACTGTGGAGAGGTGAAAGGGGCACAGGAGGAGGTCACAGCACATTGATGATGTGGAGAAGTAATATGATGGTGGACAGAGGAGGAGGCTACTGTGAGGGGGTGTGGAGGACACTATCATGTTTGCAGTCTCTGTCCACCTCCTGCAGTATGTCCGCAGCCTCTGTCCACCTCCTGCAGTATGTCCGCAGCCTCTGTCCACCTCCTGCAGTATGTCCGCAGCCTCTGTCCACCTCCTGCAGTATGTCTGCTGCCTCTGTCCACCTCATGCAGCATGTCCACAGCCTATGTCCACCTCCTGCAATATGTCTACAGTCTCTGTCCACCTCCTGTATCATGTCCGCAGCCTCTGACCATCTCTTGTCTTTTATCATGTCTGCAGTCTCTGAGGGGGATCCTAGAAAGGAGTCAAGAGTGGGAGCGCCACCGGGATGGTGGTTAGAGAAAGACGTGTGTGGACTGTGGAGAGGAAACTATAGAATAAAACCAGAGCCACCAAACTGGAGCTGTCTGACTGAGCCCTGCACAGTGCACCTGAAAGGAGGTCAGTGACAGCGCCACCAAGCCGGTCTGGGGGGGGTCACTGATGTAAGGAGGGGAATGAATACAATAATGTAATGGGGCACTGATATAAAGGTCCCCCCTATATTAGTAACCCCCCCACCTTAGTGTATTCACTCTGCAGAAGGTGGCCTCTATTCATCAGAGCCCCCCTCCACTTCAGAGTTCCCCCTTACATCATGATCTGCAGGGTTCCCCTTTACATAAGAGTTCCCTTGCACTATAAGGGGGAATCCTGCAGACTCTGATGTGAGGGGGAATTCTGTGCTGGCTGGGTTATAGTAACCTAACCTTCATGTAAATTGATAAATATGTTTTTTGACTTTTGTTTAACTTAAACACATAGCTGATAGCATTAGCTATGTGTTTATAGTTCAAATATTGATATTTGCACTGTTTAGCACTAAAAACAGTTATTTTAGGTACTTTTTTGCAGTGCCAGTAAAGAATGTGGATCTGCCAGTAAATTTCATGATTTTTTTGCCAGTAAAAAATTGGTGCCGTTTGTAAATTTTGTCCTGCCAGTAAATTTCACTTCGGGGGTTGGCAACACTGGCGTTCTGTTTGTCTGTTTTTCATTCATCTGTTGTTGGATGAAAAACAATCATCAATGCATCTCTATAGAAAAACAGATGTAAATAGATGATCTATTTGCATCCCTTTACATCCGCTTGTCAACATCCGTTTTTTTTGGACCGGATCAAAGCCCTATTTTTCTCCCGTTAAAAAACTAGAACGGACAAAAAAAACATGTAAATGGACAAACGGTCCATTTTGCATTGGTAGTAGATGTAAAAAAAAAAACTGATGTAAAACTGCTAAGAAACCAATAAATTACTGATGTAAACTGATCCGCTTTTGTTGTTGTTGAAAAAACGTGACTAACCTGATGATAAGCTATTAGAAGATATTTTTTTTTTATGGTAAAAACTATATATATTTTTAGAGAAGAGATATGAAGAAATATGAAGATGTATGAATATATACACGCACAAGTATGTGTGTGTTTCTGGACATCATATGTTTAGTGAATGATAGTTGGTATTTTATGATAGAAAAATTATTAATATAAAAATCTTTTTTATTTACAAACACATAACTTAACCTATAAATTCTATATTGGGACAGGCCTAGATAATAAATCCCTACATTAATGGTTATGAAGAAAGTAAAACCTTCGAAACGCGTCAGCCAGCAGCGGTTTGCGCGTCTTCTCTTCAGTATCTGGAGACTGCTATCTGTGGATGGACTGTCACAAGTCAAAGATTGTTACAAGTGTGATTTTCTCTCTACCCTTGTGAGTAGTTTTTAATTATGTTTTTTCTTAATATATCAAAGGATAATACACAAGGCTGGTGCGCCCTCTCTTTTCTGTTTTCCCGTTAAATAGGAGTTTGACCTATGCCTTCTGGCCTATGCTGATCCAACTTCACCTTATGACTTACATGTTGATGCCAGCCATGATTGGTTAGGTGGCGTGTTGTTCCAGGAGCATGGAAGACACCTATGATCTGTTGCCTTTGTGAACCAGAGCCTTTCTCCCACTGAAAAGACCTATCCCACACACAAGCTGGAATTCCTTGCCATGAAGTGGGCAGTAATAGACAAGTTGAAAGGCTATCTGTATGGTGCAGACTTTGAGGTAAAGACCGATAATAATTCACTCACCTACATACTCACCACAGCCAAGCTGGATGCCACAGGACATTGATGGGTGGCTGCCCTATCAAGGAAACCCTATGACCCTGAGACTTACCCAGAAGAGTGGACCCGACTGACTTCAGAAGGGTTTCAAGTTTTATGGCAAGTAGATGCGTATTGTGTCAAGGGAGCAACAGGGGCTAAAATCATTTGTATCACTGCTGAGTAGGGATGAGCCGAACACCCCGGTTCGGTTCGCACCAGAACCTTCGAACGGACCGAAAATTCATACGAACTTTAGAACCCCATTAAAGTCTATGGGACTCGAACGTTCAAAATCAAAAGTGCTCATTTTAAAGGCTAATATGCAAGTTATTGTCCTAAAAAGGGGTTGGGGACCTGGCTCCTGCCCCAGGGGACATGGATCAATGCAATTTTTTTTTTTTAAACAGACGTTTTTTCGGGAGCACTGATTTTAATGATGCTTAAAGTGAAATAAAGTGAATATTCCTTTAAATATCGTGCCTGGGGGGTGTCTGTAGTATGCCTGTGAAGTGGCACGTGTTTCCCGTGTTTAGAACAGTCCCTGCACAAAATTACATTTAACAGAAAAGAAGTAATTTAAAACTGCTTGCGGTTTTAATGTAATGTCTGGTTCCGGCAATATGGATGAAAATCATTGAGAAAAATGGCAGGCCCTATATACTCAGAACAGCAGTATACAGGCGGTGCAAACAAGACAGGGACTGTGTAGGTTTGTTGTGTTAAGTAGAATCTGTTTGTAATTTTGACATGGTACATTTTTAAAGTGTAGCTCCAGTCAAAAAATCTATTTTTAAGCTTTTTGGAAAACATAGGGAAGGGTTATCACCCCTGTATAATTTTTTTGTCCGTCTGTCTTTGTTCATCTCACTTCCTGTTGTCTCCTTCCGTTTGCAAGTAGGAGACGTTTGTAAGTTGGATGTTTGAAAGTAGGGGTCTGCCCAGTGGCGGCCCGTCCATAGGGGGCGCCCGGGCGCCGCCCCCCCTGTGTGGTCACAAAAAAAAAAAAAAAATGTAAAAAAAAAAAAAAAAGTTTTAAAACTGCCCCTTTAAAAAAAAAAAAAAGTTCTTTAAGAGGAAGTGCTCGAGCGCCGGTAACAGTGCACGCCGGGAAACGCCACGCCAATGCAATCATGAGATTGCAGGCGTGGCGCTTCATTTGCGGGCGTTTAGCCCGCCTCAGGGCGCTTTCTGAAGCGCTGAGTAGCTTCCGCCCGGCGCTGTAGTATGTGTTACTACGGCCGGGCGGGCAGTTTGATTGACATCTGAGTTGACTCAGATGTCACTTCCTGTCTTCTCTCTCCCATCTCACCTGAGAGAGGAAACAGGAAGTAAGAGGAGTAGAGCGGTGTGCAGGAGAGGAGCGGCTGTGGAGAACACGGAGAGGAGCACACAGTCAGGTAAGTGGGCTTCTGATTTCATGTGCTATTAGCAGATAACCTAAACCTACCTATGTTGAAATAGAGATCTGCTGATTTCCATCCAACTCTTTAATAGAGGAAGGATGTAATAACATGCCAGAGGTGATAAATCACTGGAGCTTTTCTCCTCCCCCTGCTCTGCACTTCCTTCCAAGCTTCTCCTCTCTGAGTTCAGCTCATTCTTCACACTGACTCTGCTAGAGAACATAGCCAGAGCTGAGCCTAGCCACCCAGGAGCAACATGGACCTGAGAACCCTTGCAATCCTCACCCTCCTGCTGGGGACTATTTGCCTCTCTGATGGTAAGTGCACAGGGCATCCTTCCACAAAAAGTATATCATTGTCATCTGTTTATTAACACAGGGAAACATTATTGTTCAACTTCCACACGTCGGATTTCTGTGTATTGTTTTGGCACCATGGCTCGTTTTATTATATAAACTGGTGTAGAAAGTGTTATTGATTTACATTAGCAGTCCCATCTGTGCGGTGTGATCTGTATATGATGATGGTGATTCGTTTTCTGGTGTTTGCACAAAGCGAGATAAATGAGAAGGGAGAGGAGAACATGTGTTGAGCAGGGTCAGGCTTTACAAAGCACATTCGTTATTTGTGCACGAGTTGCTCTAAGTGTGGTTGGTTTTTGTGGTGATGAGAAGTGCAGACTGTTGAAATGTGGCTTCTCCCTGTGCAGGTGTTGGAGTGGTTTGGTGTTACTTTACCTGCTTACTTTGTATTGGTTTCCCTGCTCAGTCATGGATCCATTACAGTTGTTCCATGTGTTGTGTTTGTGCTGACATAAGCATTGTTCTGGGTGTGGCTTATGAGAAGTGGGAGGGGCCAACCGTGGATGGGCGGGGTCTTGCGCCCCCCCATCCTAAAACTTCACCAGCCGCCACTGGGTCTGCCCTATATGCTCTGTGGAAATTTGGCCCTAAAGTGTTGGTGTTGCCACAAGTTAACACTGTAAGCCCTCAAAGTGACTCTTGGTGGGCGCTGGAGCACCCTGCTGTGAACTATTATATCAAGAATTGTAATTACATGCCATTGTTGAACAGTGGTAGAAAAATTGGGCCTTTGGTGGTTGTGGTGCTGGTGCCACAACACTGTAAGTCCTCACAGTTACTCTCGGTGGGCGCGGGAACGGGCCCTGCTGTGAAATATTATATCAGAAATTGTAATTACATGCACCTGTTGAACAGGGGCTGAAAAATTGGGCCTTAGGCACTGGTGCCACAACACTGCAACACCTCAAAGAAACTCTAGTTTGAGAGCAGGAATGAGCCCTGCTGCAAAGTATTGCATCAAAAATTGTAATTACATGCCCCTGTTAAACAGGGGCAGAAAATTGGGCTTTAGGCACTGGTGCTGGTGCCAGGACACTGCAACCTCTCCCAGATACTCTAGTTGGAGTGCAGGAATGAGCCCTGCTGCAAAGCATTGCATCAAAAATTGTAATTACATGCCCCTGTTAAACAGGGGCTGAAAAATTGGGCCTTGGCCGCTGGTGGCGGTGCCCAGAACCAAAAATGTTCTTCAAAGCTATCAGCAGGATCATTGAGGAGGAAGAGGATAGTCAGTCAACATAACAGGATAGTCACTCAGCATCAGCATAGGCAGTCTTGAAGGGATTTGACATTTCAAAAAAAATTATTCGGTTACATCAGCTTCAGGTGCTTGGTAACTGGTGGTGACCCAAGACTGATTCATCCTTATGAAGGTCAGTCGATCAACCGAGTCGGTGGACAGGTGCACCCTGTGATCGGTTACAAAGCCTCCAGCAGCACTGAATGTGCATTCCGAAAGAAAGCTGGATGCAGGACAGGCCAGTAGCTCAATTGGATACTGTGCAAGCTCTGTCCAGTGATCCATCCTCAAGACCCAGTAACCCAGAGGATTTTCCGTGGCAAAGGTGTCCAAGTCTGAAGTGCTAGCAATTTAGCCAAGCTAGCATTCAACCGCTGGTCATGTGGATGGCTGGGAGTGAACTTCTTTCGACGGTCCAGCAGCTGGGGCAGGGAAATATGCCTGCTACAATCGGATGTCGGTGTACTGCTAGCAGAGTGCCCGCAAGTACTTGGCTGTGACACACCTAATTCTACACCTTCATTCCTCTCAGTGCAGGTTTCTGAGAGGACTGAAGGTATAGTGGGGTTGGAGATCCCAGCTGATGAGGAGCAAGGTGAGGTCCGCTTTGTTCTTTGGTGTGGGTCTTTAAGGTACGCTTGCCAACAAGCTGCATGGCAGGTCAACATATGTCTGGTCAAGCATGTGGTGCCCAAGCGGGTGATGTTTTGGCCATGCGAGATACGCTTGAGACATATGTTGGAAATAGCAGCAGTGCAATCTGACGCACTTGTCTCAAAAAAGGCCCACACCAAAGAACTTTTTGAATAAAGCGCAGAGGCAGCGCCCTGCACAGCGGAGCTCTGCTGTGTGATTCAGTCCGTGTGCTGCCCTTAAGCTGGCTCTTGAGGGCATCCTGCCTCATTGGAGATGTTCCTACTCCTCCTCTCTCCTATCAGGCACCCACGTGGAGTCAGTGACCTCATCATCCCCTCCCTCCTCATCACTGGAGCAAACCTGGCAGTATGCTGCAGCTGGGGGAACATGACTGCCAGATTACTGTCCTTCTTGAGCATCCCCTCTCTCTGGGCTCACGCTACTGCCTTCCTCTAGCTGGGTATCATCATCAGAGCCTTCAAAACGCTGGGCATCCTCCTGGAACATGTACTCAACACTTTGGTCAAACAGTTGGGGGGACTCCTCAGGAGGACATGGTGGGTCTAGGGAAGGAGTGACTGATGACATTGAGACGAGGGAAGAGGACACATTGACAGCTGCTTTGCCAGTACCCTGAGCCTGGGTGAGAGAGGATGAGGAGGGCTTGGTCATCCACTCTACCAAGTCTTCAGCATGTTGTGGCTCAACACGTCCAGCTGCCAATAATAAGGACAAGCATGTCCCATGGCCACGTGCTGATGACGATGCACCGCGTCCACGAGCAGCACTGTTGCCTCTAGACACAGAGCCTGATTGCCCTCTTTTATTGGCTTGTGACTGTCTGCCTCTCCTTGTTGGCCTTCCAGACATACTAATGGCCTGCAGGGAGATGAGAACAGCAGTAATTGAGGTAGCTTTAGGTGCACACTGAGCACATGACACAGTACACCGACTGTGATTATTGCAGCTGCCTGCCTGTGGTATAGGATCTGAAGAACACGAGCAATTGGGGTAGCTTCAGGTGTATATTGTGCAGGAGGCACAATACACCAACTCTAACTGCACTAGGTTCAATCACAAGAAAAGAAGACACTGTCCCTGCCTATCCTTCTCTCTCTGAACGCCGCAACACACTACACAAGGCCGCCGCGCAGGTAGCCTTATATAGTGTGGGGCGTGTACTAAACCTCCTGAGCTATAATTGGCCACAGGCATCCTGCTCTGCCTCGCTGCTGGCGCTGTGATTGGCCAAGCATGCGGGTCACAGTGCATGCTTGGCCAATCATCAGCCAGCAATGCACTGCGATTGCACAGTGCATTGTGGGCCGTGAGCGCCACACGAATATGGCGCGAACGGCCCACAAAGTTCTGGCTTCGCCAAAAGAGCGAACAGCCGGTGTTCGAGTCGAACCCAGCTCATCCCTACTGCTGAGGAGTTCTACAGTAGCCTCAAGTGCTTGGGCACTGTCTACATGAAGCATCCTCTAGTGTGCTATAAGTGTAAATAGATTTTTGTTTAGTGTAGTTAAAATTGTTCAGGCTTTCTGGGTTGGGCAGAGATTCAGGGAGATCTGGGTGACTCACAGGCAGCATCACTGAGACCTCCCCCCTACTTCTCGAACTTACTAGAAACTTCCTGAAGAATGGGAGGGGAAGTAAAGTGGAGCTGTCTGGAGTATTCATTAGGAACATGACCAATCCCCAACATATGGGTTGGCAGGGGGCAGGCCCTCTCATATACTCAGGCTCAGCCCAGTTGGGGCAGTGGAGTTCAAGTGAAAGATGTAGATGGAGTGTTAGGCTGTCAGTGGCCCTTGTGGGTGCCCCTTATTCTGGGGGGGGGAACCTCGGGCCTGGGATCGGGTGCGGAAGTGTCCCTTCTCATGACACATGGAAGGATCCTGATCAGGAGACATGGGAGCAAGGTTAAGGACAGCAGGAGAACATTGCCAGGCAAATCTCCAGGAAGAAAGGCAGCCAGGAGGGCTGGTGAATGTAAAGTCAGAGGACTGAAAGGCATACCCAAGAGGTCTGGGTGGAAGCAGTCTGGAATGGATGTAGAGTGCGCCATTAAGGAAAGGTAACGTCCCTGCCCATGCCCGCTGGACCATGAGTCCGCGGTAATATGCACCTTACTGCTGTCCAACGAGGCCAAAACATTGCCTTTCACATGCTGGTAGAGAGCCGGAATGGCCTTCCATGAAAATAAATGGCATTTTGGAACCTGCCACTGAGGTACAGCACATTCCACAAATTCACGAAAGGGGGCAGAGTATACCAGCTGAAAAGGCAGCAGTTGCAGTGCTAGCAATTTGGCCAAGCTAGCATTTAGATGCTGAGCATGTGGATGGCTGGAACTGAATTTCTTTTTTGCGGTCCCAGATGAGAAGCAAGGAGAAGTCCGCCTTTTTCTTTGATGTGGGTCTTTCAAGTTCTGTTGCCAACGGACTGCATGGCAGGTCGTCATATGTCTGGTCAAGTATGTGGTGCCCAAGCGGCTGCTGTTCTGGCCACGCTTGATCCGCTTCAGACATAGGTTGCAAACAGCAATGGTGTGATCTGCTGCACATGTGTCGAAAAAGGCCCACACCAAGGAACTTTTAAAAGTCAGCAGGGAGTCAGCAGCGCCCTGCACCTGCGGAGCTCTGCGGTGTGATGCAATAGGGTGGCTGCCCTTAAGCTGCCCCCTAGAGGACATCCTGCCTCGTTGGAGTTGTGCCTCCTCCTCCTCTCAGGCACCCAAGTAAAGTCAGTGACCTCATCATCCCCTCCCTCCCCATCACTGGAGCAAACCTGGCAGTGTGCTTCAGCTGGGGGAACATGACTGCCAGTTTCTTGTCCTTCTTGGGCACCCCCTCTCTCTAGGCTCACGTTACTCCCTTCCTCAACCTGGGAACCAACTTC
Organism: Lithobates pipiens; assembly: GCF_037356315.1. Taxonomy (NCBI): domain Eukaryota; kingdom Metazoa; phylum Chordata; class Amphibia; order Anura; family Ranidae; genus Lithobates; species Lithobates pipiens. Next base: position 616,080,132 of record NW_027507758.1, on the reverse strand, counting down.
AAATCGCTGCGCATCCTCCAGCAGCATGTACCCAACACTGTGGTTGAATAATTCTGGGGAGTCCTCTGTGCATGATGGTGGGACTATGAGTGACTGTGGACAAGGAGCTGGTGGAATAGGCCGCTTTGGCAGCTGCGCTGGAAGGCAAACTACTCTGAGCCTGGGTGACAGAGGATGAGGTGGATGAGGACAGCTTTGTTATCCACTCCACCAACTCTTATGCATGTTGTGGCTCAATAACACAACCAGCAGCAGAAAAAAAGGACAAGCATTCCCCACGGCCACCTGTAGAGGATGCAGCATGTCCACGGCCAGCACTGCTGACTGTAGACACAGAGGCTGCTTGCCCTCTTTTAGTGGCCTGTGAGCATCTGCCTCTCCTTGGTGGCCTTCCGGACATGATGTATATTTTGTTTTGCAACACCACACTACACTGTATTAGATACTGTGTACACCGCCTGCACTGTATTAGCAACTGTACTGTGACTGCACTGTATTGTGTACTGTTTATACCACCAGAAGTGTAGTAGAAACTGTACACACTCTATTAGATACTGTGTACACCACCAGAAAAGTAGTAGAAACTGTACTATGGCTGCACTGTATTGTGTACACCACCAGAAGTGGAGTAGAAACTGTACACACTGTATTAGATACTGTGTACACCACCAGAAAAATTGTAGAAACTGTACTATGGCTGCACTGTATTGTGTACACCACCAGAAGTGTAGTAGAAACTGTACTACGGCTGCACTGTATTTTATACTGTGTACACCACCAGAAGTGTAGTAGAAACTGTACACACTCTATTAGATACTGTGTACACCACCAGAAAAGTAGTAGAAACTGTACTATGGCTGCACTGTATTGTGTACACCACCAGAAGTGGAGTAGAAACTGTACACACTGTATTAGATACTGTGTACACCACCAGAAAATTTGTAGAAACTGTACTATGGCTGCACTGTATTGTGTACTGTGTACACCACCAGAAGTGTAGTAGAAACTGTACTACGGCTGCACTGTATTTTATACTGTGTACACCACCAGAAGTGTAGTAGACACTGTACACACTGTATTAGATACTGTGTACACTGCCTAAAGTGTATTAGAAACAGTACACCACAGAATGCAATGTAGATATAGGCTACACTGGTTGCAGAGTGTATATATATATATATATATATATATATATATATATATATATATATATATATATATTTAATACACCGTCTGAAGCATATTAGAAACAGTACACCATGGAATGCACTGTAGATATAGGCTACACTGGATGCAGAGTATATATATATATATATATATATCAAATACACTACCACTAACTGAATACCCTGCCTGCTTAATCTAACTCAAGCTATCTCTCTGTCCACGCCAACAACACTACACAGGGCTGCTGTGTAAGCTGCCTTATATAGTGTGGGGCATGGATTTAGTCCCCCTGAGCCATGATTGGCCAAAGGCTCCCTGCCTTTGGTCAATTATGTCACTCAGAAGAGAGCGCTGTGATTGGCCAAAGCATGCAGGTCAGGTGCATGCTTTGGCTAATCATCGTACAGCAATGCACTGCGTTCTCACAGTGCATTATGGGGTGTTCCATGGGGCTCGAATTTGCCACGAACGCCATAATGTTTGCTGTTCTACGAACGGGTGAACACCCAATGTTCGAGTAGAAATTATGTTCGACCCGAACATCAAGCTCATCCCTAATCCTAGCTTAGCACACAGAAGCCACTTATTAATTTTATAATTTTATATCTTTAAAGAGGGCAGTTCATAAAATATATACAAAGAAAAGAACTAAAAAAAAAGACAAAAAGGACATACACCGATTAGCTGTGAAAATAAGAAAAGAATAAAAACTGAAATAAACTTTTCTGAGATTTATCCTGTGGCGAAAGCATGTCAGAAAGTTGCAATTCACTGGGTTTCGAACTTGCTCCATGTTATTCGCCCCAGCTCATGCTCCTTGTTTTAATGAGATATGGATGTGGGCTGGACTCTGATGGCTGCATTGGGGATAGGATTTCCGACACCAGCACGTCAGTCCAGTTGCAACAAGACCAATCACTGCTTGGCTGTCATAAGTGGGCTACATACAAAGTTTTCATTTTTATAAATCTGTTTTATTAATTTTTCTACATAGAAATGAAAACTTGAATACTCCAAGCTCAGCTACCCATGCAGGAGAGCAAATGGGAAAAACATATTGAGGGTTGGCATTTACAAAAAGAAACAATTGGTTCACGTAGCAGACCACATCATTCCAGGGCAGACTTCGAGCCGTCTTCTCATAAATAAGGCAGCAAGGGGATTGGGTATGTAGCGATAGTGATGGTTCTGACCCAGAGGAGGGGGCATCATGGGGCTGTGAAGGGATCTTCAAGCCATTGAGCCCATGCATTATGAAATTTCTTTTTCCTGCTCTATTTTCATACGTATCCTGATAAAGTGAAAGATTGGGGTTGAATAAGTGTTTCCGAAAGATAACCGGGAGGGGCAGCTTTTTTCCAATTCATCATAATCAATTTTCCAATATAATAGAGTAGTAGGCGAAAGAGTGTTCTCTCAGCAACTGTGGGGTCCATGTGTTCCACCAGGCCCAGCAGACACAGCTTTGGATCCAGGGTAAGGTCAGAAGAGGCAATTGCATTGATGACATCCACCACCTCTGCCCAAACCTGTGAAATGAGGGAGCATGTCCAAAAAATGTGGAAGAAATCAGCTTCAGATTAACGACATTGCCTGCATGTTGAGGGTAAGGTTGAGTTCAACTTGTGAAGCCTAGACAGAGTGTGGTACACTCTATGGGGGACTTTGAATTGGGCCAGCCTTTCCCTGGCAGAGACTAGTTGTTTAAACGGGGTGTCCTAGACATTGGACCAGTCCTCCATTATCAATATTCGGTATATCTCATTTATTCTGAAGGCCAGAAAGATCTGAAAAAGTATTGAAGATTAGGTGTTGGTAAAGTGAGGAGGCTGGTTTTGAAAGGTGGTCGATATGTGAGAGCAGGCTAGGTACAAGTCCTGGTGAAGAAATTGATTACGGAAGGCGTGCGATATCTACATAGACAGATCTAAACTGGTGGTACAGTGGTAAGTTATATTTTGATCTAATGGCTGCAAAGGACATTAGTTTCCCTTCACTCACAATATGTCCTAGAGTTTTTATTTTCAACTTGGCCCAGCCCTGAGAGGGTCAGGAAGCATGTAAAAATGAGTCAGGGTGGGGTTATTCCACAATCGGGTGAAAGGGCAGGAGGAGTCTGCTGTTTCCACTTAGGTCCCATTGACCAAGCTTTAATAGTGGTCTTCATAAAGTGGGAGGGGGGGGGGGGGTCGGGGAATAGAGAGCTTTAATGCCTCCAGGGAATTTAGCATAGACAGAGTGATTGCTCAGGTTTGGCTCTAGCCACCAATGGGAAGTAACAAGTTGCGTGACCAAAAATTATTTGTAGAAATCTGGCATGGCTAAGCCACCCTGTGAGGTTAGTCTAGTAAGTGTGGCAAGTTTGTTGTAAAGTATGATTTGAGTAAGCTCTTTAAAAAGGATTTGGGGATCCAGGTGAGTGAATTTTGAAACAAGCATAAAAACATTAAAAGGACCTTCATTTTGAACAAATCTATACCACCAATTAGAGAGAAGGCCAGGTTTCTCAACGTCTTCAGCCGTAACTTAACCTCAGAGAGTTATGGGATTAGATTCAGGTCTACATATGATTTAACATCACAAAAATTCACAACACTCTAATGTCGCGTACACACGATCGCACATTCCGACATCAAAATTCATGTTTTTTTTCAGATGGATGTTGGCTCAAACTTGTCTTGTATACACACGGTCACACAAATCTTGTCGGAAATTCCGAACGTCAAGAACACGGTGACGTATGACGAGCCGAGAAAATTGAAGTTCAATAGCCAGTGCGGCTCTTCTGCTTGATTCTGAGCATGCGTGGAATATTGTGCTTCGGAATTGTGTACACACGATCAGAATTTACGATAACGGATTTTGTTGCCGGAAAATTTGAGATCCAGATCTCAAATTTTGTTTGTTGGAAATTCCCACGGAAAATGTCCGATGGAGCCTACACACGGTCAGAATTTCCGACAACAAGCTCCCATCGAACATTTGTTGTCGGAAATTAGGACCGTGTGTACGCGGCATAATAAGTAAATGTTTGAATCCATTTCAGCTACAAGTTCCGGGGCACCAGGCAGGGTTGCCAACCGTCAGCAATTCAATGGATGATTTGTAAAATACGGCTTCTCATCTCTGTAAGATCATTGATTCATAGCAAGATCTGATTTCTGTAAAAAACGATTATTGCACTCAGGACAGACACACGGCTTCTCCCTGTGTGAAACCTCTAATGAGTGTAAAGATGGGACACCCGTGAAAACATTTTGGTCAATCAGGGAAAGAATTTGGCTTCCCATCTCTGTGAGAGCTTTGATGTTTAACAAGGGTTGATTTCTTTGAGAAACATTTCTCACACTCAGGGCAGGAATATGGCTTCTCACCGGTGTGAGATCTTTGATGTCTAACAAGAGCTGATTTCGTTGAGAAACATTTCTCACACTCAGGACAGGAATATGGCTTCTCACCTGTGTGAGATCTTTGATGTATAACAAGGGCTGATTTCTTTGAAAAACATTTCCCACACTCAGGGCAGGAATGTGGCTTCTTACCTGTGTGAGATCTTTGATGTCTAACAAGGTTCAGTTCCTTGGAGAAACATTTCTCACACTCAGGACAGGAATATGGTTTTGCTCCTGTGTGAGATCTTTTATGCCTAACAAGACTTGATTTGTCTGAGAAACATTTTCCGCATTCAGGACAAGAATATGGCTTCTCTCCTGTGTGACATCTTTGATGTACAACAAGGTTTGATTTCTTTGAAAAACATTTCCCACACTCAGCACAGGAATGTGGCTTCTCACCTGTGTGAGATCTTTGATGTCTAACAAGGTCCGATTTCTTTGAGAAAAATTTCCCACACTCGGGGCAGGAATACGGCTTCTCGCCTGTGTGAATCCTTTGATGTGTGTAAAGATGGGACTTCTCTAAAAAACATTTCCCACACTCAGGACAGCAATAGGGCTTCTCCCCCGTGTGAGACATCTGATGTCTGTAAAGATGGGCTGCCCGTGAAAAACATTTCCCACACTCAGGGCAGGAATGTGGCTTCTCTCCTGTGTGAATCAACTGATGTGTGTAAAGATGGGCAGCCCGTGAAAAACATTTCTCACAATCAGGGCACGAATATGGCTTCTCGCCTGTGTGAATCATCTGATGCGTGTAAAGTTTGGATTGATGTGTAAAGCATTTCTCACATTCAGTGCAGGAGTACGAATTCTCCTCAATGTGAGAACTTTGATGTTCAACAAAATTTGTTTTCGCGCTCTCTACTGCGTGAGATCTTTGATGTATAACAAAGTTTGATTTCCGTCTATAACATTTCCCACATTCAGAACAGGAATACGGTTTCTCTCCTGTGTGAGATGTCTGATGACTAACAAGGCCAGATTTCTGTGAAAAACATTTTCCACACTGAGGGCAGGAAAATGGTCTTTCCCCTGTGTGAGACTGCTGATGTCTGTAAAGATGGGACACATGTGAAAAACATTTCCCGCACTCAGAACAGGAATACGGTTTCTCTCCTGTGTGAGATCTTTGATGACTAACAAGGTGTGATTTCTGTAAAAAACATTTCCCGCACTCAGGACAGGAATAAGGCTTCTCTCCTGTGTGAATCCTCTGATGTGTGTAAAGATTGGACTTGCGTGAAAAACTTTTATCACATTTAGGGCAGGAGTACGGCCTCTCCCCGGTGTGAGATCTTTTATGTATTACAAGGGTTGATTTCCTTGAAAAGCATTTTCCACACTCAGGACAAGAACAAGGCTTTGTCCTCATGTGAGACCTCTGATGTATATAAAGGTGGGACAGCTGTGAAAAACATTTCCTGCACTTGTTACAGGAATACGGCTTCTTGCCCGTATGAGCTCTGTAATGTAGGATGAGTTCTGATTTTTTGAAAAAATATTTCCCGCATTCAGAACAGGAATGAAGCCTCCCACCCGTATGAGATCTCTGATGTACAGTAAGACTTGATTCAGAGTTAAAGCTTTCCCCACATTCAGGACAGGAAATTTTCTCCTCCCCCTGAATTCCGGCACCATCCCTTACAGTAAGAGGTTGTTGCCCAGAGTCAGAGGGATTTGATGGTCCAACCACACTGTGAATTCCTCCATCCATAACGGAGCTCATTGTCTTTTCTCCTACAAAATCTCTTGTGATGTCCTCATCTTCCATTTTACAGCTTAGATATAAAGTGAGATGATCCTTTGAGGGTTCCTCTATGGCGTGCCCTGCAATAATATAAAAACATGATCAATAGATACATGAGAGTGAGTTCACCTAAATCAAGATTCCATCTGGAACAGGTAGATTTTTGTGAGCAGATGTACTCTGTAGATGTCCCAACCAGCTGCGATTTCCCCTCTTCAGTAAAAAAAGGGCCCTTTGGTCCTCCTCCCAGATCACTTCTACATTTACAGTGATGTGATCTCTGATAACGAAGAGGTTCAAAGATAAAACTTGAAGACCTTTCAGCATAGAACAAATAACTATGGGCCTAGGCTTCTGGTGATAAGCAGTACTGGAGGGTGCGAGGAATACTTTCTGTTGCAAAATGTGTTTTTCAGTTTTCTATATTCCTCCTTACTTTTCATCCCAACAAGGCTGTTAGTGCTAGTAAGTTCAGTCCTGGCTAGGCCCTCCCTGTTTCTTCCATGTCTCTCAGTTACTGTTAGTTCTGCTCAGAGAAAGGGCTTAGGAAACGGATTGTTTTCCTGCCCTTCAAAAAGACTGGAAAATGCTAGCTTAAGTTGCGCTGGATTCAACTTCTGTGTCTCATTGAGAATTGAAGCTGCCTGTGGATGGTGCCAAGTCAGCAGGTGACCATATTGTCCAGACCAACCGGTTCTAGGGAGGTCTGTCAATACATAAAGCTGCATTTCGAACAGAACAGTAGGGTCACTATGAACCCCTTTGTCATTAACACTGGGGGGAGGGGGTGGACCCTGACTGAGCACCCCCATATTTTTATAGGGGGCTTCCCGGTTCTGAAAAGCTTTTTTGGGGCAGATTTGTGGGGAAGAGGAACTTGTCCTGGAGTTGAGGTTTTGTGCCAGGGGGGCACTCATACAAAGTAACCCCTCCCCCCTTATTTTGGGAGTATGTGGCCTGGTATTGTTCAGGATTGGAATTGAGGGACGCATACTCATTCCTCCTTTCCTTTCTGGTTACATAGTTAGTCAGGTTGCATGTTCAGAGAACGGTCTTGTTTGTATTTTTCAGGAGGCACCCTTTTTGTTGTGTGATTAGCTTCTGGTATAAATGAAGAGAGCAGGCATAAGTGTAAGCTGCCATTTACCCGCAAATTAAACAGCATCTTTTTTATTTGTAAATAGTTAGTATACATTGTATTAATAAAATATTTCTATAGCTTTTTTCTCCATAAAGATTTAGTGATGTTATTTAAGGGAGTTTAGCATTTTTAATGTTTCACATTATTGCAATCACTGCTCCCCGACAAACAGGACTTTACATTTTTTATTTTTTTTGGGTACATGTCTCCCAGGGCAGTGCCCATCCCTCCATTAGTTTGACAACCCCTTGCCTATTAGCATAGAAAATGACCATTACTGATTTCTAAGATTCAACTCCCATTGATTCTTGGATTCAGGATCCGAACTTCGATAAACTTTGTTCAACCTGCCCTGAACTGGACTCAGGTACAGCTCATCACTATACATAAATCATGTCTGAATACATAAATTGTATCTGCAACACAGAGAAGGGGGTTTATCTGAGAGAAAAGAAGATATAATGCGCAGGACGGAAATCAGTACAAGGAGGTGACTATTAACAACTCATGATGTCCCTTATCTCCTTCCCTACTCTGAACCAATCAGTGTTCAGTTACAGAGCAGATAATAAAAGAATATATTCTGGCTCACCTGTGATCTCTGTAGAAGTGTCCTCCTCTTTGATTTTCCTCGTCATTCCAGCCTCCTCCGTATATTGCTGATCATCCCTCACATTCATCTCTTCTACTTCACCTTCTACTTTTATGTCCATCAGATCTTCACCCTAAACCAACAGAATGGCAGAAAATAACACCGTCAAGAATGCACACCCATGGAGACTCACCAACCGAGATGAGGACCTTGTTTGGTGGAGGAGGAATGAGGAAAGAGCTTACTCTGAACAGGTAAAAAAGTGCAATAATTATCACAGCCTGCAATACCACTAGCCACCACTGAAGTAAAACTTCACCCAAAGCCTGGCCACACACACACACACACACACACACACACACACACACACACGCAGATACAAATCTTGCATACAATCTGGTGTAAGGGTTGTGGAGACACTTAGTAATTCCCAGATACTTCTGTAAGTCCCTAAGCTATACCATGACCTAGAATCTTGGCATAATCACTTTTCCCACTGCCCACACACACCAGACACATGACTTAGGATGGCTTGCCACCACCTTCATTTTATAAGCTGACTGGTTTGCTAGGGAACCCCACACACACTCTGATTCCTGTCTGCCAGATACAATAGTTTATAAACACTGATGCTAATCTGCATGCAGTTTCATACAGATTAACAATAAATTTACACCAAGAATACGGTCACTGGTAACACATGGCAACAATCACTCTCTTTTTCTTTTTTTTTTTTTTTGAAAGGTGTTTATTTTGATTTTACAGCAAAAAATACAACAGACACGGACTTACATTACAGGCGTGTTATGCCTCGTACACACGACCGGACTTTCCGGCAGACTAGGTCCGATGGTTTTCCCAACGGACTTTCGGCGGAGTTCCTATGGACTTTCCGAATGAACGGATTTGGCCACACACAATCACACCAAAGTCCGATGGATTAGAACGGGATGACATACGACCAGACTAGAACAAGGAAGTTCATAGCCAGTAGCTGCCCTAGCGTCGTTTTTTGTCCGTTGGACTAGCATACAGACAAGCTGATTTCCCCATAGGAACTGGGTTTCCGGCAGGAAAAATTTGAAACATGTTCTATTCCTAAAGTCTGTCAGATTTTTGGACAGCAAAGGTCCGATGGAGCCCACACACAAATGTCTGATGGATTTGTTCCGTCGGACCTTTGCTGTCGAAAAGTCCGGTCGTGTGTATGTGGCAAAAGGTGGTTATGACTATACCAAGTCATGTACTAATTAGTGTGCACCATGTATATGCAAATAGCGGACCTCCAGCTGTTGCAGAACTACAAATCCCATGAGCCATATCAAGACTTTGATAGCCACAAGCATGACACCCAGAGGCAGAGGCATGATGGGACTTGTAGTTTTGCAACAGCTGGAGCTCCGCTAATTGCATATCCCTGGTGTATTCCAAGCTGGCAGTTTGTGAAGGAACATAAAGACCCAAACAGCATTCATACATACACACATTCAAACCCACAGCACATATACGACACCATATCAACAACAGACTTTCAAGGTATGAATTCTTAGTTTAGTACACAGAAGTCACTTATTTCGAACATTTGTTTAACCACCGAATGAATAACTGTAGCCTCAGTCAGCAATGCTAGCAGTGAGGAGTGCCTACATATTTGCTCCTTTAACAGGCACTAATGTTTCTTCGGGGACCAAAGACCTTTGGTGGTGGGAGTGTGTAGCCCTGGTCAGCAATGCTAGTGGAGAGGAGCAGCTGTAGTTTTTATACTTACATAGTTGTTAAGGTTGAAAAAAAGACATCAGTCCATCTAGCGTGGGTGTGTGTAAGTATTATGTCCCTACCATTTTCCATATCCCTGAATATAGTGTTCTATAAGATGTCCTAAGTTTTTTTTTTTTTAATTAGCTACATTTCCCGCTGCAACCACCAATTGTGGAAGGCAGTTTCACATCCTTATCGCTCTAACAGTAAAAATCCCTTACACAGTTTAAGGTTGAACCTTTTCATGTCCAACCTCATTAAAGTGGTTGTAAACCCTTACAACACACTTTGACCTACAGGTAAGCCTAGATTAAGGCTTACCTGTAGGTCCAAGAAATATCTCCTAAACCTATACGGTTTAGGAGATATTTGCCGGAAGACAGGCACCGCTGTCTATGGCACATGCGCCGTAGACAGCGGCGCGCAGGCGCACTGAGCGCGGCATTCTCAGCGACGGAGCTAGCCGCGCGAGTCGGCTCCCGTGCGAATGACAGCGGCGGAGCTGCGAGACCCCACCAAGAAGATGGATGCGCCGGACTACAAGGGACAGCGGTGACTTCGCTGGCTCCTGTGTCAGGTAAGTGACACATAATGGACTACTATGCGATGCATAGTAGTCCATTATGCTTTACCTTTGCAGGGAATGAAAGAGGAAGTAAACTCATCAGGGTTTACTTCCTCTTTAAGTGGCCACGTGTCTTCATGAGTGACCTGTCACTGAACAGTTTCCTCACAACGCTGGAATCACTATTAAGATATTTGGGTATCACTATCATATGCCCTGTTCGACGTCTCTTTTCCAGGGAGAATACGTTTAATACTTGTAGTCTTTCCTCATAACTGAGGTACTCCAGCACTCTTATTAACTTTGTTGCCCTTCTCTGGACTCTTTCCAATTCTAGTACATCTTTCCTGAGGACTGGTGACCAGAACTGGGTGACATATTCAAGATGTGGCCGAACCAGAATTTTGTAAAGTTGCAGAATTATAGTTTTATCTCTTGAGTAAATACCTTTTTTAATGCATGCTAATATTCCGATGGCCTTGCGTGCTGCAGCTTGGCATTGCATGGTATTGCTGAGTCTGTCATTAACTAGGACCCCCAGAGCTTTTTCAATCCTCGATTACCCCCGAGGTTCTCCCCTAGCGTGTAACTTGCATTCATATTTTTAAACCCCATTTACATTTCCCTACCTTGAACCTCATTTTCCATGTGTTTGCCCAGTCCTCCAATTTATTGAGGTCTTTCTGTAGCGTTTGAATATCCTGTTGTGAAGTTATTACCCTGTATCATCAGCAAACATTGAGATTGAATTATATATAACCAACCTCTATAGCAGTGTTTCTCAACCAGGGTTCCGTGGAACCCTAGGGTTCCTCAAAAGGTTGTTAGGGGTTCCTTCAGCATTTGGAAATTTCTGCCTCTCAGATAAGTTCCCACTGACACCATTGATCTGGTAATTCTTCCAAAATGACCACAACTGTAAGGACCATTCTTCCCACTGACCATCACACTAATGTATCATGAGCTGTAGATTTCTTATTTTTATCAGGGGTTCCCCGTGACCAGAGAACTATTTCAAGGGTTCCTCTGTGTTGAAAAGGTTGAGAAAGGCTGCTCTATAGCATATATGAACAAGAATTGTTCCCAGGACAGAGCCCTGGGGCGCCCCACTTATAATTGCAAACCATGTAGAAAAAAGCTATTTATCACCACCCTTTGGGCATGCTTCCTGCAACCAGTTGCCATCCTAATACATATATTATCATCGATGCCCACAGACCTCAATTTTTTGATTAAGTGTTTATGGGGTACTGTGTCAAATGTTTTAGCGAAATCTAGATACACTACATCCACAGGCCTTCCCTTATCCAGATTACAGCTCACGTCCTCATAGAATGTTAATAGGTTGGTCTAGCAAGAACGATCTTTCATAAATCCATGCTGGTTACTACTAATGATACTTTTCTTATCTGCAAGTTCCTGGATATGGTCCGTTATCATCCCCTCGTGACTAGCCTGCAGTTATCAGGTATGTATTTTAGCCCTTTCTTGAATATTGGTACCATGTTAGCTTTACGCCAATCGTCTGGTACCATTCAAGTCAAAATGCCTTTCTTAAAGGTCTGGCAATGACCTGGCTAAGTTCTTTGAGGACTCTTGGGTGCAAACCATCTGGTCTTGCTGATTTGTTCATATTAAGTTTTTCTAGACTTTTTAGAACATTAGCTTCTGTTAACCACAAGGGCACATTCCTCGCTGTGTTGGTAACCCTATCATCTTGTCTATCAAAACTCTCCTTTTCCATAGTAAAATCTGAGGAGAAGAAATTATTATTTTTTTTTTGTGTAATCAGTATTTATTGCAATATAACAGAAACAGAAACATAAAAAACAGTACTGGTCCAACATCACATTGAAGTGCAATACTTATCGGCCTAAATAAAAAAAAAAAAAAAAGGCCGTTCTAGTGCTTGAATAACAGCATGTAAGTTGAACATTTAAACAGACTTAAAGAGAAAGGTCTTAGAGCCATAAAGAGAAGGAGAATGTCTTGGGTATATACATACATAGCCGGTGGGCTGGGAAACCCCGATAAGTGCCAGGGTGAAAAAGGAAACAAGTGCCTCAACCAATAGTGGGACAAAACCCGGCAGGAAGGGACCTGAGAAATGGACACCGTCCCGGCACTAGGGTAGAGGGGGGGGGCCTCAACAGCCGCCAGCTGCCCCCTCCACCACCAGCGCATCCCGGGAGCTGGTGTCACCACAGAGGGTCTGCCGAAACGCCGCCCTCTGCCAAGCCCAGAAATTCCCTCCTGGCATCCCAAGCGTCAACAAAGGGATCCCAGCCCACCACCTACTCGCTTCGGCAGTTCAGGCTACATGACATTCTGACCCAAGAAAGGTGGAAAGATGAGGAAGGAGAAGGGAAAGAGAAAAGGTCAGCAAGGGGTAGAAAGGAAAAACGATAGGGACAGGAAGAGAATGGGAAAAGTAGGCCAATTTACCTGAGCATAGTCACCAAATGTCCGCTCCTTCCGCACCGGGCACACCACTCTCCAGCTTCAATATTCACAAGCATTATGCCTTCGCTAAGAGCTTCCAGGAGGAGATCCAGTCCCCCCCCGAGCTCCGCCTAGTCTAAGAGTTCTAAGGGTGGGGTCTGCCAGTTCCAGCAGAGCCACGTCTAAACTGGAGGGCATATGGTTAGGATCCGACGCATACATCGACCAAGGTCTCCAGATATCGTGGAAACGGTCCTCTAGGCCTTTACAGGTAGCGACCCAGTGCTCTGCCTCTTTCACCGCATGCACTCCCCTGCACCACTCTTCTCGAGTGGGGATTCCAGGCCGCTTCCAATATAACGGAATCAGGCGTCTGGCTGCATTCAGCAAATGTGCCAACACGGAATTCTTATAGACCCTAAGCGGGACCGAGGGCACCTGCAGAAGGAAGTGCAGCGGCGAGAGAGGGACCTCAATCCCGGTCACAGCCTTCACTTGACCCTGTATGTCTTCCCAGAAGGGACGAATTAGGGGGCACTCCCACCACACATGAATTAGAGTTCCTCGCTGTCCACATCCCCTCCAACAGGACTCCGATACGGAGGGGTAAATACAAGCCAAGTCCGCCGGCACCCGGTACCAGCGTGCTAATAACTTAAAGTTGGTCTCCTGAACCTTGGAGTCTCTAGAGGACGAATGGGTGAGGGAATAAAGGTGTGCTAACTGCGTCTCCGTGAACGTCATCCCCAAGTCAGTCTCCCACCTTCTAATATAAGCAGGAGTAGTCTGGGAGCTGGCCGAGTCCAACAGCCGGTATAACTCAGAAACCAGGTGTGGAGTCGGCTCCTCTGCAAGAAAGATGCGCTCAAACGGGGTAAGGGTCCGGGGATCCCTAATAGTGTTACCATGTGTCTGAAAAAAGTGGTGTAGTTGTCGGTATCTCCAGAAGTTCATTCGGGAGCCACAGCTACCGACGGGCAGGGCCTCATACGGCATAAGTCCACCATCCCTCAAGAATTGCCTGCAACTAGCGTTCCCATCATCAGCCCAATTCCCAAAGAAACCCATCTGTTCTCCCGGCGGGAACCATAGAAAACCACCCAATGGGGCCACCGGGGACATAGGGGGGGCCAGCTTAAGTGTCGCATTGAGCCTGTCCCAAACTGAGAACACATGGGTCGTCAGAGGGGAGGTCGTCTCCGCCAGGCCCCTATATACCCGGGGCAGCCAGGGCGCGTAAGCTAAGTTCCTACCCGCCAGAAACTTCTCTAAAGGGACCCAAAGTTTAGTTCGAGAATGGAAATGCCAGTCTAGAATCTTCTGGAGGGCCACCGCTTGATAGTACTGTCTGACGTCGGGGACACCCAGTCCACCCCACCTCTTTGAACGACGCAGTATCCGTAATGCTATTCTAGGTTTACGGTCGTTCCATATAAAGCGAGACATCATACTACTCAGGCGGTCAAAGAAGTGTTTGGGCAAGGGGATCGGAAGCATCTGTAAATAGAAAAGTACACGGGGTAGAACATTCATCTTTATGACACTCACCCGCCCAAACCATGTAAACGCCGTCCCCGTCCATTGTAAAAGATCTCTTTTGATCGCATCCAGTAAGGGTGGGTAATTAGCTGAGTACAGGGTATCGTAGCGGTTCGTTAAATGCACTCCCAAGTATCGCAGGGAAGACGTCGTCCAAACGAAGGGAAAAGCTGCCTTGAGGGATGTTATAAGATGCGGGTCTAAGTGGATAGGGAGTATTTCCGACTTTGAAAAATTTATCTTAAAATTAGACAATGACCCAAAAAGTTTCAGTTCCCTCATCAGGTTTGGCAGAGAGAGCAGGGGGTCCGTAAGGTGAAACAACACATCATCAGCATAAGCCGAGAGTTTGTGTTCTGTGTTGCCAACTTGGAGGCCCTTAATATCAGGGCTAGCCCGCACCGTGCGGAGAAACGGCTCCAACACCAGGGCAAACAAGATGGGTGAAAGAGGACACCCCTGCCTCGTGCCGTTTCTAATGGGGAACCGGGCCGTCAGAATCCCATTCACTTTGACCTGAGCACACGGTGTGGAATATAGAGCTGCGATTGTCGTCAACATCCGCTGGCCCAGTTGTATGGAGTGAAGTACCTCTGTTAGGTAGGACCAGTCTATGCGGTCAAAGGCTTTTTCAGCGTCCGTAGACAACACAATATATGGATGCGGGACCGGGCGGGAACGGGCCCAGTGAATAAGATGGACCGCTCGAAGGGAGTTATCCCTGGCTTCCCTCCCAGCAACAAAGCCTGTCTGGTCCGGGTGGACCAGGCCAGGAATAAGGAGCTTCAGCCTATTTGCTAGAATTTTCGTCAGGATCTTTATGTCCAAATTAAGAAGGGAAATAGGGCGGTAGCTCTGGGGGACGGTGGGGTCCTTGCCCTCCTTCGGCAGTACAGTAATATGCGCCAGAAGGGCTTCCGGGGGGATGGCACTGCCCCCAGCGATAGCATTAAAGTAGGCACACATGGGAGCCTGTAGCTGGGGCAGGAAGGTTTTATAGTAAACCTTAGTAAATCCGTCCGGACCAGGACTCTTACCGTTGGGCAAGGACTCCACCGTGGCCCCAATCTCCTCCACCGTAATTGGGAGTTCCAGGGCAGCGGATTGTTCTTCAGTAAGCTTCGGCAGATCAGCCGCCGCCAGGTAGGCACGGGTCGCCTTGAGTCTATCCACTCGGGTCGCGGGGGAGGTTGTAGAGTCTAAGTTATATAATGTTGTGTAATAGTCACGGAACCCGGCCGCTATTTTAGAGGATTGGACAACCGGAACCCCTGCCGAATCGTGTAATTTGTGAATATAGGTCTGGGCCTGGCGTTTCCGGAGGGCACGAGCTAGCATCCGACCGCACTTATTCCCGTGTTCATAATACTTATGAGCCAAGAAGCGAAATTGTTTGCGGGCTTGGCGGTCTAATAACCGCAAAAATAATTCCCGTAGCTCCGTCAGGGCCAACAGAGCCTCCGGACTCCCATTAGTCTTATGAGCAAGTTCAGCTTTCTGAAGGGCAGTATACACCCGCGTAAAATCCGCCTGCCGAGCTTTTTTAAGCCTAGACCCCTGAGAGATTAATGCCCCCCTAACTACTGCCTTATGAGCTTCCCATATAACCCCTTCACCTATCTCAGCCGGTGTATTCTCCTTAAAGTAATTAGTCAGCGTATCCGTGACCTCCTTCACCGCTATGCCATCATCCAATAGATTATCGTTAAGCCGCCATGTCCAGGCCCTCTGCTGAACCATGGGCAGGGCAAAGGCCACCGTCACTGGAGCATGGTCTGAGATGGAAATAACGTCTATGGTCGCGGACTGAAGGAGTTCCAGGATATTACGGTCAACGTAGATGTGGTCTATCCGTGTGTATACATCATGTACCGTGGAATAATAACTATAGTCCCTACCAGAGGGGTGCAGTGTCCGCCAGCTGTCCGAGAGAAAATGGGATTGCAAAGTCTTGCGGTAATGTTTAAGAAATTTATAGGAATGAGAGGGTCTCGCATGGGATGTGTCAAGTTGGGGGTCAGGGCTTACGTTAAGGTCTCCTCCTACAATTAAAAAACCTTCCCGAAACTCCGCTAGACGGTCCAAGGTACGGTCAATAAAAGTAAGTTGGTCAGCGTTAGGGGCATAAAGTGTCGCGAACGTATAGAGTTGTCCAGCTATAGTGCCCTTCAAGAAAACATACCTGCCCTGGGGGTCAACCCTGTGAGCAGAAGGTTGGAAGGGGCAGGACTTATGTATGCCGATGGCTGTACCGCGCGATTTAGCTAAGGGAGAGTTGCTGAGAAACCATTGGTTGAAGAGATGGGTGGGCAATTTAGGGGATGACTGATGTGTAAAGTGAGTCTCCTGAAGGAAAACCACCTGCGACCTCAGCCGCTTCAGTTCCCCCCAGAGCTTACTACGCTTATGAGGGGAGCATAGGCCTCTAACATTGTAAGTGCTTACCCGCAATGTAGCCATTCCAAAAGTCCAGGCAGGGACATGCTCGCAAAGTGGTGGTGCGCCCGGTGCAGACGGCTGAGCATCAGAGCAGACCTAATAAGAGAAGAGTCAAAAAGAGGAGGGCAGTCAAGAGAAGAGAGGGGAAGAAAAAGGGGAAGAAAAAACATATATGTTAAAGATATACAAGGTACAACTGATAAAACATAGCGGCCGAGGCCGGCTAGAGGTAGAAAAAAACTAAAAGCTGTGGCGAGGTCCCCACCCCCCCCGAAGGGGGGGCGGGGCCCGAACCACAACTCCAGATCCCCATCAGGATCTAAGCCCGTACAGAAGAAAAAAAAAGAAAAAAACGGGCAGCCTACTGGGGGTACGTGGAATCCCATAACAAAGAGGGAAGTAGGTCCCCATCTCCGCCCACCGCATCTGACTTAGTGCGATAGAGGAGGGGAAAAACACATGAATCAGCAATGAGTAACAGTTCTGATTAACAGTTCACAGGGTCCCCACGGCAGAACCATAGAAATAAAGAAAACAAAATTTTTATGGCCTTTAAAAAGAGAGAAAAAAAAAACACAAAACAAATTGTGTTAACTGCCAGTGTGAACCAAAAACCTGAACCAGCACAGGGTGCCGTGGGGAGTTCCAAGTAAGTCAGGTCAAGTCAACCCTGAGTTCTTCAGATCACAGGAGCCTGTCCTTGGGAGAAAGGTTTGATACCCTCAGGGACCCAGGGCAGCAGTGTCCGTGGAAGGATCCCTGGATTGTCTCCTATGGCGTCGTCTGCGGTTCTGACTTCTAGCGGGCAGCCACGGTTGCGGTGTCGGTAATCTAAAAGCTGCAAGGTCCGAAGGGTTCCTCCAGTCCGGGAAGTCTACCTGTTCCAGCTCCAAAGCAGCCAAAAAATGTGGGAGGTCATCTTTAGTGCGGAGAGTCACGGTCTTACCGTCCCTGGTAACTTGTAGGGCAAAGGGAAACCCCCAGCGGTATGGCAGTCCAGCCTCTTGAATAGCCAGCAGGAGGGGGCGCAAGGCCCTGCGTTGCATAAGAGTGCGCCTTGAGATGTCCTGGTAAAAAGCCAGGTGTGCACCATCAAAATCAAAATAGGGTTTCCCTCTCATTTTCTGCATTATTCGATCTTTCAGCGTATACTTATGTAGCTTACAGATAATGTCTCTGGGATTGTTCACATCTTGAGATGGGGGTTTCAAGGCCCTATGTGCACGGTCAATTTCCACAGTAGCCGTAGCAGGTAAGCCTAGGATCTCCTTAAAAACACCCTCCAGGGTAGGAACAATGTCCCTAGCTCCCGTGGCCTCAGGTAGGCCCCGAATCCTAATGTTAGCTCTGCGACTGCGGTTCTCGGCGTCGTCTAACTGGCTAAGCAGGGCCTCAATCTGGCGGCCTTGTACATCACATTGGTCCTGCAGCATAGTTATGGCAGGGAGAGCCTCCTCAAATCTCTGCTCCAGGGACTCCATCCTACCCCCCAGGTGTGCTGTGTCTGCCTTAAGCTGTGCAATGTCCTCCTTAAACGCCTTCTCCACTCTATCTGCAAAGCGCTCCAGGTCAGCTTTGGTGGGGAGGGACAGAATATGGCGCCTGATGTCCGCATCAGCCAGGGGGTCCGGTTCGTCAGGGGTTTCTGGCAGCAACCCGGGGGACCGTGGGGAGGTCGGGGGGGCCGAATCACTCACCGACTGCGGAGAAGGTATCGGCGAGGCATCCCTCCGGTGCGACTTTGTGGCCGTGGATGGCGCTGCCTTGCCAGCTTTCAGGGCCTTGCCGGCCGGCGCCATTTTGGAGGCCTCCCGGCCCTTCTCCTCCTGCCCCGGGAAGAAATTGTCCAGCTGTGCTTGCCGCGAGCGATCCACCCGTGAGTGCTGGGATGACGCCCGGTGCTTGTGGGACATCTCCGTGTGAGGATGGGGACAGATTCACCCTCCGTGCGCTGTTAACATGCGGCGGTGAGACGGAGCTGAGGAGACACACGTCTTCACTCCTCCATGGTCAGGCCACGCCCTAGAAGAAATTATTTAATATAGTTGCCTTCTCCTTGTCACTTGTAACAAATTAACAAACATCCCTTGGTCATCCTTTATGGGGCCAATATGCTTTGACTTAACTTTTTTTTACTATTAATATATTTAAAACTGTTTTGGGGATTCTTTTTTGCACTCCTCTTCTATGTGTCTCTCATGGTCAAATTTTGCTGCCCTGATCGCAGTCTTACATTTCCTTATTGCATTCTTTGTAGTCCTGGGATGTTGATGGTGTCCCCTCAGCCTTAAATTTTTAAAAGGACAATTTTTTTTTCCTTTAACCACTTTTTTTTTGAAAATGTATGTTTATTAAAGATTTTTCAACACACATATAACATACAAACGTACAAAAAGGTCCTTAAACCAAAAACCCCAAACCCCCACCCCCCACCCAACAAACCCCTCCTTGTGCAGCCCTCCGCTCAACTGCTTAGCTCATTTTATGGACACCAACAGTATCTCACGTAGAACAAACATAACTTATACCGTTACTGATGATGTAAGTACCCTAGACAGGGGTGTAAACCAACCCAAATATGACAGCTCCCTGCCCTGCTTTCCTTTAACCACTTAAAGTGGAAGTAAACTCCCCTATCGTTTTCAGCCAAGGAAGCTGCCATCTTTGCCTCTGTTTAATCTTCAACTGCTATGGTGCTGCACATTTGATTCGTTATGACACCAGCCATTGGATGGTTTGATAGTTTGGCTGAGAGCACAGCCAATGTGCAGTTAGCGTTCCCGGCATGCCTTTTTTTTTAACTGTTTAAATCCATGGGTTTACTTCCACTTTAAGGACCAAGCCTATTTCTGA
Source organism: Lithobates pipiens (assembly GCF_037356315.1). NCBI lineage: Eukaryota > Metazoa > Chordata > Amphibia > Anura > Ranidae > Lithobates > Lithobates pipiens. The sequence goes on along the minus strand of NW_027507758.1, from coordinate 616,060,491 downwards.
CACTTGTTGCTTACAAGTTAACCACTTGCCGACCGCTGCACGCTGATATACGTCGGCACAATGGCAGCGGTGGGCAAATGGGCGTACCTGTTTATCCCCTTTAAGAGGCGGGGCTAGTGGGAGTGCGTGCCTGCCGCGTACAGCGTGAGCGTGCCCGCCGAACCCACAGACTCTATGTCCGCTGGTGTCCCATGATCGTGTCACCGAGCCGTAGAACAGGGAGATGCCTACGTAAACAAGGCATTTCCCCGTTCTGCCTAGTGACATGACAGGGATCTACTGCTCCCTGTCATCGGGAGAGGTGATCGCTGTCATGTCGGTGGTAGCTCATCTGCCACAGTTAGAATCACTCCCTAGGACACACTTAATCACCCACCCCCCCTAGTGTTTAACCCCTTCCCTGCCAGTGTAATTTATACAGTAATCAGTGCATTTTTATAGCAATGATCGCTGTATAAATGGCAATGGTCCCACAATAGTGTCAAAAGTGTCTGATGTGTGCGCCATAATGTCGCAGTCATGATAAAAATCGCAGACCACTGCCATTACTGATAAAAAAATAATAATAAAAATGCCATAAATCCATACCCTATTTTGTAGACGCTATAACTTTTGCGCAAACCAATCAATATACGCTTTTTGTGATTTTTTATTTTTGTTTACCAAAAATATGTTGAAGAATATATTATTGGCATAAACTGAGGAAATAATTCGTTTTTTATATATTTTTTGGGGATATTTATTATAGCAAAAAGTAAAAAATATTGCTTTTTTTTTTTTTAATTGTCACTCTTATTTTGTTTATAGCGCAAAAAATAAAAACCGCAGAGGTGATCAAATACCACCAAAAGAAAGCTCTATTTGTGGGAAAAAAATTTTGTTTGGGTACAACGTCACACGGCCGTGCAATTTTCAGTTAAATTCGACGCAGTGCTGAAGCACAAAAAGTGCTCTGGTCAGGAAAGGGATAAAATCTTCCGGGGGTTAAAGCAGATAAAATCAGTATTTTTTGCTAGAAAATTACTTAGGACCCTAAGCAGTATATTATATATTTTTAGCAAAGAGAAGAAAATGGCGGTCGTTGCAATATTTTATGTCACATGGTATTTGCGCAGCGGTCTTTCAAACATAATTTTTTGGGGAAAAAAACACACTTCACTGAACTTAAAAAAAAAACTAAAAGCTTAAAAGTTAGCCCATCTTTTTTATATACTGTGAAAGATGATGTAAATAGATACCCGACATGTCACGGTTTAAAATTACGCACACTTGTGGAATGGCTACAAACTACGGTACTTAAAAATCTCCATAGTCGACCCTTACATTTTATTTTTTATTTTTTTACGGTTACCAGTTTAGAGTTAGAGGAGAATTATTGTTCTCGCTTTGACGATCACGGCGATACCTCACGTGTATGATTTGAACACCGTGTACATTTGCTGGCGCGACTTACTTATGCGTTTTCCTTGGTGTGCGAGCTCGTGGAGAGGGGGCAGGGGTACTTTAAAATTTGTATTTTTCCTTTTTCTTTCTTTTTTTTTTTTACACTGTCTCTTTAAAAAAAAAATCGGATTACTTATTGCTGTCACAAGGAATGTAAACATCCCTTGTGACAGTAAAAGACAGTGACAGGTACTCTTTATGGAGGGATATGGGGTCTAAAAGACCCCAAATCTGTCCTTTGCACTTAAAAGTATTCAAAACGCCAAAATCTGTGTTTTTGGAATACTTTAGATTTTTTTTAAATCAGCGCCATTGGCGGCCGAGTAAACCGGAAGTGACATCGCTTCCGGGTTGCTACATCGAAGGCCCGATCTAAGCCGATTCTGGCTTTGTTCGGGAGGACGCCGGCGGACGCGACGGCTGGTCGCTTGGGTCTCCCAGGGGGAAGAGAGACATAAGCGAAGTAGCTGACGTCCCCTCCCGCTGCTTGTCATAACGGCCATGGTTGTTATCACCAGAAAGCTGGCTGTCAGTTCTAAAAAAAAACAGTACGGGGGTGATGCCCGCAGCTGCAAGCTTCACCCCGGTACAACCACTTCCCCAAAACAATGTACACTTGAATTTAGCCACCCAGATTTAGCCTTATGCCCCGTACACACGATCGGACTTTCCGACAACAAAACCGTGGAATTTTGTTTGAAGGTTGTTGGCTCCAACTTGTCTTGCATACACACGGTCACACAAATGTTGGCCAACAATTGCGAACGTAGTGACGTACAGCGAGCCAATAAAAAGGAAGTTCAATAGTCATGCGCCACCCTTTGGGCTCCTTCTGCTAATGTTGTGTTTGGTGAGCATTGATTCCGAGCATGCGTGGACTTTTGTGCGACGGACTTGTGTACGCACGATCGGAAAGTCCGACGACATAAATTTGTTGGTGGAAAATGTAAGAACCTGCTAACCAACATTTGTTGGCGGAAAGTCCGACAACAAATGTTCGATGGAGCGTGCACACGTTCAGATTTTCTGCCAACAAGCTCACATCCAACATTTGTTGTCGCAAAGTCCGATCGTGTGTACGTGGCATGGGTTCTTTTATAATTGTTGCCCTTTCAAATACACTGGCTAATGCCATTACCTAAAAATTTCTTAAAGCACTCACACTTTTTTCCGTGTTTTTTGGTTTCTAGACTATCTTCCCATTTAGTGTCATGAAGTATGGAGCACAGTTTGGTGAAGTTGGCTCTCTTGAAATTGATTGTACTTGTCCCATCCTCTTGGCTGCTTTTGCTGTGCCTTACAGCGAATGTAATTGTCTTGTGATCACTGCTCCCTAAATTATCCCTTACTTCCACATCCTCTATCACAGGAATATGCAATTAGCGGACCTCCAGCTGTTGCAAAACTACAAGTCCCATCATGCCTCTGCCTCTGGGTGTCATGCTTGTGGCTGTCAGAGTCTTGCTATGCCTCATGGGACTTGTAGTTCTGCAACAGCTGGAGGTCCGCTAATAGCATATGCCTGCTCTATCAGCGCTCATTGTTATAATTTCATTGATTCTGCTGCATAACATGTAATACCACCGAAGTAGGAAAATATCTGCGATATCACCTCACCTCTACATTCTAACATCCCAATCATCTGTAAAATAGAAGTATTTATGATGAGATCACATAGAAAATATAATCTTGTAGAGTCCACACATCGTCTCCACATGTCAGAGTGTTCAATCACTTCATGTTCCAGACCCTCAACTCCACCTACCTGATGATGGTGAGGGATGGTGTGACCTTCCTGTGTGGAATCCCAGGAATACAGAGGACGGGGGCATCTCTCTGGTGGGTTTCTGTAGCTGGATGACTCCACTAAGTTGTCCTGGTACAGATGTTTGTGTACTTTTAGAGACTCCTCCATCACCCCATCCTTATGGTCCTCCTCCTTTATCTTTTCTTTAATATCAACTTGATAATCTCTCAGGTCTCCATTCTGAATATATAATAAAAATTACAGAAATGGTAACAATGCAGATAATGTACAGATCCTAATGATAGAATCAGTGATTGTTCCTCATCTACCTGATGATGGTGAAGGATGGTGTGACCTTCCTGTGTGGAATCCCGGGAATACAGAGGACGGGGACATCTCTCTGGTGGGTTCCCATTACTGGATCCATCTGTAGGAAACACACACACTGACTGAATACATTGTTTCTATGTGTTTATCAGATGATGGGGGATCTAGGTGGAGCCTCCGTACTGCTCTCTCCTTTACAATAAAGTCTCCTCTTACCCGGTGATGTGAGGAGCGGCTGATTGTCCATCATGACGTCCTTGTAGAGATCCTTGTGTCCTTCTAAATACTCCCACTCCTCCATGGAGAAATAGACAGTGACATCCTGACACCTTATAGGAACCTGACACACACAATGATACAGTCACCATCCAGACACATCCCTTGTCTGTTACTGGATAATGTCCCAGAATTCCCGGCACCGCTCACCTCTCCTGTCAGCAGCTCCATCATCTTCTTGGCGACTTCTAGAATCTTCTTCATGTTGTGTCTCTCAGGTTTTAGGGAGTCACATGGAGGCACTGTGATGGTCGTATGATCTCCTGACTTCACAAGAGGAAAGTTCTGTATTCAAGCAAAAACAGTAATATCACGTCACGTTCCCAGAATCCTCCTCACCTCTCCGGTCAGATCTGTGTTTACTAATAGAGATAAGAGTGATGTCATGTAGATATGTGCAATTCGTTTATTTCCGAATTCGTTTTTTAACGGCGGATTTTGACAAATTCGTCAATTTCTGAATTTTTCAATTTACGGAATTCCAAATTGTCAAATTTCCGAATTTTCAAAAATTCGAAATTTCTGAATTTTCTAAATTTTACATTTCGGAAATTCAAATATCGGAAATTCTAAAATTCTAAAAGAGGAAATTGTAAAATTCTAAAATTTGGAAATTTGAAAATCCAAAAATAAGAATGAAAATCGGAACATTCAAAAGAATTGAAAATCTGAAAATTTGAAAACCTGAAAATCTGAAATAATAACTAACTAATAATAAATATTAAATTATAGGTATTGGAATTTCTTTTTGAAATTTGTTTGTTAATGAACATAATGAATACGAATTTATCCGAAGTTACAAATTATGTGAAATAATGAATGCTGTATCTAAATGAACAGAAAGTAATGAATTATTAATAATAAATAACAATAATAATAAAACCTTTTTATTATTAATATTCATTTACATAGTTAGTAAGGTTGAATAAAGACACCAGTCCATCCAGTTCAACCTGAGTGAGTGTCTACAATTGTCCCTATCCCTGTACATTGCACACTCACATCGGCCCCTACCCTCAAGGAGCCCACAATCCAAGGTCCCCATTCATATACTAGGGCCAATTTGGGACAGAAGCCAATTAACCTACCTGCATGTCTTTGGAGTGTGGGAGGAAACCGGAGTACCCGGAGGAAACCCACACAGGCACAGGGAGAAAATGCAAACTCCAGGCAGGGAGTGTCGTGGTTGGGATTCAAACCAGCGAGCCTTTTTACTGCTAGGAGAGAGTGCTAACCACTACACCACTGTGCCGCCCGATGGAATTAGTACCATTCCATTTGTTTAAATGAGGCAAATTTGAAAGGAAATTCCAATACTTATAATTTAACAGTTAGTTATTATTAGTTGTTATTTCGAATTTTACAGATTTTCTTTCCTTTTTACAGATTTTCGAATTTCTGAATTTCCAAATTTGGAAAATTCGGAAATATGAAAATCCAAATTTACGAAAAAAGCAAAAAAAAAAAAAACCCAAATGAAATGAAAACAAACACATTTTTTGTCAGTGCACATGTCTAATGTCGTGTGACCTCCCAGAATCCTCCTCACCTCTCCGGTCAGGCCTGTGTTTTATTAATAGAGATAAGAGGGATGTCATGTGACCTCCCAGAATCCTCCTTACCTCTCCGGTCAGGTCTGTTTTATTAATAGAGATGAGAGGGATGTCATGTGACCTCCCAGAATCCTCCTCACCTCTCCGGTCAGGTCTGTGTTTTATTAATAGAGATAAGAGGGATGTCATGTGACCTCCCAGAATCCTCCTCACCTCTCCGGTCAGGTCTGTGTTTTATTAATAGAGATAAGAGGGATGTCATGTGACCTCCCAGAATCCTCCTCACCTCTCCGGTCAGGCCTGTGTTTTATTAATAGAGATAAGAGGGATGTCATGTGACCTCCCAGAATCCTCCTCACCTCTCCGGTCAGGTCTGTTTTTTATTAATAGAGATAAGAGTGATGTCATGTGACCTCCCAGAATCCTCCTCACCTCTCCAGTCAGCAGGTAGATGATCTCCAGGGTGAGGTTTAGTATCCTCTCCATCATGTGGCTCTGGTCCTCCTCCATCCTTATTGTTGTGGTCATGTGATCTATGGTAGTTTTTCTGTAAGCAAAGAATTATCTGAACGGTATTGGATGTACAATATTGGGGTGGAAATGTAAGGAGTTAAAAAGCTTTCTTCTTCCTATTTATTAACACCCCTTTACACCCCTCCCACTTAGAACAATTTGGCTACTCCCACCATTTGACATGGCACTACACATCCCACCCAGGGGCGGGCTGACAACTCATGCGGCCCCCGGGCAATAGCAGATTATGGGGCCCCCAGGCAATCAGAGATTATGGGGCCACACAGTATACACACACAGTATACACAGACATGTTATTGGCTGAGAAGGTAGTGGAGAGGTGGGGCAGCTATAATCTCAGTATTTTTAGACCAAAAGGATGTTGGTAAGGGACATTTCAGAGACAGATGTAAAAAATAAAAAAAATAAAAATCACAGATTTTTACACACTGTCCCTGGTTTTACTGAGGCTGGCAACCCTGATGGGGCCCCCTAGTGGCCCGGGGCCCTCGGGCAGTGCCCGAGTGGCCAAATGGTCAGTCCGCCCCTGATCCCACCACATGCTCCATTGCCTCATTCTCAGGGTCCCTAATCTTCAAAAGTTTCTATTTATCTCAGCTGCCAATCTGTCATTTTTAGTGCAGGGAAACTTGCCTTGTGTACCCAAATCTAAAGTCTAATCAAGGTGACTACATGCTGTCCAACCACTTGTCAGGTTTGTCTCAGATGCTACACTCCAATTTTCATGGCTAGATAACCCCTGCCTCATCTCGCTCAATTTGGACCTCTTTTATTTGCTGTCCTCCTGCTGGACAGTTTCTACCCAAGCAGGGCTATTGCTGGAATATTTTTGAAAGAATCAGGGAGATTGGGCAGAGTGGGGAATGCAGAGAGGTGTGCGGTGTTTTTGTGCAATCTTTTTTTTTATCTTCTATGATGATGCAGTGTGGTGATGCAATACAAAGGAGCTCACAAATGATGCCATCAAACTGTGATGTCACTGAACAGCTATACCTGCTACATTACCCCTTATGTCGCGTACACACGACCGGACTTTTCGAGTGACTAGGTCCGACAGTCTTTCCGACGGACTTACGGCAGAGTTCCGGCAGACTTTCCAAATGAACGGACTTGAGCACACACAATCACACCAAAGTCTGATGGATTCGAACGTGATGACGTACGACCAGACTAGAATAAGGAAGTTCATAGCCAGTAGCTAATAGCTGCCCTAGCGTCGATTTTTGTCCGTCGGACTAGCATACACACAAACGCATTTCTCGGTCCGGCGGAGTTCGGGTGGGAAAATTTAAAACATGTTCTATTTCTAAAGTCCGCCAGATTTTTGGCAAGCAAAGGTTCGATGGAGCCCACACAAGATCGAATTGTCTGACGGACTTGTTCCGTCAGACCTTTGCTGTCAAAAAGTCCGGTCGTGTGTACGTGGCATTACTCTTTCACACTCGGAGAGGGTATCTGGTTGTCCTCTTATTGTTAAAGGAGGCTTCCAGATGCTGCAGACCCCCACAACCACCAGACCAGGATTTAGGGGATGAGACCTTTCATCAACATGGGTGACAAGGTGTTCAGCTGAAAGGTCTGGTATTGAATTTAGAGGGCACTTTTTTTTTTTGGCAGTCACCCTTGGCTCATGCAGGATACGGGTCTGGTATGTATTTTTAAGGAGAACCCCCACAGTTTTTTGTCTGCCCCCCCCCCCCCCCCATTACCATCTATATTAGTACCTCCTCTAGGATAAGGGTCCGATATAGATGGAGGGAATCCCTGACGACTATGTTTATAGACAGATGAAAGTAGCTGGGAACTGTCCTTTACTGGCAATTTAGCCACTTCAAGACTGGGCTGTATTCACTCTTGAGAAGAGGAGATTAAGGGTGGATATGATCACCATGTTTAAATATATAAGGTGTCCATATAGTGAACTTGGGTGTTGAGTTGTTCACGTTACGGTCATCACAGAGGACAAGGGGGCACGCTTTACCTCTAGAGGAAACGATTTCATCTCCAAACACGGAAAAGTTTCTTCACAGTAAGAGCTGTGAAAATGTGGTTCTGGCCACCTCAGTAAATTGCTTTAAGAAAGGCCTGGATTCTTTCCTAAATGTACATAATATAACTGGGTACTGATATTTATGGGTAAAGTTGATCCGGGGAAAATCTGATTGCCTCTCGAGGGATCAGGGAGGAATTTTTTCCCCCTGCTGTAGCAAATTGGATCATGCTCTGCTGGGGTTTTTTCGCCTTTCTCTGGATCAACTCTGGGTGTAGGATTGGGTATATGGGATTGTATGATATTTTTTATTTTTTTTATGGTTGAACTAGATCGACTTGTGTCTTTTTTTCAACCTGACTAACAATGGTTCACCCTGTTCCTGCCCAGATAATTTTTTCAGATTTCAGCACTTTCACACTTTGACTGACAATTACTCAGTCATGCAGTGCTGTATCCAAATTCATTGTTATATAATTTTTTTAGAAAGATAGAGCTTTCTATTTTTTCTTTTTTTTTTTTAACACTCTTTATTTTATGAATTTTACAAACAGATAAGAATGCTAAAAAAATGTATAAAGAGTTCAACATAAGCCATTTCAAAGGCAATATGACAAAATAAACTAAACGGAAAGCCACCCTGTCCACAGAGTAAATAATTGCTCATCAGGGTCAAGGCTTAAATAGCAAACTAGAAAGCGTATACATCCCATCTATAATTTTACCTAAATACTAATATATAGACACATTTTCAGCATGGCATCAGAGAAGACCAATTACACAAAAGACAGAAAAAGAAAAAAAAACAAGAGGGGAGGGATATAAATTAAATGAAAAAACAAAAAGAGAGGATAATGAACGGGGGGTGTGGGGGTTGGTGGGGTGGTTGTCCGGGTTGGTGTTGGGGGAAGGAAAAAGGGAACATCTCACTCCCCCAAATGCAGCATCAATGTATATTGCCTTGAACAGGTAAAGAGAGTCCAATAGAACCACCTAAGGCTGAATCTTTCCTCTTTGCCCTGTAGCGAGGCAGTGACATTTTACATTGAGTGAATTTCAGCAATTTTATTAAGCCACATGTAGAGCAACGGGGAGGTAATCTGCTTCCAAAAGTAACTTGCATGCAGGCCCGACCAGCATTCAACTGTTGGATCAACAGAGAATTTTTATAGCGTTTCCTAGAGAGGTCAGAGTGGTGTAGGAGGTACCTAACTGGGTCTTCCTCTAGGTCAACATCCATCAGCTGTTTAACAGTCTTCCCTGACTTGTGACCAAAAGTCGGTCAGCTTGCTACATGACCAGAAAACATGGAGGATAGTACCCTCATCTTCTTTGCAATGCCAGCAAAGATTCGTTGCGTCTGGGTAGAGCTTCCCCAACAGGGTTGGGACCATATACCAGCGGGTGAGCATTTTATACCCCAGCTCCTGATATTTGCTTGCAATGGAGTAATGAGCAAAGTACATACTATGGTCCCATTGTTCTGCAGAGAATTCCCTACCCAGATTCCTTTCCCATTTAAGTAGATACAAAAGACCCCGGAGATGTCAAAGGTGGAAAAGGAGCTCTAATCCTCTGAGGGTGGGAAAACTCTCTCTACACTAAACAATCTGCTAGCTGTTCTAGACACATCTAAAGTCTCTCAACTGTTCGAACTCTGGCAGAAGGAAATTCCAGAGTTAGCAGACGATGACTGGGAGGAGGGTATATAGCAATACTTGCCCCTTCTGATCTCTTCAAGAGATAGATTCATACAATTGAAATTTCTTCACCGTGCATATTACTCTCCAGTGTGCTTGGCGAGAATATACCCTGACCGAACAGCAAACTGCCCTAGATGTAGCTCGGACAATGCTGACTTCTTCCACCTGGTTTGGTCATGTCCTGAAGTGGTTACCTTCTGGAAAAATGTTCTGACTGACATCAACTTTATTGGGAAACTGACGATCCCCTACAGCCCGATCCGTCTCCTGTTGGGTATCTGTGATTTTCTGGAGGCCCCCTGGGGGAAAAAACTGTTTGCTTTTTATGCCACGTTCTACGCTAGAAAAGCCATACTGTTGCAATGGAATCAGACTCAGCCACCCACTACACAGCTATGGCAATCCTTAATCAATGCAGTACCCTCCTCCCAGTCATCGTCTGCTAACTCTGGAATGTCCTTCTGCCAGAGTTCGAACAGTTGAGAGACTTTAGATGTGTCTAGAACTATTATATAAATCAACATATTTAGGAAGAAACTGCCCCAAAAAATTTTATAAAATTTGGGCAGCTTGGGTAAAAGTGAAACACCTGACCATTGAGTAGTTGGGCAGGCCTCCTCTCCTATCTAAGATAAATACTTTCTCCGTTCGTGGGCCTCAATCCTTACTCTAAACTTTTGGCGGTGGATACAACCTTAAGGTAGATAATCAATGGACCTCCCCCTCGCGTATACCTGTGTATACCTGTGGATGGTTATGCCCGCAGTGGCCTAGGAGATATCTGATTTAAAAGTGGACTGTTTGTTACGTTTGCTGTTACTAAACTATACCGGCAATGTTATACAAGAACAAATCTGTTAGCTGTCTGCATGAAAATGTAACTTGGTATTGTATGTTCCCTTTGAAGAACTTTAAATAAACTTTACGTTAAAAAAAAGTAGACACAAAAGATTCAGCAGGTCAGCTTAGAAATTTATAGGCATCTGAAACCGCATGGGATGTGGGGTCTGGGACCAAACAGAGATCCCCAAAGGGACTATTATGGCGATCATTAACTCCACAATGAGATAAGATGGTAAGAAAGTGAATAGCCAGTTGTCTAGGGGCAGCGGAAACAGCTCCCGAATGACATGCAGAATTTTAATTTCCCCCACCAGAAATGAAATCGTGAAGTATTAAAATACCAAGAAGTATAAGTTGCTTGAATCGCACATCTGTTAACCCTGGAAAAATAGTAGGGTCGCCAAGCACTGGATATAATCGAGAGGGGTGAAATGACGGCATCTGTGCACCGTTGTAAGACCCCCAGAGTAGCTCCTATAGGAGGAAGACTACTGAGGACATGCAAATTGGAAGGTTCAAGTCAGGTTAGAACACTGTGGGGAAATATGGAAGATTGTTCAAGATCAAGCCACTGTTTGAGACATTTATCTGTGGACCAGGAGAGTGCTCTAGCAAGGTCAACCGCATAAAAATAGCAAAGAGGGTTTGGGAAGGCAATTCCTCCATAATAGAGCTTTCTTTTGATGGTATTTAATAACTACTGCTTTTTTATTTTTCTATTTTGCTATATAAAGAAAAAGAAAATTTAGAAAAAAAAAAACCATTTGGTTGAACTGGATGGACTTGTGTCTTTTTTCAACCCAACTAACTATGTAACTATATAACTATGTAATTTGATTAGTGTTTGTTAAAAAAAAAATTGCAAATATATAATCTTTCTTCATAAATTTTGGCAAAATGTATTCTGCGACATTTCTTTGGTAAAAAACAAAACAAACCAGTGTATATTTTTTAGTCTGTGTGACTACAATGGTATATATATTTGAAAATTGTTCAATCCTGATGTACTGACTTCTTGAGGCCTCAAAATGCTAGGACTGTACAAATAACCCCCAAATGACCCCTTTTGGGAAAGACAGTCCAATATATTCAGTAAGAAGCATGCTGAGTTTTTTAAGTTGTAAATTTTTTGTCACAATTTGTTTGAAAACTAAAAAATGTAATCCATTTTTTTCACAAAGTTGTCATTCTAACGCATTGTTTACCCTCCATCAGCCTAGACACATAGAGAGGCCCAAAATCCAAAGAGAACCTTTGGGTTTTCATGGAATGTAAATTATGCATCTAATTTCCTGACTAACGATCATATTTATGGAGTCCCTGAATTTCAAAAACACGAGAAGCACCCACAAAATTACCTCATTAGTAAACAGTCCAAGGTATTTTCTGAAAGACATAGTGAGTCTTTTAAAAATGTAAAGTTTTTGAAAGTGTAAGAAAGAAAATAAAAATGTATTTATTCCATAACGTTTTTGAATCAATAGGACATTTCTAAGACACATCATAGGTATACTTAGAATAACATCCCAAAACACATTCAGCTATTCCTCTTGTATGGCAATACCACATGTGTGAGACCTTTTTATTTTACAGTGTAGCCAGATAGAGAGGCCCAAAACCCAAAGAGAACATTTGGGTTTTCATGGAATGTAAATTATGCATCTAATTTCCTGACTAACGATCATATTTATGGAGTCCCTGAATTTCAAAAACACGAGAAGCACCCACAAAATTACCTCATTAGTAAACAGTCCAAGGTATTTTCTGAAAGACATAGTGAGTCTTTTAAAAATGTAAAGTTTTTGAAAGTGTAAGAAAGAAAATAAAAATGTATTTATTCCATAACGTTTTTGAATCAATAGGACATTTCTAAGACACATCATAGGTATACTTAAGCCTCATACACACGATAGGACTTTGTACAAACTTTCCCTTGGATTTTTGTACAAAGGGCGTCGGCCCTGAACTTGTATTGCATACACACAGCAGGACTTTTTCAGCCAACTTTCACCAAACCACGTGGTTTTTCTGCTCTTTACCGCCACCTTTGGTCAACTTCTGTATTGTTGTCTGATCTTTTGCATTGGTTCTGAGCATGCCTGTTTGCACTTTGTACAAAAGTCCTATGGTTTTCTGTACACACGATCAGACTTTGCTCCATTGGACTTTTGCTGCCAGAAAGTTTGTCCGTTCGCACAGCCAACAAAAGTCAGATGAAAACCAAAAAAGTTTGTCCGATGGAGCGTACACACAGTCGGATGTTGCTCCAAAACAGCTAATTTGCATGTTTGTTGTCAAAAAGTCTGATCGTGTGTATGGGCCTTTAGAATAACATCCCAAAACACATTCAGCTATTCCTCTTGTATGGCAATACCACATGTGTGAGACCTTTTTATTTACAGTGTAGCCAGATAGAGAGGCCCAAAACCCAAAGAGAACATTTGGGTTTTCATGGAATGTAAATTATGCATTTAATTTCCTGACTAACTATCATATTTATGGAGTCCCTGAATTACAAGGGCAGGAGAAACACCCACAAGATTACCCCATTAGTAAACAGTCCAAGGTATTTTCTGAAAGACATAGCGAGTCTTTTGAAAATGTAATGTTTTTGTAAACTGTAAGAAAGAAAATAAAAATTTATTAATTCCATAAAGTTTTGAATCAATAGGACATTTCTAAGACACATCATAGGTATACTTAGACTAACATCCCAAAACACATTCTGCTATTCCGCTTGTATGGCGATACCACACGTGTGAGGCTTTTTTACAGTGTAGCCACATAGAGAGGCCCAAAATCCAAGGAGCACTTTTAAGCTTCCTAGGGGCATAAATTACACTTCTCATTTCCTGACTACCTATGACATTTTTGCAGGCCCTGAAGCACCAGATCAGTGGAAACACCCACAAAATGACCATATTTTGAAAAGCAAACACCTTATGAAGCTTTCAGTTTTTGACACAAGTTTTGGCACTGGTGATCAGGGGGACTGGTGTGTCGGTGATCAGGGGCACTGGGACTGGTGTGGCGGTGATCAGGGGCACTGGGACTGGTGTGGCGGTGATCAGGGGAACATGGACTGGTGCGGGGAAGATTAGGCACACTGCGATGATTGGCAGCACTGGTCTGGTGACATTGTACTGCTGTGGGAGTGATTGGAAACAATGGCTGGTGGCACTGACATACAGTCATATTAGAGCTGCAAGCCACTGTATATGATCATCGTCACAGCTCTTGCTTTGGTGACACTATGTACATAAAAACTTGGTCACAGCAATCACATGGTATAGGGCCAATGACAGTGGCCTTGTACTCTGATCTGTAATCCACTGTGTCCCCTGATCACAGATCGCAAAGCTACGCACCCTAGAGGGCATACCTGTACGTCACCCCAGAATGACTTTTATTGGTTGAACTAGATGGACTTGTGTCTTTTTTCATTTTTTTTCTTTTTTAAACCCATCAGTGTTTACTTCCTCTTTAAGCAATACAAAGATTGCTGTTCCCTGCCCAATGGATTTAAAAATAAACTCTGTTTGTTGTGGTACATGTTCCCCAGGGCAGTGCCCATCGGCCTCCCCCTACCCCCCCCCCCCCCCCCATGTCATTTGTCTGACAATCTCTTGCCTATTAGCCTAGAAAATGGCCATTATTGTTTTTTAACATTCAGCTCCCATTGTCTTCAATGGGGTTTAGATTCGGCACCTTAACTTTAGTTCTGTTCTGTGGTCCCGTCACACACGGAACCCAAGTATGTTTATTTCATCTCCAGTGAGAAGGTGACACATCTCCAAAAGGAAGAGAATGTTCCGGCCCCGTAAGTGGGGCAAATGTTCTGCCCCTGAAGGGGTTAATCTAGGTTTCCACACTATATATGTGTGTATCATCATCCGCTGGAGATAAAAGACGTCACAGTGACTATGGAGGAAGAGGACGGAACATGACGGGGGATCACTGGGTGTAAATAGAAAATAAGATCTTATTACCTCCTCTGCTGCCACTTCCAGTAACGTCTTCTGTCTACTTCCTCCTGACTCGCCTCTCACCAGAAACGTCCTATTTATACCTGACATCACTTCCTGTCTGTAGTCCATAAAGGCTTTCTGTCACAATATAAGTGAGATCACCACCTTGTGGAGCTCAAAAGGAACTGCAGCCCTGAGAAAGTTCTCATAAGGTGAACACAACCTTGTCATTGTGCCAAGTTTTCCGAATGCTGCTGGACAGTTTTGTGGTTTTTGACTACTGTCCTACTGTATCTGCATCCCTACAGGAGTGGCAGTGAGGTGCTAATGGCTGGAACACTCTCTGGGTTCCATCACCAAGTACTGCAATTATACCAGACTGTCGGAAGAAGCGATCTCCTTTCTAATAGTAAAAAGTATAACTCCGACATCGGCAGAGAGGCAGCGGGAGTGTGGGACAAGATAAGCGGGAGTGTGGGACAAGATAAGCGAGAGTGTGGGACAAGATAAGCGAGAGTGTGGGACAAGATAAGCGAGAGTGTGGGACAATATAAGTACCTCCTAATGCTGGAATGGATTTAGACTTTGTTCTCAGTAATTGGTCTTTTTACTCAACAGTGGGGCTTATTTTATCACACTGACACCAACAATGAGACTTATTTTGTCCCTCTGACACAAACAATGGGAATAATTGTATCCACCCGGGAGACCCTGCCACTTAGTTTTCTTTTAACGGAGGGGCCTCATTCATGGTGAGTGAGGAGCATATTGAGTCCATCAGTCTGTTGTTTTTTTTCCCTTCAGCAGCATCAGACGTCATTCCTGGTGATTGATCTGGATCTGTGTTGCTGGACAATTTGTTTTGTTTGATGATGAACTTTTCATTGTGAGACATTTGTGTGATCTTCTTTTTTCATTACAGGACTTGCAAAAAAGTCCTGTAATGTCAGTGTGTTTATTTACTGTTAGCTTTTTTTTTTTTTTACAATGTATCCTTTACTCATTCACATATGGGATGGTGGTATCTGGGCACTCTACTATTTTGAAGGGGGTTTCTAGATTGATGCCTGGGGCACATCATGATAGGCGAAGAGCAGATAGGTAGAAGTAGATACCATTCCCAGTCCCTTCCCCTGACATTCCACAAACACTGAGCATCTGCTTTAACCTCCCTGGCGGTATGATTATCAGATTTTAGGTGCTAAAAGCGGTACAATTATTTTGCATGGAAATTTGGTGTTTTATATTGTAGTCCTGTAATTCTTAGGAATAACTCACTTAAATCTGTCTAAACCAGAGTCTAATAGACATCCCGGGTATGATAAAGTTTGAAAAATGAAATCATAAATTATAATATAATTAATAACTGTAAATAATTATACCAAATAATAATATAACAATAATAAAAAAAAAAATATTCAATAATGTAATCAAATCAAAAACACTGAAATTTGCTCAGTTGCAGAATTGTCACCGTCATTACTTTTCAGTATTTGATGACGGATCTCCCCACAAATCGCTATCGCTCAATTCTGTGAGTGATTCTAATTTATTATCGCTGTTTTCTAGCTGGTCTAAAACCATTTTTGATGTAAAGGGACAGTTTTGGTTGCTATGGACAATCTCCAGTTTCCAGGCATAAAGAACAGTTTTTATATTATAAAACTGTATGCAGGACACTGGAGAAACCACTAGGGACAAAGGGGATGTGAAATAATTACATACAGCAATGTAATCTGTAAGATTACATTATACTAAATGTAATGTGTGTGTTTTATTTTTTGAATTTGGTGCCGTTCTCCATCCCCGTGCGTCGCAACGCTCGCAGGGAACGGAGCTTGGCTCCGTGATAGATTGAGCGGAGGACGGCTCGCTCGTACAGCGGGGGGACATCGCTGGATCCAGGTGGCAAGGTAAGTAAGCTCTCCCTGGATTCAGCGATGCGATCCCGAGTCTGGCTCGGGGTTACCGCTTTTGGTACAAAATTTTCACCCTGAGCCAGACTCGGGAATACCAGGGGGGTTAAATGCCAGGGGGGTTAAAGTGCCATCGAATCGCTCACACAGCCCATTGGTCTGCAGGTGGTAGGGAGTGGCCATGCACCTGCATCCACCTGTATCTTCTGACACAGACATTCCATCAAGCAAGACATACTGCGTGCCGTGATCTGCGAGCAGTTCCTGGGGAAAACATGACTCGAGCAAAGATGCTCAACAGTGCGCCCACAACCTTGTTTGCCCAAGTAGAGCGAAGGGCTACTGCCTCAGGGTACCGGGTAGCATAATCTACTTCGGTAAGTATGAGATGTCTCCCTGAATTGCTGGGTATGCACAGGGCCCAATAATATCTACTGCCACCCTCGTGGCTCGTCAAAATTGGGCAAAGGCTTCAGTTGTGTCTCTAATCTGCCAACACGCGACACAGGACTATAAATAATTAGTAACATCGGTCCTATGTGTGCCCAGTAGAAGCTGTGAGCAAAGCGGGCCATTTTTGTATCCCATGATAAATTTGCAACGTCTGCTCCTGGTCCTTGTGGGGTACAACCAACTGCCACTCTGTCAATCTTTCCTCAGAGGAGATGACCTCTCTTTTAGACACAAAGACTTGTGTCTTTTTCAACCTGACTAACTATGTAACTATGTTTTTTTTTTTTTTTATTACTGTTTATTGAAGAAAAGAAAAAATAAAATAAAACATGTGAGCCAGCTCATGGGACATCAAGAATGTGCTATCAGCAACCATGGTTCTAGACAAGGTCCAACACATAAAGGACAAAACAGCACAGGTGGGTTAGTGACATGAGCCATCGGTGAGACAAAATCACACAGCCAAAGTGATTACTACAAATCGTCCCAGCTGGGACTCTCAGATCTGTGTGTCAATGAAGAGTACATCCCTCCTTCCAAATTTTAAGAAAGAAAGCACAGTGGACAGAAATGGAAAAGAAACAGGAGATAAAGAACATAGAAGAGGGCGAGGAGTGGGGGGGAAGGGGATCCAGGTCCACCTCTTTTACCATCTCCAAGATCTCAGTAAGAACCTTAAAGCGGAGGTCCACCCTAAAATGGACCTTCCGCTCAACGGAATCCTCCCCCCCTCCGGCGCCACAATTGACACCTTTCAGGGGGGAGGGGGGTGCAGTTACCTGGATAATCCAGGTTAATGCACCCACTTCCGGGATAGCTCTCTGCGGAAAGGGGCGTAGATTACGCCCCTTTCCGCAAGTGCCCCGCTGCCTGCTGGGAAAACACACAGATCCCAGAGGCAGCGGGGACCGTCCTTATTGCGCAGCGCGGCTCGCGCATGCGCAGTAGGGAACCGGGAAATGAAGCCGAAAGGCTCCATTTTCTGATTCCCATACCCAAGATGGCGGCGGCAGCACCCGAGAAACGATCTACAGATCGGCTTCGGGTGCCGACATCGCGGGCGTGCTGGACAGGTAAGTGTCACTATTTTAAAAGTCAGCAGCTGCAGTATTTGTATCTGCTGGCTTTTAAAAAAAAATAAAAACGCGGAGTCCCGGCAGACTCCCGCTTTAAGTATTAGGATTATAACGGTTGAGACATTAGATCTGCATAGTTGGTAGAGTATTTAAAGGCAACCCAACAGGCCCAAATTTTCTTTGCTAGATCGGATTTACCACGGAGGGAGAGGGTCAAGTCCTCCATGTATTAAGTGTCATCTAGTTTAATTAACCAACGTCGGAGCGTTGGGATCTTCCTCAGTTTCCAGAATTGCGGAATGAGGGTTTTTGCAGCATTAAGGAGGTGGGGCATAATCAACCTTTTATAAGGGCCTGTTGGCTTCCCCGTACAGTGGAGTCTCTTTGATCCAGTATAAAACCGTTAGCCAGAATGGACGGATCCTTGGACAATGCCACCAAATATGAGCATGGTTAGCTCTCTCACCGCATTCCCGCCAACATAGTGGTGATGTCTGGGGGAAAAAACTATGTAATACCACAGGTGTGTAATGCCATCTAGTTAAAAGTTTATACGCCATTTCCGACGTCTTAGAAGATCCAGAGGAAGTGTGTGCCAAGGTAAGAATAGTCGATTTTTGGGTCGGCGAGAGTTCCATTTGGAGATCCTGTTCCCAGTTGCGTAGGAATGTAGGGGTTCTGGTCGAATTAAAGGACAGCAGTGCGTGGTAAAAATACGAGATTGGTTTCTCAATTGGGTGAGTATCAGAGAATGCAGTTTCCAGAGGTGTCAGCTCAGCAAAGGAGCGTAAGGGTTGCGGGAGTGAGTGAACAAAGGCCACTAATTGGTGGTATTTCCAGCGGTCCATATAAGATATGGGAGAGGTGCCCGTGATGGTAGAAAGTGGCAAAACGCCGGAGGGGCCGGCGACTTGATGTAGGTACGTTTTATTGCCCAGATGCCAGGAGTGAATTTGAGGATCCATATTGCCTGGCGGGAAATAACTGTGTCCTGTCAAGGGCATCAGAGGGGAATTGTACACCCATCCCTGGGTCTTGCACAGGGAGTCCCACACCATCAGGGTTGAACGCGTTAGTGGCGATGTATTGGCTGACAGAGTTCGGTATTTCCTCTGTATCCACATCAGTGTGGAAAGTTCGGTGCCACAGAGATCTGTCTCCAGAGTAACCCACAGTTTGGTCTCCTTGCAGTATTTCAAATCTGAAAGCCTAGTCAACACAATTGAGTGGTAGTTATAAGCTTAAAATCCGGCACCGCCAACCCTCCATCACATTTAAGTTGGGTAAGTAGGGATCTAGGGAGCCTGGGTTTTTTTCTATTCCATATATATCTATACACCACAGAGGTCAATATCGTAAAGAAACCCACCGGTATCCCAAACGGGATCATCTGAAGCATGAAGAGCACCCTGGGCAGCAGGTTCATCTTGACCATCCCAATTCTCCCCATCCAAGAGTGTCGCAGTTGGGACCATTTCTGTATATCTGACCTAATTGTGTTAAGGAGGGGTATGAAGTTTGTGCGGAATAGAGTCGACGGGGTGGGCGTGAGGTGAATACCTAGGTATTTCATGGATCTCGTCTGCCAAGTGAAGGGGTAGTTCCGTTTCAAGTATGACACAGAGCGTGCGGGGACAGATATATTTAATAATTCCGATTTGGACATATTAATTTTAAAATTCGAGACTATGCCATAAGCCGAGAATTCGGACAAAAGATTGGGGAGGGTAATTAGCGGTTGTTGAATATAGAATAGTATATCATCCGCAGTACGCTGCGTATTTGTGTTCTGTTTTGCCCATTGTTATAACATGTATATTCGGGTTTCGCCTAATAATGGAGAGAAAGGGTTCTAAGGAGATCGCAAACAAAATTGGGGAAAGTGGGCAGCCCTGGCGGGTGCCATTGTGTAGGGTGAAGGGGTCACTAAGGGTGCCGTTAATTCGTATTTGAGCAGTGGGTCGTTGGTATAAGGCCGATATTTGGGATCGCAAAGAGGAGCCGATTCCGAGGTTAGCTAGCGTTGCCATAAGATATTCCCAGTCCACCCTGTCAAACACCTTTTCAGCATCTGTAGAAAGTAACAGGGTGGGCTGGGAAGTCCGTCGTAGATACGCCATCAGGGAAAGAGTGCGCAGGGAGTTGTCCCGCGCCTCCCTTCCCGGGACGAATCCCATCTGGTCTTGTGAGATCCATTGTGGGATCAGGGGGAGCAGTCGGTTTGCAATAGCCTTGGCATAAATTTTTGCGTCAATGTTCAACAGCAAAATAGGGCGGTAACTCGCGCAGTCACTGGGGTACTTGCCCGCCTTGGGGATGACAGTAATGTGAGCATGGGTAGTTTTCGGACGCAGAGCTCTGGCAGTCAAGGTCACATTAGCATAGGTAGTCAAGTGAGGGATCAGTATGTCAGCGTAGGATCGATAGTAAGTCACCGTAAGGCCATCAGGCCCCGGGGCCCTGCCACAAGCCATACCCTTCATGGCACCCAGGAGCTCCGCCGTCGTAAACTCACCCTCTAAGGAAGCCAAGGTTTCCGTAGGGAGTGTAGGGAGGTCAGCACGGTCCAAATATTCCCGAATGAGGCGCCCCCTGTTTCCTTATCACTGATATCGTGGTGCACCTGATACAGACGTTGATAGAATTCCCTGAATGTCCTGGCTATGTGTGGAGTGTTGAATACCATATCTCCTGTGTTGGTTTTAACTTTAGCAATAAACGCTGCGGTCTTACGCTGTCTCACAGAATTGGCCAACAACCTACTGGGTTTATCACCCCATTCATAAAAACGTTGAGATACCAGCCGAGAGCGTCGCTTTTGTTCCAGATGTAGGAGGGATTTCAGTGCCTCCCGTTTTTCAGTCAGGGTTTGGAAAAGGGCCGGGGTCTGATTTAGTTTATGTTGTCGTTCTAAGCATTTAATTTCCTGCAATAAGGTAGTTTAATGTAGTATACGTTCCTTCTTTTTCCTAGATCCCAATTCCATGAGCTTACCTCTAATGAACACCTTGTGGACCTCCCATAATACACCTGGGGAAGTATCAGGGTTTACGTTAGTCTTAAAGTAAAATTCTAAATCTTCGCCTATAAATTTTTTGTCCAACTCCTCAGATATAAGATCTTCATTCAACTTCCAATTAGTGGTTTTAAGGGGTAGCGACTCTACTTTGATAGTTAGCGAGATAGGCGCGTGGTCTGATAAGGGAGAGGTTTCTATGCCTGATTTCAATATTAGTGGTAAGTGTTGATGATCAATGAAACATAAATCAATTCTGGAGTACGTGTGATGTACCGAAGAATAGTAAGTAAAATCTCTCTCCCTCGGGTGCGTAATTCTCCAGACATCCATCAACTGCAAGTCATGGAGCCGTGTGCGGATGAATTTTAATTTTCTGCCGGATAAAGAAGAACCACCCCTAGAGGTGTCCAATGTGGGTTCCAACGGAACATTAAAATCGCCCGCTAGGAGGGTACAGCCACTGGCAAAGCTCCGCAAAGAGTTGAGTGTGGAGGCAAGGAAATGCGCTTGATCCCGATTGGGGGAATACAAGGTAGCTAGAGTACAGGGCATGCTGATCAGGGTGCCCCTGAGAAACAAAAAGCGTCCGGCAGGATCACTCAACATAGACTCCAATGTGAATGCGGTTCCCCTGCGGAGCCCAATGGCCACTCCTATTGCTTTGGAAACATCTGAAAGGCTGTAGTACCACGTGGGGTACTTTGGGGAATGAAGTCTGACCAAGGTCGTATGTGTGAGGTGGGTCTCCTGAAGGAAGACCACGTCCCCCCGCATGCGATCCAGCTCTCTGTATAAGCTGTGTCTCTTCCCTGGGGCCTGTAGGCCCCTAATATTAAAAGATACAAGGTTCACCGTGTCCATGGGGTCTCTAGGGGAGGAACTGCGATCACCATAATACCACTAGTACAAAACAAAGGTGGACCAGATCCAAATGGGTGGGGGAGGGCAGAGGAGGGTATCGGGTGAGACCAGGGGAAGGGGGGGAGCAGAGAAGAAGAGAGGAAAGGAGAGCAAGAAGAAAAAAGACAAGGTAACAGTAGAGAAAGTAGTGAACAGAAACACCAGAAAAAACACTGTCTGACAACAGCGATTGGTGCACGCATAAATATGCCTTGCAAGAGCGGGCTGCACGTCCGACACAGCGCCCCCGCACCCCCCACCCCATATGGGGCTAGGGCACCGGGACCCTGCGCCAAACAGTCCCCGCTCAGAAAGGGGGAGGCGGAGCTCAGGCAACTGGGCGCAAACCACTCCATGGGGGTCTGAATCGCGGCCCAGTAGCCCGGCACCGACACCTCAGCAAAAAACTCACAGCATCGTAGTGTGGGTAATAGAAATACACATATATCAGGGTACGGATCCGGAACAGCATAGTGGGCAAGGATAACTAAAACCAAACCAAAAACAAAAACAGAGAAAACAGCCCAATGTCCAACCTCAGGCAGGGGCCCCCAATTGAGCTCAAGGGAGCAGTAGTCACTTCAATCAATAACCTACCCACATAGTAGCAAGGTCCAGCAGCCCCCGTGACCGGTCTAGCTTAGCCTACGTCCAGGGCAGGGAAGATGAGATACACTCAGCAGGTGTTATGTCCCCTGCGGTTGCAACCAAGAAATCCGCTTCGGGTGGGGGAGCAAACAGCAGGGCACTCTGTGGGTTCAAGGTTGGTGATCCTGGTTGGAGGTGCGTAGGGTACGGCCCGCTCTCTGCCATCCGCGGTCGGAGCCGCCTGGTAAGGGTGGAATGCCATCCTGCCAGCCAGGCAGGTCCGGGACAGTGATATTTAGGTCTTTGCAGAATCTAGCCAGATCTTCTGGGAAGCGGAGTATCACGGTTCTGCCATCTGTTGAGGCAATCAGGGCTGCTGGAAAGCCCCATTTATATTTGATGGATGCCGCCCGGAGCAGTTCCGTAAGGGGACGCAGGGCCCTGCGTCTGTCCAGGGTCTCCCTCGCTAGATCAGGGAAAAAGGAGAGCATCGCACCGTCAAAATCGAATGGCGTGGAGCCCCTGGCCTTCTGCATGATCATCTCCTTCTCAGGGAAATGGTGGATCCTGCAAATGACGTCCCGTGGGGTGTCAGTGGTAAGGTTGCGAGGTCGAAGAGCTCTATGCACCCGATCTATTTTTAAGGGTGTATCCGCCGCTCGGCCCAGGAGGCCGTTAAAAATGCCTCTGATGGATGGTAAGAGGTCATTGTCTCCGGTCGCTTCTGGCAGGCCTCTAATCCGGATGTTATTACGTCTGTTGCGGTTCTCCTGGTCCTCGATTTTATAGAGGGTCGTCCGATGTGCAATGGCGAGCTGGCGGGTGGTCGCCTGCAATGTCCTAATGGCACCCGCATGACGATCCAAGCGCTGCTCAGATTCCTCCACCCTCTGTAGTACCTGAGACAGGTCCGAACGGACCGCGGAGACCTCCTTCTTAATGACCCGTTCCAGGTTTAACAGCATAGATGCCAGGTCAGACTTGGTTGGAAGGTCGCTTACCTTAGTCGCCGCTCCGGCCGAGCCAGGCAGGCCCTCCTCATCACCCGGAGTCAGCGGAAGATTCAGGCGAGCTCGGTCTGCGTTCCGGCCTATCGCGGGAGGCGGGGTCCACTCCCAGCAGTGCGTAGTGTGGTGAGCGGCCTAGGCCATCTTGTTCCTCCGCATCCTCGGGTTCCACGGAAAGGAACCTCTTAATGGACCCTGCGGAAGTACCTTTCTTGGGCAGGGACTTGCCTGTCCTCCGTCCCATCTTCAGGTGAGATGGCCGTGAGGAAATCTGGATAATCAAGCTGAAAGAGTTGTGTCGGCACCGGAGCTCACGGAGCACACGTCTGCTCTAGTGCATTGCCAAGCCACGCCCCATGTAACTATGTTTTAAGCATACTCGGTCATCCCCAGCTAGTGTTCTGTCAGCCAGACCCCTGAGTTGCTCCAGGCTGCTGTCAGCCTCAGAGAACTTGGAGCTATCTGCCTCAGGTGCCAGGGAGATGACAGTCTGGGGAGACCTCAGGCCTTCTAGGACAGGTTCCCAAGGGTCTGACCCAGTTGGATTGACCCTTTCCACAGGCAGTTCCTCTGTAGCAGTGGCTGGAATGGAGCAGACTGGTTGGCACTACAAGTCACCACTACAGTAAAGGGAAGGTCTGCATTCTATCAAGTCTCCACTCCAGGTCTTGGCTCTGGAGAACCAGTAGAGCCTGGACCTGGTACTCAGTAAGTTTACCCCCTGAATTCCCAATATGCATCGAGTCCTCAGACAGTACTTTATGGGATTCCGGGGCCTCAGGTGGAATTGTAGGTTCTAGGGGGGGCTGAATGTGGCTCATAATTGGCTACCAACTGCCTCGGGTCGGTACCCAATAATACATTAGTGGGAATGGCCTCTGTTACTCCCACTTCTCTCATTGCTCTCCCAACTCCCCAGTCTAATTAAACACAGGCCAGAGTATCAAAGGTGTGTACAACCAGTCCTTTCAGCCACTGCTGGAAAGCAGTGTACAAACTGATACAATGTCCAGGTAGCTGTCATTATGACATGAATACAATGTCCTAAAACGCTTGTGGTACACCTCTGACATGCGTTGATAACCTTTAACAATGGCCTGCTTAATGGCTTCAAAGTCCCTTTCTTGGCTCTCTGGAAGACTCGCAAACGCATCCAGGGCTTTGCCTTTCAGCCTCGATGTAAGGTACTGTGCCTATTGTTCCTTGGGCAGGCAGTACTGACAAGTCCTTTCAAATTGCTGTAAGAAAGTGTCTGTATCACCATCTTTGTCAGTGGTTGGGAACTTGTCCAGGGAAATTTTGTGTATGCGTTATTCCCTGTACTCCACATTACCAGAAGACCTGTTTTGCTGCAGCGGAAGTTTCGCTAGCTCCACTGACTGACTTGCAGAACGAGCTGGAGGTATAACATTGCATCGTCTGGGCCCTGCAGCTGTAGATTAGCCTGCAAGGATGATATGTGGACTTCAGGTAGTCCTCCTAGACATCACCACCATTCATATCCTATAGAGCGAAGACTACTGCTCCTTTGAGGTGTCGTGAGTAACATCCTGTGACTCCATAGCAGGGGCTTGCATCTCCCTGTCCTTCTCAACCAGCGTGCATGACATTTCCTCAGGTCCCCTTGTGGTATGGATGTCTCTGGCCTCAAACAGGTTCACGGCTTTGCTTCAGGTAGCTGATCACTCACTCAGTGATCACCATTTTGAACAAATAAAATAAAGGAAAAAAAAAAACAAGAGGGGGTGGGGAGAAAATAGCCAAGTATGTCTTTACATAGTACAATTGCATACAGATTAGCAAGGAACTGTCATGGTTATGCAGTGATCTTCCTCTGGTTGCTTACCTCCCCTCATGTGTTCTGAGTAAGAGGCCAGCCACTTCCACTTGGTGGTTTTTATAACCTCTCCTCTAAGCATGGCTCTACCCCAGGCCCTATCAGGGATCCCTATATTAACCTGTGGACTGCAAGCCAACAGGGCTGATCAACCATTGTGTATTCATTGTGTGTTTGGCTTCCTGCTTGCCGTGTGCTCTTCGTTTGTCTCTGTTACCGACCTTGGCGTGTTCTCAACGATTCCTGTCTGCTTGTGACCTTGACCTTTTGGCATGTCCCTGACCATCCCTGTCTGCCTGTGACCCTGAACCTTTGGCGTCTACTCTGTTGTTCCTGTCTGCTAGTTGCCCTGACCTCTGCCTTATCCCCTTCCTATTCTTATTGTTCCAGCCTGCTGCTTCCTTCTCCTGTAGTCTTCTGTGAGCGTGAGCTGTGAGACCCTAGGGGCTGCGACCTGGAGCCAGACTGCAGCCAAGTCCATCCTCACCACTGGAGGCTCTGGTGAACACCTGCTGGCTCTTAGACTCCGCGCCCTGGGGAATCTATGCTCTTGCTCCTACTGAGATCTGTGTTAGTGATCCAGTAGACCTGTGTCCTGAATCTCCCTGGGTACAATCCGCAGCAGTCAGTCCTAAGGTCCACTACCTAGCGGTGCACTTCCGACTCCTACAGAGTGCATCTGTCACCTTGTCTCAGGTGACCTGACAGGAACCTAGACCGAGCACATAGACTCTACAACAATCTCTCTAGGCATATGAGTCCTCGCTTAGTAAACAGAAGCCAATTAAAAATCCCGAAAGGGGGCAGTGCATAATAAATATACTGTATACACAAAGAAAAAGAATTACAAAAAAAAAAAAAGACAAAAAGGACATACACAGTTTGGCTATTAGCTTTGAAAATAAAAAGGATAAAGCCAGAAATAAAACTTTTAGCAAGTTTTATCCTGTGACGGGAGCATGTCAGAAAGTGTAATTCACCAGGTTTGAAATTCACCAGGTTTGAATTTCATGTGAATCACACCATCTCCATATCTCATGCTCCTACATTTATTGAGTAATGGATGTGGGCTGGACTTTAGCCTTTGGCCAGTCAACTCTGGGGGGTGTTCCCTTCCCAGCCGCTGGACGATTCTGTTTAAAAGTGGCTAGAATTGAACAAGCCATAAATGGTTCTAAAAACTGGATAGGATATCCAACACTAGCGCATCAGTCCTACTGCAACAAGACCAATCACTTGGCTATCGTGAGCGGGACACATACATCAGTTTTGGGGATTTTTGCTGCATTCTATCCATACTACCAGGGGTCAAGTCCTGGGGAAAAAAGTGTGGGAACTCCCACCCAAGATCCACTCCCCCCAAAAAAAATGATACGCTCATATGCACGAACGCTTCAAAAGTGGTATTTTGCATCCTATTTTTGTATTGTGTGTATGAAGCTTAACTGTTAGTACATAAAATAAAAACAATCCTCAATAAACATAAATACGGTAATTCTCTCAATAATCAGCATTCATTCAATTGTGCTTCCATGCAAATGTGAACATCATGTTCTGATCTTTATTGGGGAATGTTATTTTGTATATAGAGTGTTTATGTGGTGAGTTTACACTTTTCATTGAACAGAGTTTGGATAACACAGGGTTAAACGGAAAGGTCATAAATTAACTGCACATTATCTGGACAGAATGCTTGGGGAGATAGTGATGTGTTCCTGCTTAGGAGATGTATGTTAGCTTGGGGGGCTGCAAACTGCAGGGCTCCAACACACACTCGCTGCTATTCCAACCCTTCACATATTTCCACATAAACTTCCCTCCTGGCATTAAACTTTGCCAGGTATTGTGCTCAGCTTACCACCCCAAACTGATGTTCCTCCCTCAGGTCACCTCTCTCCCTGCCTGTCCTCCTCTGGGTTCTCTCATCATATGGCACCGAAGATAGAGGAGGGGGGTTTCAGCGGGACACACAGAGCAAGTATGCAGGAGACTGGGGGGGGGAGGGATGAGGAGACAGAAAATCAGGAGGGGCGCATCACAAGAGGTCTGCCAAAATACAATCTCTTAGCAGTGGGGACCTGATCTACCCGACAGCTAGCTGTGATTGACAGGTAGATTGAAGTGGAAGCTGTCATAGGGCCCCCTACTGACAATGCCTGAATGGTCAGGTGTGCGGCACTTACTATTGTGAGCTGTGTCGGCAGCTGCTGGTGTAGCACCTGCCACACAGCTCACATACTTCAAAGTCTTACAGGACACGGCTGAGTTCCTGTTGTGGAAAAAGTACAGGAACTCAGTTCCCATGCTTTCCCGCAGGACTTGAGCCCTGCATACTACGCATACAATTTTATATGCACTCATAGCCCAAAATGTGTACAATCAGAAAGAATTATTTCCCTCTCTCTGCAACTAATATTTTAGTTTTCATGAGCAATAAAGTATATCCCTCTGATCTTTGACATAAGTAAATGACAGGTAGACATCTGGGAGCCTTTAGGCTGCACGTGCCCCTTCCCCTGCTTGGACTGCAGACAAATTGGCTAGATCTTCCCTCTGAGGCTTTAGGGAGGTGACAGTTTGTTTAGCCTTATCTATTGCTGCAAGAAGAGGCCTGAATTCTCAGAATTGACAAATATAAGTCTTGGATGGAGAATAATGGAATCTGATACCACTCTTCATGCAAAAATCCGGGTCACAATCCTACACAAATGTCCTTAAAGTGGGGTGCCCCCTAAAAAAAAAAAAAAAAAAAAATTAAAAGTCAGCAGCTACAAATACTGCAGCTGCTGACTTTTAATAATCGGACACTTACCTGTCCCACGGTCCAGCGATGCGGGGGAACGAAGCCCCCCCCCCTTGTTCCCCGCTCTGCTTGCGGTGCCTGCATTCTTACTGTGGGCACCTGATTGTGGCTTCACAGCCAGGCACTCACTGCGCATGCGGCGCCCGACGCCGTGATACGCCGCACAGTCATCTGGGACACGTGACAGGTCCCAGATGACTTTGCGGTGCCGAGGGGAAGCGATGTCACCAGCCCCGGCATTGAAGGAGGCAGACTCCGAGGGATCCCTTAGCAACAGGCATTTAGAGGTGTGTAAAATAAAAAAAAATTCCAATTATTTTTATTTTTTAATGAAATTTAAACCTCTTAAGGACCGTCGCATGGAAATGTACGTCGGCGCAATGGCACCGACAGGCACAAGCACGTACATGTACGTGCTCGCCTTCCAGCGGGTGGGGGGTCCGATCGGACTCCCTCCCGCTGGATGCGGAGGTCCGTTTCGCTGCAGGAGCGATCCGGGATGAGGGGATGGCCGTTGGTTTCTGGCCATCCCCTCTCGAACGCTCCTGTCGAATGAGAAGCTTCCCCCGCTGTGTATAGTAAACACAGGCAGGGAGGAAGTGATGTCATTCTCCTCGGGGAGGTCTTTTTGACCGGACTGAGAGGAGAACAGAGAAAGTAAGTGTGCACCAACACTACACTGACATGTAGGTACACATAGGCACACAAACCCCCCCCCCGAACACCCCCACCCCCCCTCCCAGTCACAGTGTCACTGATTGCAGTGATCATTTATTTTCTGATCACTGCATTTAGTGTCAGTTGTGACAGTAAAAACTGTCAGGGCAGTTAGTGTTAGGTACAGGGTAGCCCCCTACCCCCCCCATAAAGGTTTAACCCCCTGATTGCCCCTAGAGTTAACCCTTTCACCCCCTTTTGCCAGTGTCACTAAGCGATCATTTTTCTGATCGTTGCATTAGTGTCGCTAGTGCCACTAAGTAGCTAGTTATTTTTTTAGGTTCACCGCCAGGTTTTTATAGCGCTAGGTACCCCGATATACTACCAAATAATGGTTTTAACCCCCTGATTGCCCCTAGTTAACCCTTTCACCCCATTTTGCAAGTGTCACTAAGCGATAGTTTTTCTGATCGCTGCATTAGTGTCACTGGTGCCGCTAAGTAGCTAGTTATTTTTTTAGGTTCACCGCCAGGTTTTTATAGCGCTAGGTCCCCCGATAACGGTTTTAACCCCCTGATTGCCCCTAGTTAACCCTTTCACCCCCTTTTGCCAGTGTCACTGAGCGATCATTTTTCTGATCGCTGCATTAGTGTCACTAGTGCCCATAGGTAGCTAGTTATTTTTTAGGTTCACCGCCAGGTTTTTATAGCGCTAGGTACCCCCATATACTACCCAATAATGGTTTTAACTCCTTGATTGCCCCTAGTTAACCCTTTTACCAGCGATCACTGTATAAGTGCCACTGGTGACGCTGGTTAGCCAGTTATTTATTTATGGCCTTCGAAACTGTGATAGGTAGTGAGGAGTGAAATCAAAAATTTGCACCCTTAGAAATCCTGAAGACAGTGATTGGTTTTCAGGGTCCTGTACGCGGCTAGACTCCCAAAAAGTCCCACATATGTGGTATCCCCGTACTCAGGAGAAGCAGCAGAATATATTTTGGGATGCAATTTCACATATAACTATGGCATGTGTGAGCAATATATCATTTAGTGACAACTTTTTGTAAACTTTTTTTTTTTTTGTCATTATTCAATCACTTGGGACAAAAAAAAATATTCAATGGGCTCAACATGCCCCTCAGCAATTTCCTTGGGGTGTCTACTTTCCAAAATGGGGTCATTTGGGGGGGGTTTGTACTGCCCTGCCATTTTAGCACCTCGAGAAATGAGATAGGCAGTCATAAATTAAAAGCTGTGTAAATTCCAGAAAATGTACTTTAGTTTGTAGACGCTATAACTTTTGCGCAAACCGATAAATATACGCTTATTGACATTTTTTTTTACTTAAGACATGTGGCTGAATAAATTTTGCCCTAAATGTATGACTAAAATTGAGTTTATTCGATTTTTCTTATAACAAAAAGTAGAAAATATATTTTTTCTTGAAATTTTCGGTCTTTTTCCATTTATATCGCAAAAAGTAAAAATCGCAGAGGCAATAAAATACCATCAAAAGAAAGCTCTATTTGTGGGAAGAAAAGGACGCAAATTTCGTTTGGGTACAACATTGCATGACTGCGCAATTACCAGTTAAAGCAGTGCAGTGCGAAATTGTAAAAAGACCTCTGGTCCTTAGGCTGACAATTGGTCCGGGGCTGAAGTGGTTAAGCAATTTTTTTTTTTGGTGGCAACACCACTTTAAGTCTCTTTTGTTCAGCTGACCATGTCAACCGCACTTATGCTGGTCAGATGATGTTTTCCCGGAAACCGTATATGACCTCATAACCTTTGGTACTGTACCTCGTGGCACCACAAATAAACTGGCAACTTCATTCACAGAGGCATCAGCTAAGCAGGCACCAACAATTTGCCCTCTTTGAAGCTCAGTAAGCTCTAACATGACTCTGTATTACTGCTAGTAGCATATACATTGAATGACAAAAGTACGGCTTCTGTAACTCAATAATAAAAACACTGATTCAGCTCAACCATCCCCATGACAAAAAAAAAAAAAAAAAAGCAATAACACAACTTACTATCCATACCAAAAAGGATCCTTGTGGTTGAAAATAGTAAACACAGTCTATGGATCCAATGAATGCTCAAGGGAAGTAAACACAGTCCAAGCGGAAAATGATGGTTGTGACAGTGGTCCAGATGAGGTATCAGGATCAGGATTTAAGGTTGTAAAAGATTGGATAGATGATATCAGAGTTCTGCTGTAAATCACTCTGTATCCTGAGCCGCCTCCCTCGCAATAAATAAATAATCCACAGATGAAATAACTTTGTACAATAGAGCTACCAATTCTGGTCCCATAGGGACCAATTGTAATCCATAATAGAAATACACAATAGGGAAATGACTAGCTCCAAGTGTATGTGTGTATACTTATCAGATCCCGTAGAGCATCGTTGTCATTTAATGAGTAAGGAAATCTTCCTTTAACAGCATATGTTGTTCCTTGGGTGTCAATATGAATGAGTGGTCAAAAACAGGTCATCAATGGGTATAGCCTGACCGGTTTCATCTGTCTCTGCCGGCTGCTTCAAAAGCAAGATTAAATGTGGCCCTGTCACCATGTGCATCCCCGGACTTTAAATGGCTACTGTGGCATGCCTCCAAGCACGCTGCGCCCGCTTCAAAGCATATCACATACAAGCTCACCATAATGGGATTTGCGTAGTGGTGTCACACAGCAGTGCAGGTGCTCTGGATAGTGTCACTATCTATAAAGTTATACAGATTCAACATTAGTAAGATTAAAAGGGGTTATAAAGGTTCCTTTTTTTTTTTTAAATAACAAACATGTCATACTTACCTCGACTGTGCAGCTCGTTTTGCACGGAGTGGTCCCGAACCTCGTTTTCTGGGGTCCCTCGGCGGCTGTCTCAGCTCCTCCCCACATCAGCTAACCCCCGTTCTGGGAAGCGATCTCCCTAGAGCATGGGTGCTCAACCTGGGGCCCTCCAGCTGTTTTGCGAAACTACAAGACCCAATATGCCTCTGCCTTTGGGGGTCATGCTTGTACCTGTCAGCCTTGCAATGCCTCATGGGATTTGTAGTTCCGCAAACTGGAGGGCCACAGGTTGAGCACCTATGCCTTAGGGGGTTAGCTTGCGGGCGCGCTCCCATGATACAGTCGGCGGCTATAGCCGCCAACTGTATCACTCGGCCCCGCCCCGCTGGCGCGCCGCATCATTGATTTGATTGACAGCAATGGGAGCCAATGGCTGCGCTGCTATCAATCATCCAATGAATGAGCCGAGTTGAGAAGTCAGCACGTTCACGACGCGGGACTTTGAGGGCTCAGGTAAGTAAATGGGGGGAGCTGGGGGGCCGCTAATCATCGGATGTTTTTCACCTTAATGCATAGAATGCATTAAGGTGAAAAAAACATGTACCTTTACAACCCCTTTAATGTAAGTCTCCACAAGAGGGAGTCACATCACATGTGACATATTCATAAGGCCCAGCAAGTCCGGAAACAGCAACAGGGCGGCAAGACCCACTCCCCAATTCAAACACTGTGTTGAATGAAAATAGAAAAAAAATGAATAAACAATAACAAAAACGTAATATGTACAGAGAGTTGAGAAGAAAAAAAAAAATTGCACACAATAGGATTTGGTCAGAATCCATGCAATAGACAAACAAAATATTTGGGGGGGGGGGCACACCTTAAAAGATGCATTAAAGATGGTGCAGCCATAAGACCATAAAACAGAACAAAATATTACAGCGCAAGCATGCAAAAAATTACATTTAACTCCTGCAAGGCTATTTAAAACACCTGAACATTTTCCAAAAATATGGGGATTTGGTCACACCATATTGCTATATGGTGCTTAAAGTGGTTGTAAACCCTTACAACACACTTTGACCTACAGGTAAGCCTAGATTAAGGCTTACCTGTAGGTCTAAGAAATATCTCCTAAACCTACACGGTTTAGGAGATATTTGCCAAAAGACAGGCATCGCTGTCTATGGCGCATGCGCCGTAGACAGCGCCGCATAGGCACACTGAGAGCCTATGCCGCGAGTGGCGGCTCCCGTGCGCATGCGCGGGAGTGACGTCATTGTGGCTTCGCCGAATGACAGCGGCGGAGCAGCGAGACCCACCGAGAAGATGGATGCGGCGGACTACAGGGGACAGCGGTGACTTCGCTGGCTCCTGTGTCAGGTAAGTGACACATAATGGACTACTATGCGATGCATAGTAGTCCATTATGCTTTACCTTTGCAGGGAATGAAAGGAAGTAAACTCATCAGGGTTTACTTCCTCTTTAAGCCCACTTACTGTGACAAAGTACCCCATTATCAGTGGGTCCTACGCTATCCATAGAATGAACAATGCATCTTTTAGGGTGTGCCCCCCCAAATATTTTGTTTGTCTATTGTGTGGATTCTGACCAAATCCTTTTGCGCAGGAGCACCCCACTCCCTCACCATTACCTCTCATTAGTGTCCACCTGTGTTATAGGAGTTCTTTAGTTCTCGCATATAGAGGAGTGTATTTCTCCCGAGGTTCAGAGAAGCAGGATCTCCCATTCTACAGATAGCATAGGACCCACTGATAATGGGGTACTTTGTCGCGGTAAGTGGGCTTAAGCACTATATAGCAATATGTTGTGACCAAATCCCCATATTTTAGAAAATGTTCAGGTGTTTTAAATAGCCTTGCAGGAGCTAAATGTCATTTTTTGCAGGCGCGCGCTGTAATAATTTTGTTCTGATGTAGTTAAATAGACACCACCCGAGTGCCATGTGATGGCCACCTGAGTGTACCTGCATGGTGCTGTGTGAGGATGTATTGGAGGCATGCCAACTATATAGTGCATGCATTAGTTGCTGAGCATACCCCGATGCCTGTGAAGCACAATGTGCATCACGCTGCCTTTCCTCAGCCTACTGCAGGCTTCTGCAGAAGTGCCAAGCCCCCCATCTAGAAAGCACAGCCCATGTTCCACCACATATCACCCTCCAGCTTCAGCTGATTACCCAGAGACAGGGAGTGTCCGAGACCACCGGAGAGCAGCAGATGCACAATGCCAGTACAGAGAACAAGTAGGGGGCAGATAAAAATACATGTCAGAAAGGAATTTGTAAGGCAGACAATGAAGCATGGCAGCACAGGGGGAAAAGGCAGCTGAATGGCAAACTAGACTCAGACACCACATGGTGGAGCAGAAGGTAGGATTACACTCCACGTAAGATGCATATTTCAATGAAGAAGCCCCCAGCAGTATAAATGAGTACTTAGCTGGTTAAAATGCATCAAAATCAGCTGGTATCCAGGAGACCCCTTTAGAGGCCCATCACCAAATCGTTGCAGCTTACATTTACTGAGCTAGGTAAGTCTTCCTCCCGGAGAAAGGAGGATGAAAAAAGAAACGTATCTGATCAGGTGGACTCAATGTTATATCTTTATTTATACTGTCCTGACGAAGTTGAGCAGAGGACAGAAATATGGCTTCTTCTCTGAGCCGGATCTTTAAAGTATAACAAAGTCTGATTTCCATATATAGCATTTTTTTTTTGCATTCAAGACAGGAATGTCTGAGGTCTTTGTGTGACATGTTTCGTTTTCTGTGGATAAGATTTCTCAGTCAGGGCAGGAATACGGCTTCTCACCTGTGTAAGAGCTTTAATGTATAACAAGGTCTGATTTCTGTAAAAAAAAAAAAAAAAAAGGCACTAAGGTCAGGGACACGGCTTCTCCCTATATGAAACCTCCGATGAGTGTGAAGATGGGACACTGGTGGAGACATTTGTCACTCAAGGAAGGCATTTTGCTTCCCACCTCTGTTAGTTCTTTGATGTCTAACAAAGGTTTTGTGAGAAACTTTTCCAACACTAAGGGCAGGAATGTGGCTTTACACCTGTGTGAGATCTTTGATGTCTAGCAACGCTTGATTTATCTGTGAAACATTTCCCACACTCAGGACAGGAATGTGGCTTTTCACCCGTGTGAGATCTTTGATGTCTAGCAACGCTTGATTTGTCTGTGAAACATTTCCCACACTCAGGACAGGAAAACGGCCTCTCGCCTGTGTGAGATCTTTGATGTACAATGAGGCTTGATTTCTTTGGAAAACATTTCCCACACTCAGCACAGGAATGAGCCTTCTTAACTCTGTGAGATCTTTGATGTCTAACAAGTTTCGATTTCATTGAGAAACATTTCCCACACTCAGGACAGGAATATGGTTTCTCACTTGTGTGAGATGTTTGATGTCTAACAAGGGTTGATTTGTCTGAGAAACATTTCCCACACTTCAAACAGGAATATGGCTTTTCCCCCGTGTGAGACCACTGATGTCTGGTAAGATGCGATGCCCGCATAAAACATTTCCCACACTCAGGACAGGAATATGGTTTCTCACTTGTGTGAGATGTTTGATGTCTAAGAAGGGTTGATTTGTCTGAGAAACATTTCCCACACTCCAAACAGGAATATGGCTTTTCCCCCGTGTGAGACCACTGATGTCTGGTAAGATGCGATGCCCGCGTAAAACATTTCCCACACTCAGGACAGGAATATGGCTTCTCACCCGTGTGAGATGTTTGATGTCTAGCAAGGGTTGATTTGTCTGAGAAACATTTGCCACACTCCAAACAGGAATATGGCTTCTCACCTGTGTGAGATCTCTGATGTACAATAAGGTTTGATTTCTTTGAACAACATTTCCCACACACAGCACAAGAATACGGCTTCACACCTGTATGAGATCTTTGATGTCTAACAAGGCTTGATTTCTCTGAGAAACATTTCCCACACTCAGGACAGGAATACGGCTTCTCTCCTGTGTGAATCCTCTGATGTGAGTAAAGACTATACTTCTCTGAAAAACACTTCCCACACTCAGTACAGCAATAGGGCTTTTCCCCTGTGTGAGACCACTGATGTCTGTTAAGATGGGATGCCCGTGAAAAACATTTTCCACACTGAGGACAGAAATGCATTTTCTCTCCTGTGTGAATCCTCTGATGTTTGTAAAGCCTGGACTTATGTGAAAAACTTTTATCACATTCAGGGCAGGAGTACGTCTCCTCCCCCGTGTGAGCACTTTGATGTATAACAAAGTTTAATTTTGAGCTCGCTTCTGCGTGAATCCTCTGATGTGTGTGAAGTTTGGACTTGCGTGAAAAACTTTTATCACATTCAGGGCAGGAGTACGGCTTCTCCCCCGTGTGAGCACTTTGATGTATAACGAAGTTTAATTTTGAGCTCGCTTCTGCGTGAATCCTCTGATGTGTG
Source organism: Lithobates pipiens (assembly GCF_037356315.1). Lineage (NCBI taxonomy): Eukaryota > Metazoa > Chordata > Amphibia > Anura > Ranidae > Lithobates > Lithobates pipiens. Next base: position 616,024,588 of record NW_027507758.1, on the reverse strand, counting down.
TGAAGTTTGGACTTACGTGAAAAACTTTTATCACATTCAGGGCAGGAGTACGGCTTCTCCCCCGTGTGAGATCTTTGATGTATGACAAAGGTTGATTTGCTTGAAAAACATTTTCCACACTCAGAACAGGAATACGGCTTCTGTCCTGTGTGAGATCTTTGATGACTAACAAGGCGGGATTTCTGTAAAAAACATTTCCCACACTCAGGACAGGAATACGGCTTCTGTCCTGTGTGAATCCTCTGATGTACGTAAAGATTGGACTTGCGTGAAAAACTTTTATCACATTTAGGGCAGGAGTATGGCCCCTTCCCTGTGTGAGATCTTTGATGTATGATAAGGGTTGATTTCCTTGAAAAACATTTCCCACACCCAGGACAAGAATATGGCTTAGTCCTCATGTGGGACCTCTTATGCATGTAAAGATGGGACAATTGTGAAAAACATTCCCTGCACTTAGGACAGGAATACGGCTTCTTGCCTGTGTAAGATCTGGCATGTATGAAGCGTTTTAAATTTTTAAAAAAACCTTTCCTGCATTCAGAACAAGAATGAAGCTTCCCGCCAGTGTGAGCTCTCTGATGTACAGTAAGACTTGAGTCAGAGCTACAACTTTCCCCACATTCTGGACCAGGAATTTTCTCCATCCCCTTATTTTTAGCAACATTCCTCACAGTACGAAGTTGCTCAGAGTCAGGGGGATTTGAAGGTCTATCCACACTGTGATGTTCTCCATCCGTAGCGGGGCTCATTGATTTTTCTTCTGCGCAATCTCTTGTGATGTCCCCATTTTCCATATTACAGCTTAGAGATAAAGTGAGATGATCCTTTGAGGGTTCCTCGATGGCCTGTCCTAAAAAAAAAAAAAAAATATATAAAAACCACGATGAACAGATGCACAAGGGTGAGTTCACCTAAATCAAGGTTCCATCTGGATCAGGTAGATTTTAGTAAGTAGATGTCCTCTGTGGATGTCCCAACCAGCTGTGACTTCCCCTCTACAGTAAAAGGGACCTTTGGTCCTCCTCCCAGATCACTTCTACATTTACTCAGCCTTGTCAGAAGAGCAGGAACCAATGAGGACTGGGAGGTGCATGCTCTTCACACAACCACAAGCCTAGGCACTGGGTCATGTGATCTCTGATAATGAAGAGATTCAAAGTTCAGACTTTCAGACCCTTTAGCATAGAAAAAGTGACCATAGGCCTAGCACTAGAGGGTGTTTGGAGAAGTATTTTCTGTTGCAAATATAAGTGTTTGCGTTTTCTATATTCCTCCTAACTTTTCATCCCAGCAAGACGGTTAGTACTAGTTAGTTCAGTTCTAGCTAGACCCTCCCTGTTTCTTTCATGTTCCCACAGTTAGTGTTAGTTCTGCTCAGAGACAGGGATTAGGAAACTGATTTTTTTGTTGCCTTTCAAAAGACTAGAAAATCACTGTCTGTACCACAGCTATCTTAAAGCGGAGTTCCACCCAAAGATGGAACTTCCGTTTTAAGAGAAGATGACCACCTGAAATGCCACATTTGGTATGTATGTTTTTGGGGGGAGGGAGGAGCGGATACCCTGTTTTCAGAGGGTCTCAGCTCCTTCCGCACCCTTGGCTCTGGAAGGAAGATCACCTCTCCCCCTCTCTCTAGGCAATCAGCTGGGACATGTCACAGGTCCCAGATGATTGCGCGGCCAGTCACGGCGCAAGGCGTGGCTCGCGCATGTGCAGTGGGTGCCCGGTTGTGAAGCCACAGCCAGGTGCCCACAGTTACAATTCCAGTGCCGCTGAGCATCGCTGGACCCTGGGATAGGTAAGTGTCCGATTATTAAAAATCAGCAGCTGCAGTAGTTGTAGCTGCTGACTTTAATTTTTATTTTTTTAAGCGGAACTTCGCTTTAAGTTTTGGTGGATTCAACTTCTGTGTCTTATTATTATTATTATTATTTTTATCTTAATGTATTCTATAAAAAGCCTTCTGTGTGCAGCAGCCTCCCCAGCACCCCCTAATTACTTACCCAAGCCCCATCTCTCTCTCCAGCTATGTCCACAAGTGTTCTAGCCATCCGGAACTCTCCTCCTAATTGGCTGAGACACAGCACTGGCGCCACTGGCTCCCACAGCTGTCAAAGTCAGTTAGCCAATCAGGGGAGAGAGGGGGTCGGGTCAAGGCTCCATGTCTGAATGGACACAGGGGGCTGTGACTCGGCTCGAGTGCCCCCATAGTAAAGCTCCTTGCTGTGGGGGCACTAACCAGGAGGGAGGGGCCAGGAGCAGCGAAGAGGGACCTGAGAAGAGGAGGATCCAGGCTGCTCTGTGCAAACCCAACTGCACAAAGCAGATAAGTATAACATGTTTGTTATTTAAAAAAAAAAAGAGACTTTACAATCACTTTAAGCTGACTATGGATGGTGCAATCAGTAGGTGACCATACTGTCTAGACTGAATGGGTCTAGGGAGGTATGTCAAAACATAAAGCAGCATTTGGAATTTTGCCCACAGACCCCCACAATCACTGGGCCAGGTTTGTGGGGAAGAGGACCTTGTCCTCGTCAACATGAGGATTTGTGCCAGGTGGCACTCACAGAAAGTACTCCCCTCACCCATTTCTAAGGGCATGTGGCCTGGTATAGTTCAGGAGGGGAAAGGGAAGGCACACGCTTCTTCCTCCTTTACTTTCCTGCCAGGCGCCATGTTCAGATAAGGGTCTTGTGTGTATTTTAATATTTTTTTTATGTGATCCCCATTAACATCTATACCAGATGCTCATCTAGGGTCAAAAGGGTCTTGTATAAATGAAGGGAACAGGAAACAGATGTAAGCGTAAGTCATCATTTACCCGCAAATAAAATGGCATCTTTTTCTTTGTAAATAGTTGTATACATTGTATTAATAAAATATTTCTATAGCGTATTTCTCCATAAAGACTTTAATGACTTTAATCATGTTATTATGTCATGTAGCCAGGTGCTGGATAAATAGCCTGTGTCATTGGGGGGGGAAACTCTGTAACACCAGCCACAATGAGGCTGTTCCCTATTGTGCTCAGACTAGACACTAATATCACATCCTGAATGCAGAGTGAGTGAGATTCAAGAGAAGAGCAATGGATCTTGGGACATGTAGTCAGAAGAACAAAATTTAACCTGGAGTTGGACCCTTGTTGACTACAAGTTCCAGCCTGTTGCAGGGAGAGAACAGAATGCTGGAGGAGGTGATATATAGTCTGTTCTAGGAAGAAGTTGCTCTCTTGGGACCATGGCCTTCAGCTGTAAGCAGAGCCCCAGACAGTTGGAGGAGTATGAGATGGGACTGCAGCCTAGGCAGCTCGGAGAGCACCCAGTACCCCAGGACAACATCAGAGTGTGACGAAACGTGCGTCGGGGGAGTGGCGTGCTGACATAATTGCGCTGTGTACCTTAGTGGATGGGTGTTCACTTGCCGGCCGGCTTTTATAACCCTGGTTACCTTCTGGTCCTCAAATCGAGACCATTGAATGATCGAGTCCCCTTGGCTGTTTGCTGCGTGTTCTTGCTTCATTATATCAAGCATTTGGGAGCCATCATCGCCACTTCTTTGGATAAAGGCCCTGGCGGGGTTAACAGCCACAAGTCCATTTTAGCTTGCCTCTGGTAAGCACGCATTTTATGTGGTGGAGGAGCACAAGTTCGTGGTGTTGTCACAAGTCATACCAAGATTTCACATGTGGTTATGATTTATGGACTAATCTATAATATTACTTTGTGGTGTTGGGAGTAATTCCAGGATTTATGCACAATATTAGCATTTTTTTGTGTTGTATTAATTTATGGTTAACACATTTTCCAATTTAGCACAGCTCCATTTTATTATCTCTATTTGTTTAAATGCGTATCTCATATTGAGCTGCTGCTGGCCCTTTTTTCTTTATTTTTATTGCACACTTAGCGCAGAAATTTTCCCTATTTTGTTCCCTATAGTGCTCAGCCTAGACACTGTATTGTCACATTCTGAATGCAGAGTGAGTGAGATTCAAGAGAAGAGCAATGGATCCTGGGACATGTAGTCAGAAGAGCCAAGTTTAACCTGGAGTCGGACCCTTGTTGATCCTTGTTGACTACAAGTTCCTGTAGGTGCTGCAGGGAGAGAACAGAATGCTGGAGGAGGTGAGATATTGTGTGTGGTGGGAAGGAGTCGCTCTCTTGGGACCATGGCCTTCAGCTGCAAGCAGAGCCCCAGAGAGTTGGAGGAGCACGAAACGAGACTGCAGACTAGGCAGCCGGGAGAGCATCCGGTGCCCCAGGACGATGTCGGAGTGTGACGAAATGCGCATCGGGGGAGTGGCCTGTTGACTTCATTGCGCTGTGTACCTTAGTGGATGGGTGCTCGCTTGCCGGCCGGCTTTTATAATCCTTGTTACCATCTGGTCCTCAAACAAGACCATTGAATGGACACATTCATCCTCGCCAGCTTCCTGTCGGTTCAGTGACAGTTGGGGGTCACGTAGAACAACCTGAGCACAGATCTCACTGTACTTGACAGCACAGCAAGGCATGCGGCCAGGAGCCTTCATCTGAGCACAGATTCTTCAGGAGCCTGCTTCAGGATCCGTCCCTTCCTATTCCCTTGAGCCTAGTATCATCTGTATTAGTGAGCAGGCAGAAGCCCACTCTCTATATACCCTAGAGACACTGCATGCAGACACCTTTACCCATTTGCTTTGCACCGAAGTTCTAACAAGGAGACACTTTGCACTTGCTACTTACAGCATTGGAGCAATTATACAGGAATCTATTTTTGGGCCCTTGTTAAGCTAGCAGAAGACACAGAACCTCCACACCACAAGGACTTCTCAACCACCCCCCCTCACTTAAAGGACTCGGTGCATAATATCTACAGCCATTTAAGGGGAACTCTTCCCAAGAGTTCTGGGGTTATCTTTCTGGTTGCTTTTATATTTGTGTCACAGAGTTTATTGGGCCTATGGCACCAGGGATTGGAGGGATCAGTCTGATATAAAAGGTCACTCTTCTTCCTTTCATACCTGTTGTCCTAGCCTCACTCTCAGGTTTGACTGATTAATTCTTTCAACTTAAGGTAATTTCTATATGCATTGCAGATCTGTGTTAATTGTAATAGTATTATACTGGAAAATAATACCCGCCTAAGATTTTACTGCCCTATATACTTAACCACTTGCCAACCCACCATATAGCAGAATGACAGCGGCAAAGTGGTTGTGATATCCTGACCAGACATCATATGACTTGCCCAGGATAAACACAGCCGGCACACGGCTGCCTGGGCATGCAGCACGGCGATCGGAGGTGCAGTGTGTGTCAGTCTGACACGCCGCAACTCTGATCGTGGTATAAAGCCTCTGACAGAGGCTTCTTACCACGTAATTAGCTGTGACCAATCGCAGCTGATCATCGCGTGAAACGGCTTTCCTCGGTTCACGCTAACAGGGAGAGCCGATTGACAGCTCTCCCTGTCAGAGGGGGGGGATCTGTGCTGATAATCAGCACATTGCTTATCAGCACAGCCCCCCCATCAAAAGGTGCCCATTAGCTGACAATCAGTGCCCAACACCTGCCAGCCTGTCCCCATAATAAACGCCAGTCAGTGCCCCAAGTCGCCTATCAGTGCCCATTGTTTTTTTTCTTTTAATTGGTCGGTAATTTTTTTGTTTATAGCGCAAAAATTAAAAACCGCAGAGATGATCAAATACCACCAAAAGAAAGCGCTATTTGTGGGAAGAAAATTATAAAAATGTCATTTGTGTACAGTGTTGCATGACTGCGCAATTGTCATTCAAAGTGTGACAGCGCTGAAAGTTTAAAATTGTCCTGGGCAGGAAGGGGGGAAGTGCCTGGTATGGAAGTGGTTAAAGACCTTTACAGTAAATACACTTGGTTACTTTCTCGTAGCTTGGTGTATGTGTGATTGCCTTACTAACTTTAAAACATGTCTGAACCCAAGGTAACAGAGGTGTAGGAGGCTTGCAGGGTCAGAGCAACCTTTGGGGTCAGCCATCTCTTAGTGGCTCTCATGGGGGTGGCATTGAAGTCATTTTTGTAATTAATGCTCCACGGCAAACGAAAATTTACATTTATTTATTTTTTGGTACGTCTGTCACTCAGGGCAGAGCCCAGCCCCCCCATCAGTTTTACAATCCCTTGCCTATTCGCATAGAAAATGACCAATACTGATAATATTCAACTCCAATTGACTTTTGGACTCAGGATCAGAACTTTGATAAAGTTTGTCCAACCTGCCCCTGTCAGGGCTGGGCTCAGCCCTTCCTTCTCTGAGCTGGCCGCTCAGCTGTCAGCTAATTGCCAGCTCCCATCTCTCTCCAAAGTGATTCAGTTGTTGATGATATCCTGCTCGTCAGTCCTGCCTACTTAAGCCGTCCAGTCCAGTCTTCCTTCGCCTTGGTCAACATCACAGAAACTCCTGCGAACCTGTTCAAGACTTGCTTTGCCGACATCCCTTCTGGCTCCAGATCCTGCTTGCTGTTCCACTACACTGATCCCTGACTTCTGGCTTGGCTGACTATCCGTTCCGTTTCCTGAACTTTGGCTATGTTTTGACTACGTTTGTTTTTTTTACTTTTATTATTAAATAAGTGTGATTTAACTGTACTTCTGTCGCAGCCTGATTTCATGGTTTCTGACAGCCCCGAACCGGACCCAGTTATAGCTCATCACTATACATAAATCATGCTTGAATAAATAAATTGCGTCTACAGCACAGAGAAGGGGGGTTATCGGAGAGAAAAGAAGAAGAAAATCTAATGTGCAGGACAGATATCAGTACAAGGAGGGGACAATTATCAACCTATGATGTCATTCATCCCCTGCCCTACTCTGGACCAATCAGAATGCAGTAACAGAGCAGAGATAACAGAAGAATATATTATGGCTCACCTGTGAACTCTGTAGGAGTGTCCTCCTCTTTGATTGTCCTCATCAGTCCAGCCTCCATAATATATTGCTGATCATCCCTCACATACGTCTCTTCTACTTCACCCTAAACCAACAGAATGGCAGAAAATACCATCAAGGATGCATACCCATGGAGACTAACTAACCGATGTGAAGACCTTGCTTAGTGGAAGAGGAATGAGGAGAGAGCTTACTCTGAGCAGGTGAAAAAAAAAAAGTGCTGTGAAACCATTATCACAGCCTACAATACCACTAGCCACCACTGAAGGGAGACTTCACCCAAATCCTGGCCACATACAGGAAGATATAAATCTTGCATACAATCTGGTGTAAGAGTTGTGGAGCTACTTAGTAATTCCCAGACACTTCTGAGAGTCCCCAAGCTAGACTATAACATAGAATCGTGACATATTCACTTTTCCACTGCCCCCACTCACACCAGACACATGATTTAGGGTAGCTTGCCACCACCTTTAGTATGTAGGCTGACTGGTTTGCTAGGGAACCACACACACACACACACTCTGATTTCTGTCTCCCTGATACAGTGGCTATTACACACTGACATCTGCTTGCAGTTTCATACAGATTAACAGAATAACAATAACTTACACCGAGAATACAGATACTGGTAACACAGTGCAGCAATCTCTCTCTACGAGTATGTATTCTTAGTTTAGTATTCAGAAGTCACTAATTCCGAGCATTATTTAAACCTGTTACTAAATTAATAAGTGTAGCCCCAGTCAGCAATGCTAGCAGAGAAGAGTGACTCCATATTTGCTCCTTTTACCTGGCCCTGCTGTTTGTTCAGGGACCAAAGACCTTTGGTGGGGGGAGTGTGTAGCCTGGTCAGCAAAGCTAGCAGAGAGGAGCAGCTGCAGTTTCATTGTTTCTGCTGCTGTCCCTTCTTGTGTTTACAGAGGGACAGGCACAGCTGTAATTGGACTCTGTTATTACAGAGGTTTGTACAGCCTGTTAAGTGCACTCACCACACAGGAAGAGGTTGGGGGCTGCTTGAAATGCTGGTAGGAACTGCCGATTGTGGGAGAGGTAGTTCCATACAGACTAATCTTGCTTTGTCGATTGACCAGAGTAACTACAGATCCCAGAGTAATTAAAGTTCTTAAGAGAGGAAAGGGAGGAGACTTGGTCCCAGGCTGAGGGAGGTACAAAGAGGACATTTAGAGTGAGAGAGTTTGTGCATCTGGTCACTGGCAAGACATTAACCAGATCATCTGAGATGGAGAGAGGCACCACAGAGAACACTCCCTGGTACTTGGGATCATCACTTACACTTTATGTTCCCGACCCTCAACTCCACCTACCTGATGATGGTGAGGGATGGTGTCATCTTCCTGTGTGGGATCCGAGGAATACAGAGGATGGAGACTTCTCTCTGGTGGGTTCCCATTACTGGATCCATCTGTAGGAAACACACACACTGACTGAATACATTGTTTCTATGTGTTTATCAGATGATGGGGGATCTAGGTGGAGCCTCCGTACTGCTCTCTCCTTTACAATAAAGTCTCCTCTTACCCGGTGATGTGAGGGGCGGCTGATTGTCCATCATGACGTCCTTGTAGAGATCCTTGTGTCCTTCTAAATACTCCCACTCCTCCATGGAGAAATAGACAGTGACATCCTGACACCTTATAGGAACCTGACACACACAATGATACAGTCACCATCCAGACACATCCCTTGTCTGTTACTGGATAATGTCCCAGAATTCCCAGCACCGCTCACCTCTCCTGTCAGCAGCTCCATCATCTTCTTGTTGACTTCCAGAATCTTTTGCATGTTGTGTCTCTCAGGTTTTAGAGCATCACATGGAGACAATGTGATGGTCATATGATCACCTGACTTCACAGGAGGAAATCTCTGTTTTGGAAAACCAATAAGAATATCATGTTAGAATCCCTGAACCCTCCTCCCCTCTCTGGTTAGGTTTTGTTAATAGAGATAAGAGCAATGTCATGTGACTCCCAGAATCCTCCTCACCTCTCCGGTCAGCAGGTAGACGATCTCCAGGGTGAGGTTTAGTATCCTCTCTGTCATGTGATTCTGGTCCTCATCCATGCTCATTGTTGTGGTCATGTAATTTATGCAAGTTTTTCTGTAAGCTAAGAATTATATGAGTTTTTTTTCCATTTGTAATTTTTTTGTCACAATTTGTTTGAAAATTAAAAATATGTTTTTTTTTTAAATAAAAGTTGTCATTCTAACGCATTATCACCCATGGCATAGACATACTTACAAGTACACAAAAAAACACTTTCTACTATGCCTTACGAGTATGGGGATACCACATGTGTGAGACTTTATCACAGTCTAGAAACAGAGAGACCCAAAATCCAAGGAGCACCTTTGGGTTTTCATGGAACGTAAATAATGCATCTAATTTCCTAACTACCTATCATATTTCTTGAGTCCCTGAATTAACAGAACAGAAGAAACACCCACTCACACCTGCCCCCATTTTTAAAAGCAAATAGCCTACGTTCTTTTCTTAAAAAGACATAGTGAGTCTTTTGAAAATGTCAAGTTTTTGGGAAATGCAGGAAAATTGTAAAAAAATGTTTTACAAAAAGTTGTGAGTTAAAGTGGAAGTTCAGGCAAAACCTAACTAATGCTAAACCTGCTCTCTGCCACACTCTAAACCTAATATATCTAACCCTGTAAAGCAAAAATCATTTTACTTACCTATTCTACATCCAATCCAGCCCGGTCCCAGCATCAGCTGTCAGCGGCAGTTGCAGTGTGGAGATGGGTGCAGGAGAGGCAGCCGACAACAGAAAACCCATAGTAACTCTATGAGTAATGTCACTTCCCAGGCATTTCACGTCCATTGTTGGTCCTCTCCTGCACACAGTTTCTGCTACTGAAGACCGGATTGGATCAGCTGTAAAACAGGTAATTGCAGCAATTTTTGCTTTACAGGGTTAGAAAGATTAGGTTTAGAATGTGGCAGAGAGCAGGTTTAGCATTAGTTTTTGCCTGGACTTCCACTTTAATAAGATATTTCTAAGACACATCATAGGCATACTTAGAATTACATCCCAAAACGCATTCTGCTACTCTTCTAAAGTATGGCGATACCACGTGTGAGACTTTTTCACAGTGTAACCACTTAGAGGCACAAAATCCAAGGAGCCCTTTCAGACTTTCTAGGGGCATAAATCAGAGTAGAAACTACAAAATTACTACATTTTAGAGAGCAAATACCTTTTGAAGCTTTCATTTTTCCCACAAGTTTTTGGAAAATGATAATATAAATGTAATAAAAATGTTTATGTATATACAGTATCTCACAAAAGTGAGTACACCCCCCTCACATTTTTGTAAATACAGTGCCTTGCGAAAGTATTCGGCCACCTTGAACTTTTCAACCTTTTGCCACATTTCAAGCTTCAAACATAAAGATATAAAAATTTTATTTTTTGTGTGTGAAGAATCACCAACAAGTGGGACACAATTGTGAAGTGGAACGAAATCTATTGGATTTTTGAAACTTTTTTAACTAATAAAAAATGAAAAGCGGGGCGTGCAAAATTATTCGGCCCCCTTGCGTTAATACTTTGTAGAGCCACCTTTTGCTGCGATTACAGCTGCAAGTCGCTTGGGGTATGTCTCTATCAGTTTTGCACATCGAGAGACTGAAATTCTTGCCCAAAACAGCTCGAGCTCAGTGAGGTTGGATGGAGAGCGTTTGTGAACAGCAGTTTTCAGCTCTTTCCACAGATTCTTGATTGGATTCAGGTCTGGACTTTGACTTGACCATTCTACCACTTGGATACGTTTATTTGTGAACCATTCCTTTGTAGATTTTGCTGTATGTTTGGGATCATTGTCTTGTTGGAAGATAAATCTCCGTCCCAGATTCAGGTCTTTTGCAGACTCCAACAGGTTTTCATCCAGAATGGTCCTGTATTTGGCTGCATCCATCTTCCCCTCAATATTAACCATCTTCCCTGTCCCTGCTGAAGAAAAGCAGGCCCAAACCATGATGCTGCCACCACCATGTGTGACAGTGGGGATGGTGTGTTGAGGGTGATGAGCTGTGTTGCTTTTACGCCAAACATATCGTTTTGCATTGTGGGCAAAAAGTTCGATTTTGGTTTCATCTGACCAGAGCACCTTCTTCCACATGTTTGGTGTGTCTCCCAGGTGGCTTGTGGCAAACTTTACACGAGACTTTTTATAGATATCTTTGAGAAATGGCTTTCTTCTTGCCACTCTTCCATAAATGCCAGATTTGTGCAGTGTACGACTGATTGTTGTCCTATGGACAGACTCTCCCACCTCAGCTGTAGTTCTCTGCAGTTCATCCAGAGTGGTGTTGCGCTACCTGAAAAGGTTAAGCTAAACTATACTAAACTAAAAATAAAGTGCCTTATGCTTATATAAATAATACCAGTGTTACTAAGTGACACACTGCCGAGAGCGATGTCTCCTTCTATTAGGTGATATTTCCTCCTTTTAGGTAAATGTAATAAAAAACTTCCAATATTATACAATTAGGTATTATACACGGTAAATATAAAACTGATCCAAATATGTGAAGTGTCTCCAGCAGATTAACCCGTGAATAATCAATGAAATAAAGTGTCCAATATGTTACAGATAGTAAAACAATAAAGTGTCATGTGCTTTAAATATTCAAGTGAATATCTCCAAGATAATAAACTCATAGAATTCTTCTTATATTAAAACGTGCAACATACAATGCATGCTTAAACAAAAGAACTAAATAATAAAGTCTTTATGTGAAATTAAATGGAATAAAGTGACCAGTGGCTATTTTTCAGTGCTCCTCTTAGTAAGAAGAATAAAATGGTAAAGTCTTTATGTGAGCTGAAATGGGTAAAGTGACCAGTGACTTATTCAGTGCTTCTCAAAAACAGGTGCCAGCAACCGTGTCTTTAATTCTTATATCTCCAGTGTTCACGACACACCAGGTAGAGTGGCCCCTTACCTTACTGCTGTAAGGTAAACAGCAAAACAACCAAACGGCAAGGTCCAGGGGTTGTGACCTAATTCCTGGCAGGTGAGTACTGGCCCCCTCGGCTGGAATTTTGCACCTCAGATAGTTTCCACATGGATCTTAAGCCTCAATATTATTCACAAAGGTCTCATAGAAAAGAGAGAGGTATGCTCCGATGGTGAAGTACGTACGTAAATTTATTTAAAAATTTATTGAAAAGGTACTCACAAACAGGTAGTAAAACACAGCTTTAAAAACGAACGAGCGTTCCGCTCGTGTTGTGAACATCACTTCCGGTATCCTAGTTCCTCCTGGAGGAAATATCACCTAATAGAAGGAGACATCGCTCTCGGGAGTGTGTCACTTAGTAACACTGGTATTATTTATATAAGCATAAGGCACTTTATTTTTAGTTTAGTATAGTTTAGCTTAACCTTTTCAGGTAGCGCAACACCATTTATTTGATTTTTAAATACACTATCTGGGGGTTAGGGTTTATACCCCTGCCGGTGGTTTGCTGCAACCTATCCTTATTAATAGCTTAGGCCCTTGGTGATAGCGCGGGGATACCCTAATCTACTATAGTTCATCCAGAGTGATCATGGGCCTCTTGGCTGCATCTCTGATCAGTTTTCTCCTTGTCTGAGCTGAAAGTTTAGAGGGACGGCCAGGTCTTGGTAGATTTGCAGTGGTCTGATACTCCTTCCATTTCAAAATGATCGCTTGCACAGTGCTCCTTGGGATGTTTAAAGCTTGGGAAATCTTTTTGTATCTAAATCCAGCTTTAAACTTCTCCACAACAGTATTACGGACCTGCCTGGTGTGTTCCTTGGTCTTCATGATGCTCTCTGCACTTTCAACAGAACCCTGAGACTATCACAGAGCAGGTGCATTTATACAGAGACTTGATTACACACAGGTGGATTCTATTTATCACCATCAGTCATTTAGGACAACATTGGATCATTCAGAGATCCTCGCTGAACTTCTGGAGTGAGTTTGCTGCACTGAAAGTAAAGGGGCCGAATAATTTTGCACGCACCACTTTTCAGTTTTTTATTTGCTAAAAAAGTTTAAAATATCCAATAGATTTCGTTCCACTTCACAATTGTGTCCCACTTGTTGGTGATTCTTCACAAAAAATTTAAATGTTATATCTTTATGTTTGAAGCCTGAAATGTGGCAAAAGGTTGAAAAGTTCAAGGGGGCCGAATACTTTCGCAAGGCACTGTATTTTATTATTCAGTATCTTTTCATGTGACAACACCGAAGAAATGACACTTTGCTACAATGTAAAGTAGTGTGTGTATAGCTTGTATAACAGTGTAAATGTGCTGTACCCTCAAAATATTGGGCCCAATTAGCCATTTCCCTCCCCGGTGTCATGTGACTCGTGTTACACGGTCTCAGGTGTGAATGGGAAGCAGGTGTGTTAAATTTGGTGTTATCGCTCTCACTCTCTCATACTGGTCACTGGAAGTTCAACATGGCACCTCATGGCAAAGAACTCTCTAAGGATCTACATAATGATGACTTAGGCTATAAGAAGTTTGCCAAGACCCTGAAACCGAGCTGCAGCACGGTGGCCAAGACCATACAGTGGTTTAACAGGACAAGTTCCACTCAGAACAGGCCTCGCCATGGTCGACTAAAGAAGTTGAGTGCATGTGTTTAGCGTCATATCCAGAGGTTGTCTTTGGGAAATAGACGTATGAATGCTGCCAGCATTGCTGCAGAGGTTGAAGGGGTGGGGGGTCAACCTGTCAGTGCTCAGACCATACGCTGCACACTGCATCAAATTGGTCTGCATGGCTGTCATCCTAGAAGGATGTCTCTTTTAAAGATGATGCAAAGGAAAGCCCGCAAACAGTTTGCTGAAGACAAGCAGACTAAAGACATGGATTACTGCAAACATGTCCTGTGGTCTGATGAGACCAAGATAAACTTATTTGGTTCAGATGGTGTGAAGTGTGTGTGGCAGCAACCAGGTGAGGAGTACAAAGACAAGTGTGTCTTGCCTACAGTCAAGCATGGTGGTGGAAGTATCACAGTCTGGGGCTGCATGAGTGCTGCCGGCACTGGGGAGCTACAGTTCATTGAGGGAACCATGAATGCCAACATGTACTGTGATATACTGAAGCAGAGCATGATCCCTTCCCTTCAGAGACTGGGCTGCAGAGCAGTATTCCAACATAACGACCCCAAACACACCTCCAAGAAGACTACTGCCTTGCTAAAGAAGCTGAGGGTAAAGGTGATGGACTGGCCAAGCATGTCTCCAGACCTAAACCCTATTGAGCATCTGTGGGGCATCCTCAAAACGGAAAATGGAGGAGCGCAAGGTCTCTAACATCCACCAGCTCCGTGATGTCATCATTAAAGCGGAGGTCCACCCTAAAGTGGAGCTTCCGCTCATTGGAACCCTCCCCCCCTCCGGCGCCACAATTGGCACCTTTCAGGGGGGAGGGGGTGCAGGTACCTGTACAGTACAGGTATCTGCACCCACTTCCGGCGTAGATTCCGCAGAATCTACGCCCCTTTCCGAAGGTCCCCCGCTGCCTGCTGGGAAACATACGGATCCCAGAGACAGCGGGGACCATCCTTATTCCGCAGCGCGACTCGCGCATGCGCAGTAGGGAACCGGGAAATTAAGCCGCAAGGCTCCACTTCCTGATTCCCATACCCAAGATGGCGGCGGCAGCACCCGAGAGACGATCGAGAGATCGGCTTCGGGTGCCGACAACGCGTGCGCACTGGGCGGGTAAGTGTCATTATTTTAAAAGTCAGCAGCTGCAGTATTTGTAGCTGCTGGCTTTAAAAAAAAAAAAAATGGCGGACTCCCGCTTTAAGGATGAGCTCTGGCGTGTTCGCATGGTCCATGCGCAGAGCCCGCCAGGAAGTCGGCGTAGCGCTGTGCTAATTACAGGCAGTGAGACATTGCGCCGATGCGCGGCTGCAGATAGGGCAATGTCTCACTGCCTGTGATTAGCACAGCGCTGCGCCGACTTCCTGGCGGGCTCTGCACGTGGACCATGCGAGCACGCCGGAGCTCATCCCTAGTCATCATGGAGGAGTGGAAGAGGACTCCAGTGGCAACCTATGAAGCTCTGGTGAACTCCATGCCCAAGAGGGTTTCGGCAGTGCTGGAAAATAATGGTGGCCACACAAAATACTGACACTTTGGGCCCAATTTGGACATTTTCACTTAGGGGTGTACTCACTTTTGTTGCCAGCGGTTTAGACATTAATGGCTGTGTTGAGTTATTTTGATGGAACAGCAAATTTACACATTTATACAAGCTGTACACTCACATGTGAGGGGTGTACACACTTTTGTGAGATACTGTGTAAAAAAAAAAAAAAAAATTATATATATATATATATATTTTTTTTCCTTTTTCTTCTTTTTTTTTACAGAACGTTTTACATTGTATAGGATCTTTACACTTAGAGCATGGGTATGCTTGGAATTACATCCCAAAACATATTTTACTACTGCTCCCGAATGTGCCAATACCACGTGTATAAGACTTTTTCAATGTTTGAACTGATTATGTACCAGACATCGTATCTTGTGTATCACACATATCAACCAAGTGTATCAAAACCTGTACTGTCATGGTCGCCTCAACATGAGTGGTCGGGGAATATAGCTTAGCGTAGCATCACCTATAGTAGTACATGTTCCTAAAATCCAAGCAAGCCTAGCCTACTGGCATGTGGTTGCCCCATGACTGCCATGTTCACAAGCCAGGAAGGAGGTATAGGAGGCTGAAGAAAGTCCCTGTGGTTTTAGGAGTGGAGCTGTACGCAGGCGATGGCTGGGATTGGGGACTAGCAGGAAAATGGTCAGTTGGGTCAGTTCAGGCAGCAGGCAGAGACATGGTCAGCAAGCAGGCAAAGGATTGTTCCAGTAGCAGACAAAAACATGGTTAATAAACAGGCCAGGGGCAGCACAACACTGGTGTGGTGGTGATCGGGAACACTGTTGCTGGCTGTGCTGGTGTGGTGACAATGAGGACCAGTGTGGCAACAGTCAAGGACACTGTTGCTGGCTAACACTGGTCTAGTGACACTGGGACCAGTGTGGTGACCATCAGGGACACTGTTGCCAGCTTACACTGGTCTGGCGACACTGGGACTAGTGTGTCGGTGATCAGGAAAACTTTAGCTGGCTGCACTGATCCGGTGTGATGATAATCCGTTACATTGATTCTAGTAATACTGCTGTGCTGACCTTGAGACTGGCTGCACTATTAGTGCTTATTCATACGTGAGGCTGGGTGCTTTGATTGACAGCACTGATCTGCTGAGATTGTACTGCTGGGGTACTTATTAGAAATGGCTGGTGGCACTGAGATACAGAGATGACTACAACAGAATTACAGTGTAACCATAGCGACACAGCTTTTGCTTTCGTGACAGCATGAAAAAAAGTGAAACACATTCTGAAAGGGGGGGGGTGACCATTTTTTTTTTTATTACACTGCGATTGCTTGTACAGTCCTGATGATTATATAAGCAATCGTTTCCCTAATGTTTGGCTGCCGTTTCATGCAGCCATTGCTTACTACTGTGACCAATCACAGTGATCACAATAGTAAACAACGGCTGTATAAATGACGACCTTTGTTTACTGCAAGCATTGTGATTGCTGTAATTGGACACAGCGATCACATGGTACAGGGCCAATGACAGTGACCATGTGCTCCAATCTGTAATCTACTGTGTCCCCGAACTATTTTGTTTGGAAGGGTGCATGTGATAGCACAAGACCATTCAGCACTGTCCAGACAGAGGGTCGGGGGTCATACAGCCTCACAGGACAGTCCGAGGGGAATGAAAACGCCTCCTACAAGCTTTAACCAGGGCTCAGACGGACATTGATAGAAGCCATTAGACTACTGATGAGAAAATTTATTTAGCAGTTTATATTTACTAAAATAACTGTATTTCCATGTTCTGTGTACTGTGGGAGACCAGATATAGTGAATGCCGAGTCTTGGGTGTAGTAACAGCCCTTCACACTGGGGCGTTTTTCAGGCGCTTTAGCGTTAAAAAAAGTGCCTGTAAAGCGCTTGAAAGAAGCCTCATCTGCAATCCCAATGTGAAAGCCCAAGTGCTTTAAGAGCCCTTTCACAATGTCAGCGTTGTCAATGTCAATGTCTGCGAAACGCTCGTAAAGCGTCGGTTAAACTAGCAGCGCTTTACCAGCGTTTCCCGAGCTCTATTGGGGCACTTTTAACCCCTGATAGTGGCCAAATAAAGGGTTAAAAGCGCCCACAAAGCGCTGCTGCCAAGGCGTTTTTCAGGCGCTTCCAATTGATTTCAATGGGAAGGGGCTCTTTAGGAGCGGGGTATTCACCGATCCAAAAGCGCTGCAAAGAAGCTGCTTGCAGGACTTTTTTTAAAGCCCTGCCAACGCAGCACCTCAGTGTGAAAGCACTCTGGCTTTCACATTGGGATTGCAGTTGTGGCTTCTTTCAGGTGCTTTACAGGCGCTTTTTTTTAAAGCTAAAGCGCCTGAAAAACGCCCCAGTGTGAAAGGGATCTCAGTGTGAAAGCAGTCGGGCTTTCACATTGGGATTGCAGATGAGGCTTCTTTCAAGCGCTTTACAGGCGCTTTTTTTAATGCTAAAGCGCCTGAAAAACGTCCCAGTGTGAAAGGGGTCTTAGGGCCAGTTCACACCACATGCAGTCCAGTGCGTTTTTTTTCTGCATCAAAAACGCATGGAAAGTAGGTTATATGGTTTTCAATGACATAGCTCACAGCAGTGCGATCCAGTTCCAGAAAAAAAAAAAAGTAGAACATGCTGCATTTTTTCTGCACTGGACTGTACTGGAACACTGTAAAATGCATCAAGAACACACTGGAATGCAATTAAATGCACCAAAAACACACCGCAACACATTTGTCCTTATTTAAGGTTAAGAAAAAAAGAGGGGGGGAGGGGGGAGTACTGGACTGCATCAAAAACGCACTGGAACACATCAAAAACGCGCATGCAGAAAAGCACCTGGAACGCATCAAGACTGCGTTTCTATGGTGTGAACTGGCCCTAAAGTTAATCTCCCCTGCTCCAGTCCTAGTGTCCCTAAAGAGTTCCGCCGAAATTTTTTTTTTCTATAAAGTCAACAGCTACAAATACTGCAGCTGCTGACTTTTAAAATAAGGGCACTTACCTGTCCAGGGCACCCGAGATGTCCTCACCCGAAGCCGATCTGTCCATTGGTTCTCATGGGGGAAGACTAGGGTGACCACATTTCCAAACTGCTATTCAGGGGCCCCACCCCCTCCCATAAAATCAGTTTGTGCCGTAACAAATCACAACACAGCCAGGGCAGCGGGTGCGCCCTGTACCCAGAAGCACCGATCTCGCCCCCCCAAAAAATGCCCCTGCATCACCACTTCACTCACTGACAGTACTTGTCCTGGCCGGCCAAGACCCATTTGTACCTTGTTTCAACGCCTGGCTCTACACTGCCCTGCAATGATTGGGCACAGGAAGCGGGATTTATGATTTCTCCAGTCACAAGCAGGGAGGGGGGGGGGGGGGGGGCTGGGGGGGTGGGCGTGGATTCTGCCTCTACAGACATTCCCGGCCAGGATAAGTACTATCAGTGAGTAAAGCAGTGATGTGGAGGTCTTTTTTGGGGGCATCAGATCGGCCTGGGTGTGACAGCAAAGGATCCGCCGGACAATTCGATCGTGTGGGCTTCATTGGACCTTTGCTGTCTAAAAATCAGAAGGACTTTAGATTTAAAACATGTTTCAAATCTTTCCGACGGACTCGAGTCCGCTCGAAAAATCAGTTTGTCTGTATGCTAGTGAAAGCAGATGAAAACCGACGCTAGGGCAGCTCTTGGCTACTGGCTATGAATTTCCTTATTCTAGTCCAGTCGTACGTCATCACGTTCGAATCCATCGGACTTTGGTGTGATTGTGTGTGGCCATTCGTTCGGAAAGTCCTCGGAACTCCGCCGAAAAGTCCGGTCGTGTGTACACGGGTGTCCGCGAAAGTCCATCGAAAAGTGCGGTCGTGTGTACGTACGAGTCGCGCTGCGCATCCTCACTGGTCCCTGCTGTCTTCTGGGACCTCTGTGTCTCCCAGAAGACAGCAGGGGACGGGTTGGAGGAAGGACCAGACATGGTTTGGATACCTGTGGAGCCCGTGGTGATCTGTGCCCGAAAGTGGGAGAAAATACCTGGAATAGACAGGTATCTGCTCCCTCCTCACCGTGAAAGGTGCCAAATGTGATACTGGAGGCAGGATTCCAAAAGGAGGAAGTTCTATTTATTTTTGGGAGGAACTTCGCTTTAAGCATTACTAAAATTACTGCTCCCTGCCAAATGGATAAAAAAAAAAATTGTTTGTTTTGGTTCATGTCACCCAGGGCAGTGACAGAAGTGAACAGATATGTGGGAGACAACAGGTTTGTGGGGGTGGGTGCTGCGGGGAACAGATGTGTGTGTGGGGGGGTTACAGAGGAGAACAGAGGTGGGGGGAGGGGGTTAAAAGAGGGAAACAGAGGTGGGGGTGGGTGCAGAGGTGGACAGATGTGTGGGATTCAGTGGGGAGCAGAGGTGCGGGGGAATACAGAGATAAACAGAAGTGCGGGAGGGTATAGAGGTGTGGGGAGGGTACAGAAATAAACAGAGGTGCGAGGGGGGTACAGAGATGAACAGAGGTGCGAGGGGGGTACAGAGATGAACAGAGGTGCGAGGGGGGTACAGAGATGAACAGAGGTGCGAGGGGGGTACAGAGATGAACAGAGGTGCGGGAAGGGTACAGAGATGAACAGAGGTGCGGGAAGGGTACAGAGATGAACAGAGGTGCGGGAAGGGTACAGAGATGAACAGAGGTGCGGGAAGGGTACAGAGATAAACAGAGGTGCAGGAAGGGTACAGAGATAAACAGAGGTGCGGGGTTACAGAGATAAACAGAGGTGCAGGAAGGGTACAGAGGTGCGGGAAGGATACAGAGATAAACAGAGGTGCGGGGAGGGTACAGAGATAAACAAAGGTGCGGGAAGGGTACAGAGATAAACAAAGATGTGGGAAGGGTACAGAGGTGTGGGGGGGGGGCGGGGTGCAGAGATAAACAGAGGTGTGGGAAGGGTACAGAGAAACAGAGGTGTGGGGGGTACAGAGATGAACAGAGGTGCAGGGGGGTACAGAGGTGTGAGGGGGGGTACAAAGATAAACAGAGGTGCGGGGAGGGTACAGAGGTGCGGGAAGGGTACAGAGGTGCGGGAAGGGTACAGAGATAAACAGAGGTGCGGGAAGGGTACAGAGGGGCAAGGGGGGGTACAGAGATAAAAAGAGGTGCGGGGAGGGTACAGAGATAAACAGAGGTGCGGGGAGGGGGGTGCAGCAGGGAACAGGCGTTCGGGGGAGCGATGAAGGACTGGGGGTATCTGAGGTGCTGAAAATACAGGAATTGGGGTGATCTGAGGTGTGGAGGTTCAAGTTCACCTTTGTAAAAAAATAAATAAATGCAGATCTTTTTGCAAAAAGGTAAAAACAATGTGCATTTATTATTATTTTAGGATTTGTCAGTTTTTCTGTCTGCTCGCACGGACAGGCAGTTACACAGATACCCCCCCCCTCCGTATACTTGTGTACCTCGGCTGGCGCAAGGAAGCAAGCCAGTGCGGCCACCATTTGTCTTTAGGCCGGGACCAGAGGCGCAGGTTCACGGCTGAAGAAAATGGGAAGGTGTTGCAAAAATCCTGCCCTCCCAGCACCTCCATCATATAGATGGGACGGTAAAAGGGGGTGGAGTCAGGGGTAGAACTAATGGGGGGAGAGGTTTACTCCCCCTGTGACACAGTCACAAGGGGAGAATCCGGAAGATGAATGCCCAGTCTCCTGGCGGGCTCTGCACGTGGAGCATGTGAACACGACAAAGCTCATCCTTAGTGCTGAAGTTGCTTTAGAGAGTTTACATTCACTTTAAAGCGGAGTTCCACCAAAAAGTGGAACTTTTGCTTGTTGTACTCCTCCACCCCCATCCGGTGCCACATTTGGCGCCTTTCCGGGGGGGACAGGATAACTGTCTTTCACAGGTATCCTGTTCCCACTTCCGGGAGCCTCAGTCGCGGGTATTGACGTCACCTCCCCAGGTCCCTCCTCCTTCTTCCCCGACCACCGGCCCAGTAGGAAAGAGGCGCAGAGCCTCGCGGGAATGCGCAGTAGGGTTCCCTTACTCGCAACGGAGGCGGCATGCACCCAACAGCAGATGGAAACATCAGCTGCGGCGCCGACACCGCTGGACTCCGGGACAGGTAAGTGTCTGATTATTAAAAGTCAGCAGCTGCAGTAATTAAACTCACTTGGCACCTCAATTGCATTAAATGAGCCAAAGAACCTGTGTAATTCCTATGTGTTCAGGTTTAAAGAGATGAGGTGGCAACCCTAGTGTGGTCCTGTCTCACACCAAACCCAGGTATGTTCATCTCATCTCCAGTGAGAAGGAGACTCATCTCCATAATGAAGAGAATGTTCCGGCCCCGTAAGTGGGGGAAATGTTCTGCTCCTGAAGGGGTTAATCTAGGTTTCCACACTATATATGTGTGTATCATCATCATCTGCTGGAGATAAAAGACGTCACAGTGACTATGGAGGAAGAGGACGGACATGACAGAGTGGGGTTAATGGGAGTAAATAGAAAAGAAGATCTTATTACCTCCTCTACTGCCAGTTCCAGCAACGTCTTCTCTCTACTTCCTCCTGACTAGTGATGTCCAGTTCATGAACGAATCGTTCTTTTGAATCGGTTCTTTTTAGTGAACTGGATGAATCGATTCTTTTCAGTAACTGATTCGTTTGAAACAGTTCACTCTGCACTCAGTACATAGCAGAGCAGCAGAGCTGGCAGTGGTAATATGATCCTAGAGTGAGAGAGCTCGGCCCCTCCCTGCAACCAATCAGCTGACTCAAAGCACAGTGACACTCAGGAACTGGATACAAACTTAAAACAAGAGCCAGGAGTACACAGTACACCGAGTTAAAGAATCGTACAAGTTACCGAGTTAAAGAATCGTACAAGTTACCGAGTTAAAGAATCGTATCTGTTTTTAGAACACAGTACACTGAAAGAACCATGAGTCCCCACCAGTAGAACAATACACTAAACCAATGAGGTAGCAGCAGTGATAAGGTGGTACGGACAGCCTAAGGCCCTTTCACACTCATGCGACTTGTCCTGCGACTTGAGACTGCAAAGTCACATGACAAGTCACACCCCGTGATTTCCAACGAGTTCAGTTCATATCTATGCGACTTCAAAGTAGTTTTTGTACTACTTTTGTCTGACTTTGATGCGACTTGTGGCAGAGACCTCAAGATTACACAGACATTGCTTCAAGTCATGGCAAAAGCACTTGACTTTCAAGTCGCACAAGTGTGAAAATAGCCTTAACGATTGGATTTTACTACCAGGGGTACTTCGCCCATGGTAGTGGTAGTAAAATCTGATCATCATTCCTGCGCATGCGCTGTAAAGACTATGGGAAAATCTGATGGCTAGCAATGTTAACAGTGAAGTTGGCCCATCAGAATGCAGTTCACATGCACAAAAACCCACTTTTCATTTAGGCTCCATTTCCACTTGTGCAACTTGTCCTGCGACTTTGTACGCTATGAAGTCCAATGAGTATTATTCGTATCTGTGCGACTTCAAAGTAGTCCCTGCACTACTTTGGTCCCACTTTGATGCAACTTGAGATCCATAGACCTCCGGAATACACAGGCATTGCTTTAAAGTCGCATCAAAATTGCTCAGAATTGTGCAACTTTCAGGCTGCGTTAGCCTGAAAAGCCAGAAAGTTGCAAGATTCTGCCACGACTTGAAGCCATGCCTGTGTATTCTGGAGGTTTATGGACCTTGAGTCACATTATAATGGGACCAAAGTAGTGCAGGGACTACTTTGAAGTCGCTGTGACTTGAAGTCGCACAGATATGAATGGTACTCATTGGAAATCATTGGGTACTTCTTGTCATGCAACTTTGCAGTCCCAAGTCGCAGGACAAGTTGCACAAGTGGAAACAGAGCCTCAATGAAAAGCGGGGTTTGTGTGCATGTAAACTGCATTCTGGGGCAACTTCACAGGTAACATTGCTATCCATCAAATTTGCGGAAACCTAGGCTCAGGGCCGGTTCACACTGCAGCATAGTGCAAAATCGCATGCGATTTGCACTGCAGTGCAAATCGCATTGCACGGATATCGCCTGTGATTTCAGCCATACAGATAGTATGATTGAAATCGTATCGCATTCGGACTAAACTCGCACAGGACCCTTTTTTTGGTCCGCACCAGAATCGGATCACATAGCACTCATGCGATTCGATTCATGTCCAAACTGAGACTTCGCAGTGCGACATGCGAACTGAAATGGGGGTGCCATTAACATTGTATGACACTCCCCAGCAGTTCGCATATGTCGTTGTGAACTGTCGTGCGAGTCGGGTGCGATGCAGGAACCCGTCGTGGAATCGCAGGGTTCCCGCATCGCACAAGTGTGAACCCAGCCTAACACAGCTGTTTGTGTATCACCAAGATGCATGACACTGCGCTAATCTGACAACAATGGAATAATTGTCAATTGACAACAATTGTGCTCTGCGCCGATGAACTAAATCAAAGTAAACGTCCCCAGGACCTGCCAACCTTCTGTGTGAATCCGTCTTCTGATTCTACTCATTTAAGAAGGTTGAATCAGAGCTTCGGTTCACTTGCTTGTCAGTAGACTCAGCAAGTGAATCGAAGAACCGAAGAATCGATTCATTGAATCAGTTCATTTCAGTGAGCAGTTCGAAATGAACCGATTCATTTTAAAGATCCGGACTTCCCATCACTACTCCTGACTCACCTCTCACCCGGAACTTCCGGTCTGTATGTGACATCACTTCCTGTCTGTAACTAACATTACTTCCTGTCTGTACCTGACATCCCTTCTTGTCTGTATTCCATATAGAGCCTTCCTATTACAGTCTAAGCGAGATTACAACCTTGTGGAGCTCAGAGGAACTTGAGCCCTGAGAAAGTTCTCATAGTTTTTTTTGTTTTGTTTTTTTTATCCATAAATGTTTTATTTTTTCAAAAGAGAACATAACAATTAAGATTGTTGCAAATGGTACATATCATTGTAATAAAAAACATTGTAAAGGCATATAAAATAGGTTTCGTTCAAATCTTGATGGCCCAATCCAGCCTACCCCAAATGGGTTAACACTGTAGGTCTGGGAGGTCACCACATTGAGCCGCTAGTCAGCCTGTACAACTATAACTAAGGCAATAACATTGGGAAGGGGGAGGGTAACAATATAGGAAATTCAGAGATTAGAGGATAACATAGATAGTTCAACCACTTCAGCTCTGGAAGATTTTACTCCCTTCCTGACCAGAGCACTTTTTGCGATTGGGCACTCAAGTGTCGATTTAACTGACAATTGCGCGGTCGTGCGATGCTGTACCCAAACAAAATTGACGTCCCTTTTTTTCCCACAAATAGAGCTTTCTTTTGGTGGTATTTGATCGCCTCCGATTTTTTTTTTTTTTGCGCTATAAACAAAAAAACAGCGCCAATTTTGGAAAAAAAAGCTATATTTTTTACTTTTTGCTGTAATAAATATCCCCCCACTATATATAAAAAAAAAGATTTTTTCCTCAGTTTAGGCCGATATGTATTCTACATAGTGTTGGTAAAAAAATAATCGCAATAAGCGTATATTGATTGGTTTGCGCAAAATTTATAGTTTCTACAAAATAGGGGGTCTTCTTATGGCATTTTTTATTCTTTTTTTTATTAATAATGGCGGCGATCTGCGATTTTTTTTTTTTTTTTATTGTGGCTGCGACATTATGGCGGACGCATCAGACATTTTTTACGCTATTTTGGGACCAAGGTCATTTATACAGCGATCAGTGCTATAAAAATGCACTGATTACTGTGTAAATTACACTGGCAGTGAAGGGGTTAACCACTAGGGGGTGATGAAGGGGTTAAGTGTGTCCTAGGGAGGGATTCTAACTGTGAGGGGGCTGGGCTTGAACACACAGGACAGTGATCGCTGCTCTCGAAGACAGAGAGCTGTGATCACTGTCCTGTCAGAGAGCTGTGATCACTAGGCAGAACGGGGAACTGCTTTGTTTACAAAAGCATCTCCCCGTTCTACCTCTGCGTGACACGATTGCTGGGAGAGTGGCGGACATTGAGTCCGCGAGACCCACGGAGCGATCACGGAGCACGCAACGGGGGGGGGGCTCGTGGGCCGGCACTGTGGGAAATTCAAAGGGACATACAGGTACGCTCATTTGCCCAGCCGTGCCATTCTGCCGACGTAAATGTAAATGCGACAGTCGGCAAACGGTTAAACACGGCTTTGTCATTTTTGCCAAGTTTCCCGAATGCTGCAGGACAGTCCCGGGATTTTGGCTACTCTCTCATCGCGTCCTCATCCTAGAGTTTAAAAGATGCGCAAAGATTTAAACTAATGCGCAAAACCAAACTCACTCAAAAGGATAAAATAAGCATGTGAGAAGCCGTCAACATATATAAGTTTTACCAACACAGAAAGCAATGTAAATAAAAAGGTATGTGGTGCTAACTAAGAATAATAAATAATTAAAAATGTAGCACTAACCCCCGCAGGAGCTGCTGGTTAGATTTGGGCTTTCCGTTACCTTCGGTTCTATTCGCTTCATGTCTAGGGGTGTCCCGTGGTAGATGGCCCAGTAACTCGAGAGACTGACGACAGATCCACTTGAATGGATTTTATTTGCAAAAACGTAGACAATGAACAGTCTCTTAACTTGGGATCAGAGGGTTGCAAAGGAAGTTCAGGTACTCTTAGGCCGCGTACACACGGGCGGATTGTCTGCCCAACTAAGTTCGTCAGACAATCCGACAGACAGTCCGTCCAACTTTTAAATGAACGGACTTGACCACACACGACGAACAGACAGTCCGCTGAAAGCTTGCGCGATGACGTGTACGGCACGTACGACGGGACTAGAAATACGACGTCCAATACACTGCAATGCAACCTTTCGCCGTGTAAATCCTTTCTGAGCATGCGCCATACTTAGTCCGTCCAACATGCCTACTCACGAGCGGACTGTCCGCTGAAACCAAGTTTGGACGGACAAAATTACGGAAATTCCGAAAGACTTAGTCCGCCAGACTGTCCGCTGAAAAAGTCCGCTGAAGCCCACACACGAGCGGATTGTCCGCTGAAACATGTTTCAGCGGACTAAGTTGGACGGACAATCCTCTCGTGTGTACGCGGCCTTAGGGCCGGTTCACACTGCGGGCGATGCGAGGCGACACCGACTTGCCTCGCCGCGACCTGCCGCGACCTCAGCGGCGATTTGCAAATGACTTCTGTATAGAAGTCAATGCAAGTCGCCCCAAGGTCGCCCAGAAGTAGTACAGGAACCTTTTTTCTGAGTCGGAGCGACTCGAGTCGCTCCTCTCAGAACGGTTCCATTGTACAGAACGGGGGCGACTTGTCAGATTGCGGCGAGGCAAGTCGTGTCGCCTTGCATCGCCCGCAGTGTGAACCGGCCCTTAGTGTCAAAGTCAAAATGTTGAATAACTTGCTTACTTTGACTGCATCTAGAGAATAGCCATTCGTAACTGGATGTTCCCTCAAGTTGGACAGTCCTTCTCTCACAAGGCCTAGCAGCCAACAAGGTGCTTACTCAGGAACAAGTCTCTGCCACAGAAATTAAAAGTATTATGCAGGGGTATCCACTCAGTGACTGATGTGTCTGCCCCTGCCCCCAGCGCTCATATATGTGATCAAATTGTTCCCACTTGGGGTTAAATCTCAATATCTCAGCTGCTATTATTTAAAAAACTATATCATATAAATCAATGTGATCAACCTGGGAAACCAAAAACAACCACTAACAGCGCTTGTACTGCATACTAATGAAACCATCAATTTCCTGTTTTCACCATGCAGTTCATTTAGATCAAATGCATTATTAGTATATTAATAATCATTTAAAGAGTTTGTACCCATAAACATAGAAAAAATCATATATAAAGGAAAACACTGTCACGTGTTAATCAGTCCAGCATCAACATCCTATTATGACAGAGTCCTTCACACTCTTTTTTGCATCATTATAGTATATATCATACGATCTATCTTCCCAAATGTGTGGATATCCGTGGGTGGAGTCCTACACCTTCACCAGATTTTCACCGCTGTGTATGTCCACTCAGATGGCCGCTTACCAGACAATAGTCTCTTTTAAGCCTATCTCTGCTGTGAAGGATCCCGCTGTATAATCCTGTGTGCTCCGTTTGGGTCCCACTCATTGGATGCGGACATGTAAGAAATGCAAGGGGTCTGATATAGCGTAGTATCTTTTATTAATGGTAATGCCCTACCCCCCTTTTACAAAATGCGCTTACATAAAAAATACTGTTAAAAGCATATAGAACCAGGGTGTCAGTTGTGCCAAACAAGCGCCTCACCATCAGGCTGAAGCTCTCATGCGTCGTAGCCTACGTGTGGAGACCCGGGTCCTTGTCGGCTCCTGTTCACCCTCACTGCTTGCGTGACCACGCCCTGACACGTTTCGTGATTACGTCTTCAGAGGGCGTAATCTGAAGACGTAATCACGAAACGCGTCAGGGTGTGGTCACGCGAGCAGTGAGGGTGAACAGGAGCCGACAAGGACCCGGGTCTCCACACGTAGGCTACGACGCATGAGAGCTTCAACCTGATGGTGAGGCGCTTGTTTGGCACAACTGACACTCTGGTTCTATATGCTTCTAACAGTATTTTTTATGTAAACGCTTTTTGTAAAAGGGGGGTAGGGCATTATCATTAATAAAAGATACTACGCTATATCAGACCCCTTGAATTTCTTACATGTCCGCATCCAATGAGTGGGACCCAAACGGAGCACACAGGATTATACAGCGGGATCCTTCACAGCAGAGATAGGCTTAAAAAAGTCTCTGCCACAGACGTTGTTGTAGAACATACAGGGTAATGTCTCTGCCACAGACGTTGTTGTAGAACATGTAGGGAATCTAAACTTAAAGAACACTCACATGGATCTTTCAGCCAGCTTGGCGATATCCACGAGACCGGATTCTCTTGGGTACTCCAGCTCCTCCAGGCTCTTACTAAGAAACCAACAAGTACGTGGCCTTCTTCTGAAGAGTCCTCCCTTGGATAGCGTGAAGTCACTGGGTCTCTCCCAAACCAGAGACGGCACCCAAACACCTCAGAATACTCCTTTGGTTTCCTTGCCTCGGGCTAGCCAGCCCTGAGTCATCAAGATCGGGTGGTTCCGCACCCCAGGCCATAGCCTTCCTGTGGGCTGGTCAGGAGGACCAGGACCATGAAGTCAGTACATCATTCTGGACCAGAACCCCGAACCACGTGAAGTCTGCCTCTTAAATACCCTCTCCCGGAAAGCACGGTAAGAGCGTCACTCCCACTGGGCGGGCTCCGGGAGAGAGTAACTTAAGCACCTAACCAGACCATAGATAGAAAAGTGGTGTTGCGCTCCACAAAAAGATTAAATTAATTCAATAAATACCTAGATAGTGATAACAAATAGTGAATAAATAATCGCATACAGAATCTAAAATACACTCTATGTGACTATTTAAAATAAATTATTTCAAAATGTACAACCTATTTAAAGTGTATCAATGCCATTTAAACATTATAAAAACCATTGTACTGTGACCAGTATAAATATTCCAAATCCAGGTAATACAAATATTCCTAGTAAAGTGCAAGTGAAAATAGGTAGTGGAATCACAAATATAATTCAACCAGTGATAATAAAAATACAAAAAATATAAAATCCAAAATGTGTCTCAATCCATAAAGTGCATCCAGTGAAACAAATATTAATAAAAATAAAAATAAAAAAGCACAATCCAAAAAACGGAATTCTAAGGCCGCGTACACACGCGGGGACTGTTCGCTCAACTTTGTCCGCTGAACAGTGTTTCGGCGGACAGTCCGCTCGTGTGTGGGCTTCAGCGGACAGTTTCAGCGGACAGTCTGACGAACAAAGTTTTTCGGAAATTCCGAAAAACTGTCCGCTGAAATTTGGTTTGAGCGGACAGTCCGCCCGTGTGTAGGCTTGTTCGTCAAACTAAGTCTCGCGCATGCTCAGAAAGAATTTACACGCCGAAGGTTGCATTGCAGTGTATAGGACGTCGTTTTCTAGTCCTGTCGTACGTGCCGTTCACGTCATCGCGCACGGTTTCAGCGGACTGTTCGTTCGTCGTGTGTGGGCAAGTCCGTCCATGCTAATTTTGAGCGGACTGTCCGCTGAAACTGTTTGACGAACAAAGTTGAGCGAACAGTCCCCGCGTGTGTACGCGGCCTCAGGCCGCGTACACACGGGCGGACTGTTCGCCCAACTTTGTCCGCTGAACAGTGTTTCAGCGGACAGTCCGCTCGTGTGTGGGCTTCAGCGGACAGTTTCAGCGGACAGTCTGACGAACAAAGTTTTTCGGAATTTCCGTAAGACAGTCCGCTGAAACTTGGTTTCAGCGGACAGTCCGCTCGTATGTAGGCTTGTTCGACAAACTAAGTTTCGCGCATGCTCAGAAAGGATTTACACGGCGAAGGTTGCATTGCAGTGTATTGGACGTCGAATTTTTCGTCCCGTCGTACGTGCCGTTCACGTCATCGCGCACGCTTTCAGCGGACTGTTCGTTCATCGTGTGTGGTCAAGTCCGTTCATGCAAATTTTGAGCGGACTGTTTGTCGGATTGTTTGACGAACAAAGTTGGGCGAACAGTCCGCCCGTGTGTACGCGGCCTTAGAGTGTCTCTATTTATAGAAAAAAAGGCAATCCATATCAAGCCATGCAATAAGTGGGTCCACACTGTGCTATATAACGGACTAATTCCGTGGATGAAAGCAGGGGATAATTCCACCGGTGATCTCCCAGATCCTCAAGACAGGTGCTCACACACTGAGTGCAGTGGGTACCTTACCTCACTGCTGTCAGTTAAACAGCAATACGTTCCAGTACCAGTAGTTAGAATGTATGTTCTCAGCTGGTGCAGACACCCCAGGCAATCCCCTCTAGGTACTCAGCCATGGACCATAGATCGCAACCAAAAAAAGAGAGAAGGGGCTCCAATAGTGAAGTAATGCTAGACAAACTTTATTATAGAAAGGACATAGTCCTGGGTACTCACATTTAGTAGCACAATATTAGGCAAAAGTTACAGCTAAAAAACGAACAAACTCCTCGTTCGTACCCCGGACGTCACTTCCGGTATCCTCCTAAGCCAATCCTACGCGTATCGTCATTGATCACGTGACTTCATCAGGGAGTGACCTAACCAGACCATAGTTCCATGCCTGCCAGAAGAGACAGTGCCCCCTGTGGCCAGGCTGAACATCTCACAGTCCAGTCACACTGACGCTGAAGTCCAAATTTAGACAATTGTACCCAAACCAAACTGCAGTTTAGGTATAACCTTAACTTTGAAAAAACGCACAGCGTGTGCTCTTCAGGAGCCGCCGCTACAAAAATGAACAGTAATAAATGATTGAAACACACTGACTGTCAGCCACTTTCAAAGATAAGCTGCAGCCAATGTGTTGCAAAATCCAGTGTAGACAATCTTCAATGCATTGCAAAGTAATAAACATAGATAATATTCATAAAGTGCAAACAAAATACTAAAGTGCAAATAGATTTCAAAAGTGCAAGTGGTGCAATACAAATTCTAATAACGTCCAAAATTCTCATAAAGTGCATAAAAGGCAATGAACTGCAAAATCCAGAAGTGATGAAAGTGCAATCAGACTCCACTAAGGAAGAGACAGATCTCCATAAGGTAGTTCATAAAACAGAAGAAAAAAGTGCATGTGCAATATAATCGATCGATATCAGCTTCATCCAAATACTATCACCATCCGTGGTGCGCCACTCGTTTCCCCCAGCCTCTCACCTCAAATGGAGACCCCTATGGGTCAAATCAAGCCTTGAGTAAAGCAGGATCCCAGAAAACGTTCAACTTCCACCAGTAACCACGGCAGTGCCAATCTTGGAAAAGGACTTCAGGCTCATCCAGTAAGGTGAGGACCTTTTACACGCAAGGCGAGTCGGTCCTTTTTGTATCTTGAGCCTCTTTATTTGTCAGTGAGGTCACCGTCACAATAAATGGCAGAGGAGATGGCAAAAGCTTTCGGTCCCTTTCACACTGGGGCGGTGGGTGCATCGGCGGTAATGCACCACTGTTTTTAGCGGTGCTTTACTGTCAATTTTGTGGCGCTATAAGCGCCAGTAGCAGGGCGCTTTTTCCCTGCCCACGAGAAAGGGTTAAAAGGGCCTGATATGGACTTGGGGGGGGGGGGGGACGCTGTTTTTTCTCTCAATTTTTTTTAAGACGGCAATACTTTTTTTTCACATTCAGCGGGGAAGCACGCTGACAACTGATGACTCGGTTGCTAAGGACGCGGCAGCTGGCTTCCCGGCCCCCTCCTTAGAAACCAGCTATATACAGTGTAAAAAAAAAAAGGCAAAACGCAAATCGCGCAGGCACTTCAATTATACCAGACTGTTGGGAGCCGTGATCTCCTTTCTGATAGTGAAAGTATAAGGCTGGGTTCACACTGTGTGCGGTGCGGCTCACGGCAGGGGGTCCGAAGCTTTCCCAAGCAACGTTTCAATTTCCGAACTACCTCAGAATTCTTGTCTGAATTTGGACCTGAAATGGAGCCAAAGACGCACAGGACACTTCTGTGGCCACCCCCGAGATGTGCGAATCAGGTCTATAGACAGCCAGTCATACTCTCTTGTCATGCGAATTGGATGAGGAGAGACCCGCATCCAATTCGCAATAGTGTGAACCCAGCCTTACTCCCGTGTTAGCAGATAGGCAGCGGGAGTGTGTGATCAGGTAAGTATCACCAATGACCACCAATGCCGGGCTGGAATTAGACTTGGTTCTCATTGATTGTTCTTCTCAACAATGGGGCTTAGTTTGTCCTACTGACATCAACAGGTGGCTTAGTTTATCCCATTGACAACAACAATGATACTTATCTTGCCCCTCTGATACCAACAATGAAAATTTATTTTATCCACCTGGGAGACTCCGACACTTAAGTCTCGTACACACGATCGGATTTTCATCCGGGAATTGTGTGATGACAGACCGTTTGCCTAAAATCCGACTGTTAGTATGCTCCGTCAGACAATTGTTGGCCAACTTTCCACCAACAAATGTTGGATGGCAGGCTAGTAAATTTTCAGCGGACATCGGTCTGTTGTCAGATTTTCGTATCGTGCGTACACAAGTGCGTCGCACAAAAGTCCAAAGTACAAACACGCATGCTCAGAATCAATGCTCACCAAACACGAAATTAGCAGAAGGTGCCCAAAGGGTGGCGCTCAAGAGCTGAAATTCCTCATAGTACGTTACTACGTTCGTGTTTGTTGGCCAACAATGATGTACCGTTTGTATGCAAGACAAGTTCATGGCACACGCTCTTCAGACAAAAGTCTGACGCTTTGTCTGCCGAAAAATCTGATCGTGTGTACGAGGCTTTAGTTTACTTTTAATGGAGGGGTCTCATTTGTTGTGTGTGAGTGACAGCATATTGAGTATGTCAGTCAGCAGGTTTTTTTTCTTTCTCTCAGCAGCATCAAACTTTATTCATTGTGATTGATTTGAATCTGTATTGCTGGACAATTTGTTTGATTTACATTGTGGGATAGCCGTGTGACTTTTTGTTTTCCATTAATGGACTTGTAAAAAAGTATCCGTGTGTTTATTTATTGTTAGATTTATTTATTTTTTCAGGGCTGGGCTCAGCCCTTCCTTCTCTGAGCTGGCTGCTCAGCTGTCGGCTAATTGCCAGCTCCTATCTCTCCACAGTTACTCAGCTGTTGATGATATCCTGCTCGTCAGTCCTGCCTACTTAAGCCATTCAGCCCAGTGGTTCTCTGCCTTCGCCTTGTTCAACATCACAGAGACTATCTCCTGCGTTCCTGTTTAAAGACTTGCTTTGCTGACATTCCTTCTGGCTCCAGATCCTGCTTGCTGTTCCACTACATTGATCCCTGACTTCTGGCTTGGCTGACTATCCATTCTGGTTACTGAACTCTGGCTATGTTTTGACTATGTTTGTTCTTTTTACTTTTATTATTAAATAAGTGTGATTTAACTGTACTTCTGTCTCGGTCTGATTTAATGGTTTCTGACACCAGCCTAAGTAAGCGTGTCGGGACCCTTGGGGTAAAGGACTGTGCTATATCGCAGATAGACACCGACGGCAAAAGCTCCCTGAGGCGATTCAGTTCTCATAGGTAGCGCTATACAAGTCACTCATTCATTCATTCATTAAACCTACCAGAAATTTACTGACATCACACTCACAATTTACTGACACAGCCAAGTTTTTACTGGCATATCCAAAAGTTATAAAATTACAGTTTTAAGTGCACATTTCAGTATTTAGGTGTCAGGGCTGGCTTAGCCCTTCCTTCTCTGGGCTGGCCACTCAGCTGTCGGCTAATTGCCAGCTCTCTTCTCTCTCCACAGTTAGCAGCTGTTCCTGATTATGCTCGTCTGACCTGCCTACTTAAAGCCTTCCAGCTCACTTCACCTCTGCCTTCGCCTTGGTCACATCACTAGAAACCATCTCCTGCGGTTTGTTTAACTACTTCCTGACCGCCGGCCGTCAAATGATGGCCAGACGGCGCACCTATTGTGGCGGGAGGCAATCATATGACGTCCTCCCATTTAAACAGGGAATGCACGCGAATGCCTGTTTCTACGGTGGCGGCGTGTCACGGAGACACCACTCGCCACCGAAGGGGGTGAACAGCCATTGGGTATGGCTGTTTACCACGTGATCGGTCGTGATGAAGTCACGGCCGATCACAGATGGTCACACCCCCACTGTGCACGGTGCGTGCATGCGAGCGTGCTGCGCGCGCATGTCGGTGGCGGCGTGAGTACCCGAGTACCTGTCACAGCCCATCAGAGTACCCAAGTACCTGTCACAGTCCATCAGAGTACACGAGTACCTGTCACAGCCCATCAGAGTACCCGAGTACCTGTCACAGCCCATCACAGTACCCAAGTACCTGTCACAGTTCATCAGAGTACCCGAGTACCTGTCACAGCCCATCAGAGTACCCGGGTACCTGTCGCAGTCCATCAGAGTACCCGGGTACCCGTCACAGTCCATCAGAGTACCCGAGTACCTGTCACAGTCCATCAGCGTACCCAAGTACCTGTCCCAGTCCATCTGAGTACCAGAGTACCTGTCATGCCGCGTACACACGATCAAACAATCAGGTGGAAAAGTCCGACAATCCCCCTGTGTGTAGCCTCCGGCAGAATTTTTTGACCCGAAAGTACGGCGGACTTAGAAAGTAGTTTTGCACTCCAATCTTCCCGCCGGACTCGCATTTCGGCGGACAATCCGGCCGTGTGTGTGCCAGTCCGCCGTACTTTTGAAATGAGCGGACTTTTCCCGCCCAGAGAAAAGTCTGCTCATTTCGAGCGGGTCTCCAGGTAGGCGGGGCCCACGAAGGAGACGTCGCTGGCCCCGCCACCTGGTATGGACTTAAAGGGGAACCCCAACGCCGAAAAAAAATCGGCGTGGGGGTCCCCCCAGGTCCACATCAGACCCTTGTCCGGTGCACGCTACCCGGCCGGCCAGGAAAGGGGGGGACGAGCGAGTGCCCCCCCCGAGCCATACCAGGCCGCGTGCCCTCAACGTGCCCAAAACACAACACACAAGATAAAATAGTTTATTGCACAGCTCCGCGGGTCTTCCGTCTTCGGGGGGGTCTTCTCACCGGACTCCTCCGCTATCTTCTTCTAGCTCTTTTGCTAGTGGAGGAGCCCTGGTCCTCATCAACATGGGGACAAGATGCTTTGGGGTGGGGGGGCTGCGCGGCCCCCCTTCCCCAAGGCAACCCCCATGTTGAGGGCACACGGCCTGGTACGGCTCAGGAGGGGGGGGGGGGCGCTCGCTCGTCCCCCACTTTCCTGGCCGGCCGGGTAGCGTGCTCGGACAAGGGTCTGATGTGGACCTGGGGGAACCCCCACGCCGATTTTTTTTTCGGCGTTGGGGTTCCCCTTTAAGTCCATACCAGGTGGCGGGGCCAGCGACGTCTCCTTTGCGGGCCCCGCCTACCTGGAGACCCCGCTCGAAATGAGCGGACTTTGCTCCGCGTGTGTGGGCGAGTCCGTTCATTTCAAAAGTAGGGCAGATAGTACGGTGGACTTAGTACGCCATATTAGTCTGCTGAAAAAGTGCCGTGTGTGGGCAAGTAGCCCGTTCGGAAAGTCCGACGGACAGTCTGGCGGGAAGTCCGCCAGACTAAGTCCGTCGGATAGTCCGCTACGTGTGTACGCGGCATCACAGACCATCTGAGTACCAGAGTACCTGTCACAGTCCATCAGAGTACCCGAGTACCTGTGACGGCCCATCGGCGTACCCGAGTACCTGTCACGGTCCATCCGAGTACCCCAAGTACCTGTCACGGCCCATCAAAGTACCCGAGTACCTGTCACGGCCCATCAGAGTACCCGAGTACCTGTCACGGCCCATCAGAGTACCCAAGTACCTGTCATGGCCCATCAGAGTACCCGAGTACCTGTCACAGTTCATCTGAGTACCCGTCCCAGTCCATCTGAGTACCCGAGTACCTGTCACAGTTTATCTGAGTACCTGAGTACTTGTCACAGTTCATCTGAGTACCTGTCACAGTTCATCTGAGTACCTGTCACAGTCCATATGAGTACCAGAGTACCTATCACATCATAGAATATATACGTTGGAGTGTTTGCTTTCCAAGATGGGTTCATTTTGTGGGCAATTGCACTGTCCTGGTGCTCCAGGACCTTCAAAAGTCTGATGGGTAGGAATGAAATGAGATGTGTCATTTATGCTCCTAAAACGCCTGAAGGTACTACTTCAATGTTCGGCCTCTGTATGTGGCCAGGCTGTGTAAAAGTCCTACACATGTGGTATCACCATACTTGGGAGGAGTAGCAGAATGTGTTTTGGGGTGTAATTTTTTCTATATACATGCTATGTGTTATAAATAACTTATAAATTGACAACTTTGTGTAAAAAAAAATGCGTTTTCATTTTTTTTCCACATTTTCCAAAAACTTCTGGAAAAAAATTAACCGTTCAAAAGACCCATTATGCCACACAGATTATACGTTGGGGTGTTTGCTTTCCAAAATGGGGTAATTTTATGGGAAATTCCATTGTCCCGGTATTTCAAAAGTGTAATAGGTGGTTGAGAAATGAGATGCGTCATTTTTGCTCATAGAACGTCTGAAGGTACTACTTCAATGTTGGTGCTCTGTATGTGGCCAGGCTGTGTAAAAGTCTCACACATGTGGTATTGCCATACTCGGGAAGAGTAGCCGAATGTATTTTGGGGTGTAATTTGTTGTATGCATATGCTGTGTGTGAGAAATAACTTGATAATATGACAATTTTGTAAAAAAAAAATAATAATTAAAACAAAATATTCATTTTGCAAAGAATTGTGGGAAAAAATGACAACTTAAAAAAACTCACCATGCTACTAACTTAATACCTTGGAATGTCTACTTTCTAAAAAGGGGTCATTTGGGGGGTATTTGTACTTTCCTGACTTGTTAGTGTCTCAAGAAATGAGGTACACCTGATGTACTGAAGGCCTGATCAGATGTGATCAATTTTCAGTGATTGGCACCATAGTTTTTTAGACTCTATAACTTTCACAAAGACCAAATAATATATACTAATGTGGGTTATTTTTACCAAAGAAATGTAGCAGTATAAATTTTGGCAAAAAAATTATGAAGAAAAATTACTAATTAGCAAAGATTTATGACAGAAACAAAGAAAAAGGCATTTTTTTCACAAAATTTTAGTTTTATTTTATTTATAGCTCAAAAAATAAAAAACCCACTAGTGATTAAATACCACTAAAAGAAAGCTCTATTTGTGTGAAAAAAAGGACGCAAGTTTCATATGGGTACAGTGTTGCATGACTGAGTAATTGTTATTCAAACTGTGAGAGCGCTGAAAGCTGAAAATTGGTCTGGTCAGGAAGGGGGTGTAAGTGCACTGTATTGAGGTGGTTAAAGACTGGCTTGCTGACATCCCTTCTGGCTCCTTATGCTGCTTGCTGTTGTTCTACTTGGATCCCTGATCTCTGGCATGACTGACTACCTGATCTGGTTACTGGACTCTGGCTATGCTTGACTACGCTTTTTCTATTTACCTTTTTATTTTTATTAATAAACAAGTGTGATTTAATTGTACTTCTGTCTCAGTCTGATTCATGGTTTCTGACTAGGCTACAAACAAGTACAATGTGTAATGAGCAATGTGATTTATTGTAGATATTAAGGCAAATAACATATTTTCTATTTTATTTTCAATATAGTAAGTAAGTAGCTCAGGGACAGCACAGATGATGATGACACCTCACCGAAATGTCCCCTTTTGAGTCACAGTGACAGTCTCTCTGCACGCTATGTGGTCCCTTCCGTCCAAACAGTACTGACAGTCCCGCTCCTGGCTTGCCTTGCTCCTGTCCCACAAAGGGTTCTGGCCGCTCCACTCGGCTCCCTTTCACCATGACATTACATGACGTACTCAGGCACTGCCTCTGCCAGACCCAGCACTGCCCAAACACACAGTAGCAGGCACTCGGATGGTCTTAGCTGGTTCCAGACCAGAATTGCACATGCGCAGTTCCAAGCTGAGCATCACAGCCATATTTTTTTTTTTTTACTGGCAACCGTTTCCTGTCACAGGCATTTACTAGCTGCCAGTAAAAATACTGACAGTTGACAACACTGTACCCTTTACTCATCCACATATGGGAGGGTGGTATCTATTATTTTTAGGGGGGGTTCTAGATTCCCATGGGCCTCCCACTTCCACTTCCAAAAACACTGGGCCACAGTTGTGGAGAATAGGTCTTTGTCAACATGGTGACACTATGCTTTGTACTCAAAGTCAAACTGTGGATAGTATGGAAAGGAACAAAGAGCAACAAAGAACATAGACCTGAAGTGTGCCTGGGTCACGTGGTCAGTATGCCTAAAAGGGGGCATACCCAAGTATGAAATATAATGAATGAAATGAAAAGAAAAGGGGAATGGGTGGGTGGGACACGAGAGCCAGCGTCCACGAGAGCCAGCGTCCACGAGAGGAGGGGGCAAAGGAGGGCAGGCTTTAAGCAGCCTGACTCCTCCCACAAATACAGGCTGACCTGTGGTCAGCCTTACACTTGTACTCGGAGTCAAACTGTGGATAGTATGGAAAGGAACAAAGAACATAGACCTGAAGTGTTCCGGGGTAACGTGGTCAGTATGCCTAAAAGGGGGCAAAAATAACACAGTAGGATAAAAGCTTAACAACCAGATTACACAGTGAATTAACGTCTAACCTGGGGTGGTGGCAACGAAGTATGTACTCCGCTGTAGAAAGGGGAGCACCAGAAAAGGCAGTAGAGGACCAACCCAGGGGTTCACAAATGTAACAACTAACCAAGCTGGCATAAAACCAACCCCGAGCACCACACCTTGCCAGGCTCCCAGAACCAGTTAACAGAGCCGCCCCCCGAAAGCTACTTCTCGAGAACATGCAGATGTAACAGGAGAAGGGTGCCAACCAGTTGATAGGCTAAAGTAAGCGAGACCCTGACCAGAAGCACCACTCCCCTGGCTTTAAGATCCACAAAAGTGAGCTATAGCACTGCCTTGAGTCCAAAGCTGGTAACCAACGCAAAAGGAGACCTAAGAGTATATCAGATAAGACATGAAAATAAGAGCCAAAACAAGGGAAGTCAGCTGAGCACATCAGGGGGTCTACTCTGCTGGAACCCTGAGGACAGTTTCAATCAAAAGTGCAGAAAATAAAGGAACCTGATGGGTCATCCAACATGAAATGCTGAGACTCAACTCGAAATGCCCTGAAAGTGCTGTGGGCCTACGAACTGGAAGAAGAAAAAAAACAAAAAAACAATAGGAACTGGATGTTAACCATCAGGACTGGAAACCTAGACGGGAGAGCCTGGAAAACATGCCAAGCAGTGTCATAAGCCTTCCTGGTATTTAACAAAACCTTATGATCAAAACTGCTGTGATAGCCAAATGGACAACCAATCTACCATGAAACTGGAACTGAAAAGAAAGTGTGATACCGGTACCTGCTTCCGAGACCCGAGCCTCCTGATACCGGCCCGAGCCCCGAGAGGGTCCCGGGATCCACCAAAGCCCCTGAGCCAGTAGAAGCTGCGGAGCTGCAATAGGCTGATTTACCAATCATTCCATACCATGCGCAACTCCTGGCTGGAGACAGCTAGGAAATAAAAAGGTAACGTGGAACGACACTCAACTGGTCAGGAACACAACTAGCGAGAGAACCATGAGCAAACAAAGAAACCTGTGACAAGCATGCAACCTGCTAGAAGGAAACGTGACTGAACGAGAAACATGAGTAGCGTGAGCTAATAACATGATCAGCCTAAGAACCGAGGCTGCAAGAAAAACCCCCTCCACATAAGAAACGCAGGTTACTTGAGAACGTGAACCGATGAAACTACGAGAAAAAACCCTGGGGGCACAAGAGAAACCCTGGGGGCACGAGAGAGAAACCCTGGGGACAGGAGAGAAAAACCCTGGGGAAAGGAGAGAAAAACCCTGGGGAAAAGAGAGAAAAACCCTGGGGACACGAGAGAAAAACCCTTGGGACATGAGAAACCTGGAAAAACGACAAAAACCTGGAAAACGAGAGAACCTAGAAAAAGAGAAAAACGTAAAAAGCATGAGAAACGAAACATTGCAAGAGAAACAAAACATTGCAAGAGAAACGAAACATTGCAAGAGAAACTGAAACATTGCAAGAGAAACTGAAACATTGCAAGAGAAATGGAAACATTGCAAGAGAAACTAAACAATGCATGAGAAACGAAACATTGCATGGGAAACGAAACATTGCATGGGAAATTAAACATTGCATGAGAAACTAAAACATTTGCATGAGAAACGTAACATTTGCACGAGAAACGTAACATCTGCATGAGAAACGTAACATAGCGTGAGAAACGTAGCATAGCGAGAGAAACGTAACATAGCGAGAGAAACGTAACATAGCGTGGGAAACGTAACATTGCATGAGAACCGTAACATTGCATGAGAACCATGAATTGCATGAGAACCGTGAATTGCATGAAAAACTTACCTGCCTAAGAACTAACCATATGAGAAACTAACTGCCTGAGAAACGTGAGTTTGAACAAAATGTGAGTGGTGTAAGATCAGATTAGGAGACTTGCCACGAACAAGCCAATTAAAAACGATCACCTCAATCTGTTCAAACCCATAGACGTGATGGGTAACCCGTGGTGGAAGAACATGGACAACCCAGCTGTGTAAAACAACCAGAAAACCTAATAAAATAACCTGCCCATGACACAACAATCCCCCTGGTACCTGATAAGTATGAGGACGTGGGACCTACTAAGTATAAAGATGTGGGTTCCGAAATGACAGGACCAACAGCGTATGAATGTGAACCTGATGACAACCCACCCTAATGAATGCAGCAGTGAGCCCGAGTAACCTGCAGCACCAAGACAGGAAATTAAAACGAACACTCAGGGCTAAGGTACCCACAGACCGTGGTGGGTAGTAGTGTAATGGAAATTTGTAGGTTCTGTATATAATTGTATTCTATTTTATATGTATTGCACACTGCCCTCACTGTGCACACGGCACTAATAATGTTTTCAGTATATGTTTTGCATTCTTTTGAGTCCTGATTAGAATTAGCCTGCCTATGTAACGCCCCTTGTTACCATAAACGTACAATTGTAATATTAATGTGATACCTACGTAATCATGTGTATAAAAACCTTCAAATGCGTCATAATAAAGGAGAACGGTTATTTGGAAAGATTCTGAGCGTATCTTTTGTGTCTGTTCCCTACTGCAGTAGTTATTAATTTGTGAACCACTAATCAATATGAGGATAGGAGTTGCCTATCTATAAAATATCCATTTCAGGTGGCGAGCCAGCCAGG
Organism: Lithobates pipiens; assembly: GCF_037356315.1. Classification (NCBI taxonomy): domain Eukaryota; kingdom Metazoa; phylum Chordata; class Amphibia; order Anura; family Ranidae; genus Lithobates; species Lithobates pipiens. Next base: position 615,983,597 of record NW_027507758.1, on the reverse strand, counting down.
AGAGCACAAAGGAGGGGGTCACATTTGCGTACATGACACACACAAGTGATAGAACTAAAGGTTCCAGCATTCACAAACATACTCAAATATATCTCTAAAATTGCTTACATTATTCCCATTTGTACACAACACATGCCTATCATTCTCTCACTTTCTTTTAACACTTTTTTAATACTTCCTTGCTTAAATTTCTGCTTTCTTTATTTTGTTCTGATATCCTTTGCATCCAATGTATTGTAATACCATACTTCACTTACTCTACCTTCTATGATCAGACGGGCAGCCATAGTGCTCATCCCATCTTCCCTCTCTGACAACATATAAAGGATTCTGTTTTAACTCTCATTACTGTTTCTTGACTTTACTAGTTGTAGTGCCTGACCCCAAATTCATCCCACAACTTAACATCAAAATGTCCCTTTCTGTCTAGTGTTAATTGTCACCCTTGATCCATCCTGCTCACATAGATAGCTGTTTCTCTAGCTGTATACTCTGCATGATTCTTTGTCCCTGTGGACTTTGGTGGTAACCCAGTTACCCTTTGTGGATCCCTGTCCACTTTAACCATTAACCTAGGGGCTCAGTATAGGCGGAACCGCACCTTCGGTTCATATATAGCGCTCCTCTTGCGCTGGGCATTTTTGAGGGTCTCTTACCCTTCATTCCCTTACTTAATTTAATGCCCATAATGACTGGCCAGTCTTCTCTGTGTGCCTATACCCTCTTGCCTCTAAACTACTTCATCTAGCAGATGTACTACATATACCTGTGAACAGCACTATTCTTCTCTTTCTTATCTCTAACACTCCAATGGACAGTAGACAGTGACAACATAACATATAACCACCAATCAATACAGTATGATTAAGGGGAGTAAAATAGGTACCCTTTGTCCCAAAAATGCCATAGCAATCAAGGAAGTCTGATAACTCAAATGTAAGCATGACCTGTGTAGCCCAATTGTCCCTTTCCTTAAACCAATACCCCTTACCAGCCCTCTTATAATCTATAATAATGAGACCACACCTTCTCTTTGGAGTAAACTGGCCACAACAGCCTTTATTAACACAACCAAAATTTTACTCCCTCCAAAGATATGTACAGTATATAAATATATAAATATATATATACAACCGTAAACAAAAACATTTTTAACAACTTTACAAACTCCAGTCTGGTGATCTCTGACGGTGACCCACTTTAACTCAAACACAAACCTCACCTTTGGGTGGACCATTACGGGGCTCTCTAAAGGCTTACCTCAGCCGGCTGATTATCAGAAATTCCCGGATCGTCTCAAGCTCCTTGTGGCAGAGTTTTTGCCTCTTTGTCCAGGACTACCTCCACCTAAGCGTGTGGATTTTCCAGGTTAAAGATGATAGCAGGTATGGTTAGTGATCAAAATATTGATCAAAAGAGAGGAGACTGTAATGGAAATTTGTAGGTTCTGTATATAATTGTATTCTATTTTATATGTATTGCACAATGCCCTTACTGTGCACACGGCACTAATAATGTTTTCAGTACATGTTTTGCATTCTTTCGAGTCCTGATTAGAATTAGCCTGCCTATGTAACGCCCCTTGTTACCATAAACGTACAATTGTAATATTAATGTGATACCTACGTAATCATGTGTATAAAAACCTTCAAATGCATCATAATAAAGGAGAACGGTTATTTGGAAAGATGCTGAGCGTATCTTTTGTGTCTGTTCCCTACTGCAGTAGTTATTAATTTGGAACCACTAATCAATATGAGGATAGGAGTTGCCCATCTATAAAATATCCATTTCAGTAGTAAAAGGTGTAATGGTGAACTGATGTTCACTGTTGAAATGATGTGTGGACTACAGGCGAGAAGATTGTGGGACGACTATCAATTAACAACGAAACCTCAGCCTGTATGGACCTGTAGACGTGACAGATCCTGGATGTAAGTACCAGCTAACGGAAACGCGCTACACAAGGAAAACGTAAGAAACATGGTAAAAACGTAAGAGACACGGGAAACGTAAGAAAACACGGGAAACGTAAGAAACAAAAAACATAAAAGCTGTCTGAGACACTTAAATTGCATCAGACACGTAAATACAACAGACACATAAATTGCATCAGATACGTAAATTGCATGCGAAAAAGTAAAACCTGAGAACCAAAAATTCCATGAAAACCATATAAGAACTGTAAAACATGTAAAAAACGTCAACCGCCTGAGAAACGCAAAAACGCATGAGCAATGCAAATTGCATGAGAAACACAAATTGCGAGAAAACACGTAAATTGCAGAAACTGTAACCTGCGTAAGAAACCGTAATTTGCAGAAAACTGTAAATTGCGCAAGAACCGTAAATTGCATGAAACCATAAATCGCACGAGAAACCGTACATCGCATGAGAAACCGCACATCGCACGAGAAACCGTAATTGCATGAACCGTCAACTGCATAAGAAACACAAATTGTATGCGTAAATTGCATAAAAAACATAATTTGCACAAAACTGTAAATTGCAGAAAAACATAAATTGCGTAAGACCCGTAAATTGCAAGAGACTGTAAATTGCATGAGAAAAAACGCAAACTGCATGAGAAACCGTAAACTGCATGGGAATCGAAAATTGCATTAGATCGTAACACCGGACACCAGGAGAAGCGGGTGAGCGGCCAAGTTCTGCAATTTAGGTGCCCCCCGGGGCCACCAGGTGGATGGACCACCCCCTTCCCCGGCAGAAGCAGGCAACCTAACCTCCCCCCGGCAGAAACACCGGGAGAAGGAGGCGGCCGTGAGAAACATCTCCCCCCGCAGCCACCAAGCGGACTAACCCCCCCTCCCCCCGGCAGAGGCAGGAGACCGAATCCTCCCACCCTCCCTGGGCAGAAACACTGGGAGGATGGGGGCGGGAGAAGCAGCTCCCCCGCAGCCACCAAGCGGACTAGCCCCCCCCAGCAGGAGATCGAATCCTCCCCCACCCCCAGGAGAAACACTGATTGCATACTAGTTCAGTTACTCAGTAAGAGTTATGCACAGACATGACAGCTAGGTATCTAGCATTTTAGAAAGCTTACCACTTCACCTATTATTAACATATAAGTACAGGATTCATGAACAAAATTAACAGTGCATACCTGAAGAAGAAAAAAAAAAAAAACATTGCAAACATACATATGACCTTCGGCTGAAACCCCCTCTCCTCCGACTGTACTGTACAGGAGGCGGGAGGAGAAGGGCTCCCTCGTGGACACAGGAGCTGAGAAGCACCCCCCCCCCCCGCGCGGAGACAGCAGCTGTCGGCGGGCGAACCCCCCCTCCGGGGGAAGCCCGTGGCAGAAAACCTTCCACCCCCCTCCCCACCGGCAGAGGCAGCAGGAGAAGGAGGCGGGCGGGAGAAACGGCTCCCCCATGGAGACAGCAGCGAACCTCCCCTCTCTGGTGGAACCCCGGAAGGAGAGGGCGGCCGATATCACAACAACAAGCGGAGATGGCGGGGGCCAAAACACCCCTGTCCATGAGCGCCAGAGCCGAAAGCATCCTCCTCTCGATCCGAGACCCGGAAGTGACGTCAGTGTCGCCCGGAAAAAGGCGCTGACACGAGAGCCAGCGTCCACGAGAGGGGGAGGCAGAGGAGGGCAGGCTTACACTTGTCAGAGGCGTCCCTCCTGGCATGGTGCCCCCATACTGAGGGCATGTGGCTTGGTATAATTTATCATAACTCACACCCCCCCCACGCCCTTTTCTAGGCCTACCAGGCTTCAAGATCGAATAAGGGTATGGCATGGATATTATGGGAGACCCCACTTTTTTTAAAGCGGGGTCCCTCTTGACATCCATACCAGACCCTCATATAGGATAATTGCTCTCTCCACACATGCCAGGGTGCTGGGTACAATCCTTGACTCTGACCTCTCCTTCAGCCCTCACATCCAATCACTGGCTAAATCCTGCCGCCTTAACCTCTGCAACATCTCCAGAATTCGACCCTTCCTGACTGACACTACAAAGCTCCTTGATTATTTCCCACCTTGACTACTGGAACTATCTCCTTAATGGCCTACCCTTACGCAGGCTATCCCCTCTTCAGTCTATTATTAATGCTGCTGATAGACTAATACACCTCACTAATCAATCCGTGACTGCCACCCCCTCTGCCAATCCCTTCACTGGCTTCCCCTACTCCACTGTATAAGATTCAAAATGCTAACCACAACATACAAGGCCATCAACAACATCGCCCCCAGCTACATCACCAAACTCATCTGCATATATCGCCCCCTCCGCCCCTCCCAGGACCTCGTGCTCTCTAGCTCCCTTGTTACCTCCTCTCATGCTTGACTTCAGGACTTCTCCAGAGCCTCTCCCATCCTCTGGAATTCCCTACCCCAGTATGCCCGATCAGCCCCTACCCTGTCCACCTTTAGATCCCTGAAAACTCACTTATTCAGGGAAGCCTATCCCACACCTACCTAACAACTGTCCCCGAGCCACCCCCATCAAATCATATCCCTGCATCTATTACCTTTTGTACCACCACGCCCTCCCTTTAGAATGTAAGCTCTACAACAGGGCCCTCCTGTATTCAACTGTACTGTAATTGTGCTGTCCCCCCTCTACTTTGTAAAGAGCTGCGTAAACTGTTGGCGCTATATAAATCGTGTATAATAATAATAATTATAAGAAAAAGAAGGAGGAAGTGTATAATTTGGTGTAGTACTTCATCAATTCAAGCAGGATGGCATCCTGTAAGGTTAAGTAGGGAACCTTCTGAGGTTCTGGAGTTCTGAGACAATATTGAGAAGTCTGTCATTTTTGGAAAGCATAGCAAGTAGCCTCCAGAGAGGACCGGAGCGAGTGGACGTCAGGGGATCGTAGGGGAGGTCTGGACACGACAGTGTGTCTATTGACACACTTTGAATAAGGGGCATAGGTTAGGCAGAGCAAGGGGCGGGGCCAGAGCAAGAGGAGCAGCCATATATAAAGGAGGCAGTTTTCTCACTGCTCCTCGTTCTGACGACCGGCAAAATGGCGGACATCGGGAACTTGCTTAAAACGGTTGCGGGAGGCGGCGACATCCAGAGGGCCAGGCTGGCTGCAGAGCCAGGTCGTGGCCATTTTGGCAGAGGATAGCGGTCCCGTGGCGGAGGTCGACGAGGCGTTGCGCGGCAGGATTTCCAGGCCGCCATCCAGGTACTCTCCGGGGTCACGAGGAGCCTGAGGGGGGAGCACTCAACCCCCCCTGGAAAACAGAGCCAGTATTCGCCCACAGCTGGGCCTAGGTGGCCTGCACGCCGCAGGCAAAGCGCGGTGGGTGGGGCCACGAGCCGACATGGCGCCGCTTCCCCGGCCATTTTAGGAGGCCCATCTGCAGCTACAGTTCCCCCAGCAGCTCTGCACGAGCCGAGGGGGGCAACGGGATGGGGGATCAGGCACGGACAGGAGGGTAGCCAGAGCATCAGGATCTGCAGCAGTGGCCGTCGCCCCAGCAGCTCTGCACGAGCCGAGGGGGAGGACAGGCGGGCGGCAAGCATGCGGGCAGCACCTGGAAAGGTGGGAAGAGTGACCACAGCAGCCAGGCATTCGGCAGTTATAGTCCCCTCAGCAGCTCTACATGAGCCGAGGGGGTGGACAGACAAGGGATAAAGACACAGGCCGCGGCTGGACGAGCGGGAAGATCAGCAGGATACGCAGCGGGTAGGCAGACGCCACCCGGCGGTTACCGGAAAGGGTCACAAGGCAGGAGCGGTACCCAGGCCGGCCCATTTACACGGGAATCAGGGCGGCAAGGGGCTCAGACTGGAAGCGGAATAGCAGAAGGAAGAAGAGTCGCAGGGCAGAGTCGCACAGCATCCAGGAGCTCCTCTCCTGGGGTGGCTTCTGTTGGTATCCAAGCAGGAGGAGGAGAGCAGATCTGAAGGGCATGTATCGGAGGAGGAGGAGGAGTCCGGACAACCAAAGCCGTCAAGGGAGGTCAGCATAGCAGCTGTGGGGAAGGCGCCCGGTCAGTCGAGTGATAATGTTGCTTTTACCAACGCTTTGCAATGTTTACTGGGGGTAGTGTCTGCTGGGGGGAGGGGATGGTCCCTCCCGCACCGCTGTTGGGGACTTCTGACCAACCACGGGCTGGGATCAGGCCTGCAGGAGTGGGGTCCGGGAGGCAGATGCAGGAGTTGCTGGAAGGTCTGAGGGTTTTGGTGGAGCACTTCGGGGGGAGGGCAAGGGCAATCCCCGGTAAGGGCGCAAGGGGTTACCAGTGGTGGGGCAGCCAGAGATGTTGGGGGGTGCCCCCCAGGGGGGGGGAGGTCGCGGCGGCCCCGGGGGCATCGCCTGCCACTACAGCGGTGGTTGGGGCGGATAAGGAGACTCCTTGTGACAAAGGATCCACGGAGCCGGCTGCAAGGTCTGACATCATGAGGATCGCAGATGCAGCGAAATGCGAGGTATATGTATGCTTCGAGGGCCCATTGGGAGCACACTTGAAACAAGAGGTTAGGGATAAAGGGGAATACGTGGAGATTTTCTCCTCGTTACCTTTTGAGAAGTTTAACCTGGATTGGGTCAAGCCGGACGACTCTAAGAAGGAGGACGAGGAGAAGAGGAGATACCGGTTAATCCCGTGGATGTTTGCTAATTGGCTGCAAGCGTTCACCATTATGGCAAGCGTCATAGGCAAAAAGAACCCCGAGCATTGTTTGTGTTGTTTTTTGCTATATGGATGCTATCGGGGAGGCGCATAGGGTTTATGGAGGCTCTGCTTGGCTGCGTTACATCGAGCAGTTCTGCCAACCCAGGGTAGTTCGCCCCGCTCTTCGCTGGGACCATAAAGACATTAGCCTCTGAATGAGGCTTATGGTGTCGGCGAGGACCCCGCCTCAGTTATTTCAGGGGGGCTAGGGGTAGCCACTCCTCGGGACTGCTGGCCGAAAAGAAATGGGGAGTGTGCTGGCAGTTTAACGAGGGCTCATGAGAGTTTGGGGGAACGTGCAAATTTAAAAATGAGTGCTCAGGGTGTGGGGGAGCCCATACACTCGCCAGGTGTTTTAAAAAAGGAAAGCGTGCTGGAGAGCCTAATCACAAGAGGGACGACTCCAGTGATGTGGGAAAGGATGCAGCCTTTCCTAAGTAGGTACCCGGATAGGGCTGCGGCAGGTTTGATCACTTCGGGATTTAAACAGGGGTTCAAGATTCCGTGTGCTTTGAAGGTTGTACCCATGCTGGCAAAAAAATTTAAATCTGCTTTGCACCACCCCAAAGTGGTTACGGACAAGTTGTCTAAAGAGGTGGCTTTGAGACGCATGGTAGGGCCATTTTCGATCAAACCGTTATCGGATTTAGTGGTGTCCTCATTGGGGTTGGTTCCCAAAAAGGACCCGAATAAGTATCGGTTAATACACCACTTGTCTTTCCCAAAAGGGGGCTCGGTAAATGATTTTCATTGACCCCGAGGCCTGTACGGTGTCGTATACTTCGTTTGACGCAGCTGTCAGGTGGGTCAGGCGATACGACCAGGGGGCCTTAATGGCAAAATCGGATATAGAGTTTAGGCTCCTTCCCACTCACCCTGAGAGTTTTCATTTACTGGGTTGTTGCTGGCAAGAACAATTTTACGTGGACAAGTGTTTGCCCATGGGTTGTTCCATTTCCTGTGCTATGTTTGAGGCTTTTAGTTCCTTTTTAGAGTTGTTGGGTTGTTAGGGACGTTGCAGGAGTAGACTCCGTCATCCATTACTTGGATGACCTTCTCTGTTTGGGCCCCCCTTCTTCAAATGTGTGTGCGATTCTGCTTTCCACGTTGCAGCACATTGCGAAGAGGTTCGGAGTACCCTTGGCAGCCGATAAAACGGAGGGTCCACAAACAGAGCTGAGTTTCCTCGGTATTGTGATAGACTCCATGGCTATGGAGTGTAGGTTACCGGAGGAGAACCTAAGGGACTTGCAGAAGGAGATTAGGGAGATCCATGGTTTAAAAAAGGTTCAGTTGCGTACGTTGCAATCATTGTTGGGAAAATTAAACTTCGCATGCAGGATCATTCCCATGGGCAGGATTTTCTGTTGACGGATGGGTGTGAAGTCTCCCACACATTTCATTCAACTGAACAAGGATCACAGGGAGGATCTGAAGGTATGGTATCAATTCCTCTCAGTGTACAATGACAAGTCGGTGTGGATGTTGGGCCTTGTGAGCAATTTCAACGTGGAATTGGTTATGGACGCCGCGGGATCCACAGAATACAGAGCATTTTTCCAAGGGCATTGGAGTGCGGAACCTTGGCCACAGTCATGGGTGGAGGCAGGTTTCCTTTGGAATTTGGTACTACTGTAACTTTTCCCAGTGGTGTTGGCGTTCGAATTGTGGGGGCAGACCTGCCGGAATTTGAAATTATGGCTGAACTGCGATAATATGGGAGTGGTTCAGGTTATCAATCGCATGTCAGCGTCTTCACAACCTGTCATAAGGCTGATGCGACAGTTGGTGTTGCGTTGCTTGCAATTGAAAGTTTTTCTCTATGCTGTGCATATACCGGTGGTGGGCAACACTGATTCTCTGTCTCGTTTCCAGTGGGACAAGTTCAGGGCTCTGGCGCCGAAGGAGGAAGGACTTTCCCAGGCTGGATATGGGAGCTGGCGTTGGAATCGCCGCGGGATGGATCCAGTGGTCAGTGAGTGTGTCCACATGGCCGGCATATTTAAAGGTATGGAAGGAATGGTCGGCTTTGGTTCAGGAGGCAGGGGTCAAGAAGGACAAGTCCGCGGTGAAGTTGTTAGTCCTGTACTTTGTATCCAGGAACATGGAAGCAGGGAGCTCAATTTCGTCCATAGAAAAGAAGATGGCGGGTTTAGCATTTTGGTTTAAGCTGCGCGGGAGGTGGATTGGACGAAGGATTTTTGGGTTAAGCAGGCTATTAAGGGGTACCGGAAGGAGCACAGGAGTAAAGATACACGCCGGTAACATTTGCGAATCTGTTGGCCATATGTGCACAGTTGGAGTCAGTGTGCTCCTCATACTACGAGGGTTTGCTGTTTTCAGCTGCTTGGTATGCCCGGTACAGGCAATCGGGGCCTTTTCAAGGGTGAGACCGGGTGGGGGAGGGTTTTTCCTGTTACATGCGGATGGGTCCCATTTGTCAAAATTCCAACTTGTGGCGGTGTTACCAAAATGTTTGGGGAAGATAGGCTTGGCTAGTTCCGCATACGCTTCACACTCCTTCCGCATTGGGGTGGCCACGGAGGCCGCCAGATGCGAGTTGGATTAAGCGGCCGTGCGATGGATGGGGAGATGGGAATCTAAGCTATTCCGCACCTATATTCGGCCTCATTTGATTTGGGAGTAATTAAAAAAAAAAAAGTCTTTGTGCTATGAGAAGGTTGGGGGGGGGGGGGCGTTTCTTATGTTGACTGTTATGGGGATTGGGTCTGACTGAAATCACTTTATTGTTTTTCGTTTCAGATGGAGGGCCTCCATGCTTCGTCTGGATTCTTGGGCATTCGTATATGTGTTGGGTTGCCAGGAGAGGGGATGTGAGACCGGATGGGGGACAGTTAGGGCTCTCTAGAAGAGAGGAGTACATAAGGTGGCTGGGGAGGCCGGGAATGATGTGGGGCAGGGTGGTCCCGGAGGTGGAAAGGTATGCGTGGTTGGACAGACCACCAGACATGTTAGTCATCCATGCGGGTGGTAATGATTTGGGAGTTAGGACGGTCAGGGATCTGATCGTGGACGTAAAGTCGGATCTGGTCTACTTGCGTTCGGTGTTCCCGAATACATTGCTGCTGTGGTCAGACATGGTGGCGAGGACGGCATGGCGCATGGCCCGGTCCGTGGACAGGCTTAACAAGCGAGGATAAGGGTTAACAAGGTGGTGGGGAGGTTTTTGGCCCGGGAAGGGGGCATGGTTATTCGCCGTAGAGAATTAAAGACGAACGTTGGTCTCTATTTAAGGAAGGATGGGGTTCACCTCACGAATGTGGGCATTGACCTTTGGGCCATGGGACTTCAGCAAGGGATTCAGGCGGCCCTGCGGGTGTGGAGGGGCCCTCAAGGTTGAGGTTTCATCCTTTCAGGCTGTGGCGTTGTTTGTTTGTTGGTCAGTAACGGTAGCAGTAACAGATGTGGTAAAAGGGGTGGGGGGCTCATCGGTAGTATGGCCCCTCCGGTGAATACTGGTTTGGTTGCACTGTGGGAAAGGGGGTTGTGTCCGAGCGGTACAGCTGGAGTCCTATGATGTTTGTTAAAAGGTCCCGCAATGTACTCTTGATATATACGGTGGAAAAAGGAGGTAGCTCCGTCATTGACCAATAAATTGGGGTTGAAACATGTTGTTTCTCTGTGGTTCATATATGTAAGGTTATTTGGAGTTTTTACTTCAGATTGTTTAATAAAGGCTGTTATGGCCATTATACTCCATAAGAACAGTGTGGTCTTTCATTCAAGGTAAAAGGGGGAAGGGAGTATAAAGGGTCTGTAACAGAAAAGTTTGGGATATCTGGGCTACACTGGTCATGTTTTTGTCTCCATGTTTTGTCTCTAAATTGCTCAGCCTGCCTATCCTCCACATCCTACAAGCTTTGAGTGTGAAAAGCCTGGTACTAATGGCTGTGTAGACCTTTTTTTTGGGGGGGGGGGGGGGTATGACAAATGGCCCTACCTAAACAGAATGTTGCCCTAAACATAAAGGAGAAGACCCTTTGCTGAGTGGAAGACTGGGTTTGATAAAGGAACCCCCCTGAGGGGGTTCCATTCCTGGGGTATTAATCAGTACTCAAATCAAAGTATTTGGGAGCAGAGGAGGTTTGGAAATAGTACAAGCTTTATATAAGAAAAGATTAATAATATTATTATCAGTAGGAGTAGTATTACACCAAAAGTCATGGTGGAATTTTGTGTATATATATATATATATATATATATATATATACACACACACACACACACACACACAGTATATAGTTATTAACAGAGATATCTCCAAATGAATGTTGCAGTGGCCCCTAAAGATGATCATGATGTGTCATTCGTCTTGGTGTCAGGGATCTGAAGGCACCTGCACAGTCCAATTGCCTTTAGTAAATCAATTCCATAGACTAGCCAGCGCCTGGCTACATTAGTACTGTAAATGTTTAATGGGTGTGTTCAATAAAGACACGACAAATTAGCATGGGTTGTGTTTTATCCGCTTAAGCACATTGTGTTTGTCTATTGTTGTGAGGTACATGAGGGTCAGATTACATTTTATGGCAAATTACGCAAGAAAACCAGTTAATTCCAAGGGCCTACACACTTCCTTCATATTGCCACTGCATAACAAGGTCTGATTTCTAAAAAAAAAAAAAAAAAAAAAAAATTTCTACACTCAGGGCAGGAACACGGCTTCTCCCTTCATGAAACCTCTGATGAGTGTAAAGTTGGGTTATTCATGAAAACATTTTTCTCACTCAGGGAAGGAATTTGGCTTCCCACCTGTGTGAGATCTCTGATGTACAACAAGGGTCCATTTCTTTGAGAAACATTTCCCACACTCAGGGCAGGAATATGGCTTCTCACCTGTGTGAGATCTTTGATGTCTAACAAGGTCATATTTCTTTGAGAAACATTTCCCACACTCAGGGCAGGAATGTGGCTTCTCTCCTGTGTGAGATCTTTGATGTCTAACAAGATCAGATTTCTTTGAGAAACATTTCCCACACTCAGGACAGGAATACGGCTTCTCTCCTGTGTGAGATCTTTGATGTCTAACAAGGTCAGATTTCTTTGAGAAACACTTCCCACACTCAGGACAGGAATACGGCTTCTCTCCTGTGTGAATCCTCTGATGTGTGTAAAGATTGGACTTCTCTGAAAAACATTTCCCACACTCAGTACAGCAATAGGGCTTCTCCCCCGTGTGAGACCACTGATGTCTGTTAAGATGGGATGCCCGTGAAAAACATTTACCACATTCAGGACAGAAATGCGGCTTCTCTCCTGTGTGAATCCTCTGATGTGTGTGAAGACTGGACTTGCATGAAAAACTTTTATCGCATTCAGGGCAGGAATATGGCTTCTCCCCTGTGTGAGATCTTTGATGTATAACAAACTCTGATTTCCGTATATAACTTTTCCCACACTCAGGGCAGGAATACAGGCTCTCTCCTGTGTGAGATCTTTGATGTATGACAAATTTAGATTTCCGCATATAACATTTCCCACACTCTGGGCAGGAATATGGGCTTTCTCCTGTGTGAGATCTTTGATGCATAACAAGGCCCGATTTTCGTCTATAACATTTCCCACACTCAGAACAGGAATGCGGTTTCTCTCCTGTGTGAGATGTTTGATGTCTAACAAGGTTTGATTTCTGTAAAAAACATTTCCCGCACTCAGAACAGGAAAACGATCTCTCCGCTGAGTGAGACTGCTGATGTCTGTAAAGATGGGACAACTGTAAAAAACATTTCCCACACTCAGCACAGGAATACGGCTTCTCCTCCACGTGAATTCTCTGTTGTCTGTTAAGATTGGGGCAGGAATATGGTTTCTCTCCTCTGTGAGATCTTTGATGCCTAACAAGGTCCGATTTCTGTAAAAAACATTTCCTGCACTCAGGGCAGGAAAACGGCTTCTCCCCCGTGTGAGATCTTTGATGCCTAACAAGTGCTGATTTATGTAAAAAGCATTTGCCGCACTGAGGGCAAGAATATGGCTGTGTCCTCATGTGGGACCTCTGATGTACGTGAAGATGGGACAGTCGCGAAAAACATTTCCTGCACTTGGTACAGGAATACGGCTTCTTGCCCGTATGAGATCCGTAATGTTTAATGAGTTCGGATTTTTTTTTAAAACATTTACCACATTCAGAACAGGAAAGTGGCTTCCCACCCGTGTGAGATCTCTGATGTACAGTAAGACTGGATTCAGAGATAAAACTTTCCCCACATTCAGGACAGGAAAATTTCACATCCTCCTGAATTCCGGCACCATCCCTCACAGTACGAGGTTGCTCAGAGTCAGAGGGATTTGATGGTCCATCCACACTGTGAAGTCCACCATCCATAGCTGAGCTCATTGTCTTTTCTTCTACACAATCTCTTGTGATGTCCTCAGCCTCCATTTTGCAGCTTCCAGGTAAAGTGAGATGATCCTTTGAGGGTTCCTCGATGGCGTATCCTGGAAAAATATAAAAACATGATCAATAGATACACGAAGGTGAGTTCATTTAAATCAATATTCCATCGGGATCAGGTAGATTTTAGAAAGCAGGTGTTCTCTGTGGATATCCCAATCAGCCGCGCTTCAGTAAAAGGTCCTTTGGTCCTCCTCCCAGATCACTTCTACATTTACACAGCCTTGTCAGAAGAGCAGGGACCAATGGAGACTGGGAGGTGCACGCACTTCACACAACCACAAGCCTAGGCACCGGGTCATGTGATCTCTGATATGGAAAAGATTCAAAAGTTCAAAAATGCAGACCCCTTGGCATAGAACAAGAGGCCATAGGTCTAGGCTTCTGGTGACAAGCAGTACTGGAGGGTGTTTGGAGAAGTCGTTTCTGTTGCAAATATAACTGTTTCAGTTTTCTATGTTCCTCCTTACTTTTCATCCCAACGAGCCTGTTAATAGAGTTTTAGGTTAACCTTTAGCTAATAAATGTCAGCTCAAAAAAGAGGGACCAACCTAAGATAGCACTACTGTAACTAGGATTGAAAAAACAATCTCACACTGCTATCTGAACCCCAGAATATACTTAAACAGAGATGAGAATCAGTAGGTGTTCTGTCCCACCTATTTGTATTTTTTCTGTGTTGTATTGAACTGCATCAGGTTCAGGGGTGTATCATCCATTAGTGCAGGGTGTTCATTGAATACGGGCCCCGAAGAAGAGGGGGGCCCACTGTGACCCACACTGCAACCATGGACTATTGTCCCTGGTTGACAGTCGGGGATGATCGTGTGGCAGGGAGGCAGTTGCAAGCACCGATCTCCCTGTATAGCTTTTCAGCTGACAGCCGCTTCTCCTCTCTCTCCTGTGGCTGTCAGCTAAAAAACTATACAGGGAGATCGGTGCTTGCAACTGCCCCCCTGCCACATGATCATCCCCGACTGTCAACCAGGGAGCCGCTTCTCCTCCTCTCTCTCCCGTGGCTGTCAGGTGCAAAGCTACACAGGGAGATTCAGTGCTTGCAACTGTCCCCCCTGCCGCACCGAGCATCCCCCCACTGTCCTGTGTCCTCCTCTGGCCCCCCTGTGTGCTCCTCCTCCTCTGACCCCCCCCTGTGTACTCCTCCTCTGGCTCCTCTTCATGCCCTCCTCCTCTGCCCCCCCCCCCCTGTGTGCACGCTATCTCCGCCCCCCCACCCATGTTCTCCTCCGATCCCACTGCAGCTGGCTCCCCTCTTTTCCCTCTTCGCTCTCTATCCTGACAGATCCCTCCAGCAGCCAGCGGGAGAAAGGAGGAAGGGGCTGGTAAACATGTCATTTACCGGGCCCTTCCTTTTCTGAATTGGACACAGTGAGCGATGGCTCCTGTGTCCTTTGATAACTGAGTATATTAGAAACTGTGTTTACTATGCCTCAGTTTATGAATGAATAGGAGCCGCTGTCTCTGTTCATTCATCTTCAATGCTGAGGCTGCTGAGAATAGGACTGGGGAATCTGTGCCTTCAGTCCCTTTCTCTGTCTCAAAAGGGGAGATATCAGGGGTCTGTTTAAACCCCTGATATCTCACCAAAGCCCACCAACAGGGCTGATTAAAAAAAAAAAAAATTACAATAAATATAAAAAAATAAAATTAAACTAAATTATAAAAAAATTGTAAATAATAATAATAATAAAAGTAAAAAAAAACTACTGATACCACCCCCTCTGCCCTACCGACACTGTCTACTACCAGCCCCCAAAAAGCATTGTGAAAGTCTTTTAAAATTGAAAAAAATCCTACAGGACACCATCAACTGCTCTACTGACACCGTCCACATACTGCGCACTCCTTTCCTGTACATACTACAAACTACCCACCAACGTCCACCACACACTTTCCCTTACACATTCCCTGTTTAACTATACCACATTCTGCACTATGTAAATCTCAGACTCTATTAAACCACACCCCCTTTAAGCCATGCCTAATATTTAGCTAAATTTATACCATGCCCACATTTCGCATTCAACAAAGCCTAGGGCCCACTTTTTTCCTCACACGCGGGCCATGATACGACCCTGATCAGGTTACTATTGTTTGACATTTGCTGAAATCCAACAGTAGTTTAGGGCCACTACAACTGGTTTACAAATGTGATTTGGTATCTCCCTCTGCCCTCCTGTTTAGTGCTAGTTGGTTCAGTCCTAGCTAGACCGTCCCTGTTTCTGTTCCCTCAGTTAACCTCCCTGGCGGTATGATTATTTCAGATTTTTGGTGCTGAACGCGGTACCATTATTTTGCATGGAAATTTGTTTTTTTATATTGTAGGTCTGTAATTCTTAGGAATAACTCACTTAAATCTGTCCAAACCAGAGTCTAGTAGACATCCCGGGTATGATAAAGTTTGAAAAATGAAATCATAAATTATAATATAATAAATAACTATAAATAATTATACCAAATAATAATATAATAAGAACAAAAATTATTTAATAATGTAATCAAATCAAAAAAAACATTGAAATTTGCTCAGTTGCAGAATTGTCACTGTCATTAATTTTCAGTGTTTGATGACGGATCTCCCCACAAATCACTATCTCTCAATTCTGCGAGTGATTCTAATTTATTATCGCTGTTTTCTACCTGGTCTAAAACCACGTTTGATGTAAAAGGATGGTTTTGGTTGCTATGGACAATCTCCAGTTTCCAGGCAGAAAGAACAGTTTTTATAATATAAAACTACATGCAGGGCACTGGACAAACCACTAGGGACAAAAGGGATGTGAAATAATTACATACAGCAATGTAATCTGTAAGATTTCAGTATACTGTATGTAATGTGTGTGTTTCACTTTTTGAATTTGGCGCCGTTCTCTGTCCCCATGCGTCGCAACGCTGGCAGAGAACGGAGCCCGGCTCCATGATGAATCGAGTAGAGGACGAGACGCTCACACTGCGGGGAGACATCGCAGGATCCAGGGGACAAGGTAAGTAAGCTCTTCCTGGATCCTGCGATGCGATCCTGAGTCTGGCTCGGGGGTTACCGCTTTTGGTTCTGAAATTCCACCCTGAGCCAGACTCGGGAATATCGCCAGGGAGGTTAATGTTAGTTCTGCTCAGAGACAGGGCTTAGGAAACTGATTGTTTTCTTGCCCTTCAAAAGACTGTCTGTACTGCAGCTAGCTTAAGTTGCGTTGAATTCTACTTCTGTGTCTTATTGAAGATTTAAGCTGCCTGTGGATGGTGCCAAGTCAGCAGGTGACCCATACTCTCCAGACCAACTGAGTCTAGGGAGGTAGTTCAATACATAAAGCTGCCTTTGAAACAGAACAGTAGGGTTACTATGTACCCCTTTGTCTTTCACACTGGGGGGGGGGGAACTGAGGGCCTCCATTATTTTAAAGAGGGCTTCCAAGTTCTGATAAGCCTTTGCTCACAGACCCCCACAGCCAGCAGGCCAGGTTTGTGGGGATGAGGACCTTGTCCTTATCAACATGGGGATGAGGTTTTGTACCAAGGCGGGCACCCACACAAAGACCCCCCCCCCCCCCCATGATGAGGGTATGTGGCCTGGTATTGTTTAGGAAAGGAAGAGGGGGGCACATGCTTATCTCTCCTTTCTTTTGAAGGCAGGCTGCATGCTCAGATAAGGGTCTTGTATGTATTTTTTTTCCCATTGAATCCCCCAATAACATTCTATATCAAAGGTGCATTTAGGGCCATTAGAGTCTGGTATAAAGGCAAACCTAGGCTGTTCATTTACAAACAGTAGTAGGTGGCTGGGAGCTGTCATTTACCCACAAATCAAACGGCATTTTCTTCTCTGCAAATATCAGTTTTGATGTAATAATTAGTATACATTGTAATAATAAAATATTTTGATAGCATTTTTCTCCATATGGACATAAAGCATGTAGCAAATTGGTGTTGGGGTCATTGAAGAGACAGATTTTTCAGGCACTGCTATAGGCCGGGGTGAATAGATGTAGTTTTCAAAAACTCTCCTGTACAGATGTGTCACGTCACAGACTGGTTAAAGGGACAGAGGAAACCTCCACCTTCCCCCATCATGGTATTTAAAAATAAAATAAAAAAATAGAACTTTTAATGTTTCACATTATTGCAATCAATGCTCTCCACTCAATGGAACTAAATACAGAGAAGGGGGTTTATCTAAAAGAAAAAAAGATCTAATGTGCAGGACGGGTATCTATAGAAGGATGCGACTATTGTCAACCTATAATGTCACTAATCTCCCACCCTACTCTGGACCAATCAGTGTGCAGTAACAGAGCAATATATTATGTCTCACCTGTGCTGATCTCTGTAGAAGTGTCCTCCTCTTTGAATGTCCTCATCATTCCATCCTCCTCCGTATATTGCTGATCATCCCTCACATACGTCTCTTCTACTTCACCCTCAACTTTCATGGTCATCAGATCTTCACCCTAAACCAACAAAGCGGCACAAAATACCATTGTAAAGGATGCAATGCCATGGAGACTCACTAACCTTGTTTGGTGGAGGAGGAATGAGCAGAGGGCTTACTACGAGAAGGGAAAAAAAGTGTGGGAGAGAGACAGAGAACGAGAGAGAGAGAGAGAGAGAGAGAGAGAGAGAGAGAGAGAGAACAAGGGGGAGGAGAACGAGAGAGAGAGAGAGAGAAAGAGAACAAGGGGGAGGAGAATGAGAGAGAGAAAGAGAACAAGGGGGGAGGAGAATGAGAGAGAGAGAACGAGAGAGAGAGAAAGAGCACAAGGGGGGAGGAGAACGAGAGAGAGAGAGAGAACAAGGGGGGAGGAGAATGAGAGAGAGAGAGAGAGAGAGAGAGAGAGAAAGAGAACAAGGGGGAGGAGAACAGAGAAAGAGAGAGAACAGAGAATATTAAAAGAGAAAGAGGGAGAGAGAGAGAGAGAGAGAGAGAGAGAGAGAGAGAGAGAACGAGAGAGAGAGAACAAGGGGGGAGGAGAACGAGAGAGAGAGAGAGAGAGAGAGAGAGAGAGAGAGAGAACAAGGGGGGAGGAAACGAGAGAGAGAGAGAGAGCAGAGAAAGAGAACAAGGGGGGAGGAGAACGAGAGAGAGAGAGAGAGAGAGAGAGAGAGAGAGAGAGAGAGAGAGAAAGAGAACAAGGGGGAGAGAGAATGAGAGAGAGAGAGAAAGAGAACAAGGGGAGGAGAATGAGAGAGAGAGAGAAAGAGAACAAGGGGGAGGAGACTGAGAGAGAGAGAGAGAGAAAGAGAACAAGGGGGGAGGAGAATGAGAGAGAGAGAGAGAGAGAGAGAGAAAGAGACAAGGGGGAGGAGAATGAGAGAGAGAGAGAGAGAGAGAAAGAGACAAGGGGGGAGGAGAACGAGAGAGAGAGAGAGAGAGAGAGAGAGCGAGAGAAAGAGAACAAGGGGGGAGGAGAGAGAGAGAGAGAGAGAGAGAGAGAGAGAGAGAGAGAGAGAGAGAGAAAGAGAACAAGGGGGAGGAGAATGAGAGAGAGAGAGAAAGAGAACAAGGGGGGAGAGAGAGAGAGAGAGAGAGAAAGAACAAGGGGGAGGAGAATGAGAGAGAGAGAACGAGAGAGAGAGAGAAAGAGAACAAGGGGGAGGAGAACAGAGAACAGTAAAAGAGAAAGAGGAGAGAGAGAGAGAGAGAGAGAACGAGAGAGAGAGAGAGAAAGAGACAAGGGGGGGAGGAGAACGAGAGAGAGAGAGAGAGAGAGAGAGAAAGAGAACAAGGGGGAGGAGAACGAGAGAGAGAGAGAGAGAGAGAGAGAGAGAGAGAGAGAGAGAGAGAACAAGGGGGAGGAGAACAAGAGAGAAAGAGAGAACAAGGGGGGAGGAGAACGAGAGAGAGAGAGAGAGAGAAAGAGAGAGAGAGAGAACAAGGGGGAGGGAGAACGAGAGAGAGAGAGAGAGAAAGAGAGAACAAGGGGGAGGAGAAGAGAGAGAGAGAGAGAGAGAGAGAACAGGGGGAGGAGAACAAGAGAGAAAGAGAGAACAAGGGGGGAGGAGAACGAGAGAGAGAGAGAGAGAGAGAGAGAGAGAGAACAAGGGGGGGAGGAGAACGAGAGAGAGAGAGAGAGAGAGAGAGAGAGAGAGAGAGAGAGAGAACGAGAGAACAAGGGGGAGGAGAACAAGAGAGAGAGAGAGAGAGAGAGAGAGAGGAGAGAGAGAGAGGGAGAGAGAAAGAGAACAAGGGGGAGGAGAATGAGAGAGAGAGAGAAAGAGAACAAGGGGAGGAGAGAGAGAAAGAGAACAAGGGGGAGGAGAATGAGAGAGAGAGAGAGAGAAAGAGAACAAGGGGGGAGGAGAATGAGAGAGAGAGAACGAGAGAGAGAGAAAGAGAACAGGGGGGAGGAGAACAGAGAACAGTAAAAGAGAAAGAGGAGAGAGAGAGAGAGAGAGAGAACGAGAGAGAGAGAGAGAAAGAGAACAAGGGGGGGAGGAGAACGAGAGAGAGAGAGAGAGAGAGAGAGAAAGAGAACAAGGGGGGAGGAGAACGAGAGAGAGAGAGAGAGAGAGAGAGAGAGAGAACAAGGGGGAGGAGAACAAGAGAGAAAGAGAGAACAAGGGGGGAGGAGAACGAGAGAGAGAGAGAGAGAGAAAGAGAGAGAGAGAGAACAAGGGGGGGAGGAGAACGAGAGAGAGAGAGAGAGAAAGAGAGAACAAGGGGGAGGAGAACGAGAGAGAGAGAGAGAGAGAGAACAAGGGGGAGGAGAACAAGAGAGAAAGAGAGAACAAGGGGGGAGGAGAACGAGAGAGAGAGAGAGAGAGAGAACAAGGGGGGGAGGAGAAACGAGAGAGAGAGAGAGAGAGAGAGAGAGAGAGAAAGAGAGAGAACGAGAGAACAAGGGGGGAGGAGAACAAGAGAGAGAGAGAGAAAGAGAGAACAAGGGGGGAGGAGAACGAGAGAGAGAGAGAGAGAGAGAGAGAACAAGGGGGGGAGGAGAACGAGAGAGAGAGAGAGAGAGAGAGAGAGAGAGAACAAGGGGGGAGGAGAACGAGAGAGAGAGAGAACGAGAGAGAGAGAGAACGAGAGAGAGAGAGAACGAGAGAGAGAGAGAACGAGAGAGAACAGAGAAGAGAGAGAGAGAAAAAAACTAAGAGAAAAAAAAGAAAGAGAAAGAGAAAAGAAAAGAGATAGAGAGAGAGAGAAAAGATAGAAAAAGAAAGAGAAAAAGAAAGAGAAAAAGAAAGGAAAAGGTAGAGTTACTCCTTAGATCTATAATGTTTTTAGAATCAAATCTATAATGTTTTAGAAAATATTTTCATCTCATGCTAGCTTGTGCAAGTTTACCAGAAGTGCTAAGGCGAAGTAGGATGAGTCTGCGGTTAGAGTTGACATTTAGCTATATAGCAAGTTAAGAACATATATTGTGTGTTTTGGACATTGGCCTGAAACCAAGATGATAAGGTTAAATATTCTTAGAATTGTGAAGTTGAGTCTGTCTCTAGGCAGAAATACTATGAATATCTTTTAGGTTAATATTAATTGTATAACATAGTGCTTGAATGTGATTGGTTGTTCATGGGACGTTCCCCCTATACGACGCTTTCTTTGTATTGTATATATTCTGTGAAGCCGGGAAAAAAACATTGTATTCTTGATCATCCACACCTTGTGTATGGTATCTTGACTACCCGACCGGTCAGAGAGTTTTTCCATTGACCATCAATGTCCAGCTCGAGCACAGGAAAGAGGGGCTGAGATAGGACCATCTTTCAGAGAGAGAGAAAGAAAAAGAGAGAGAGAAAGAGAGAGAGAGAAAGATAGAGAAAAAGAGAGAAAGAGAAAAAAAAAGAGCGAGAAAGAGAGAGCATGCATGTCAAAAAAATCCACCCGTGTCCGGTGTCTGCTTCCTCCACTCTGTGTTTCCTCTTACGCCAATAGGATCGCCTAGCGCTTTGGCTAATCGGGAAACAGGTCTCAGGACCTGCCTTCTTGATTGGCGGGGAGGCACTGTAGTGTGAACATAGCAAAAATTCATTTGCTCTCCTAAAGGAAAACGCTTTTCACTTATGTCAACGAAGCAAAGATCAGATGCGTCCATTGGATTATGAATTGGTTTGACCTATTTCTTAAACTATGTCCAGTCTCCGAATGAACAACTCTATTTAATTAATAGTACTTTCCCATCCACAGTGTGATCCCCATTGGGGTGGATGGCTTGCCTGGAGACTGGACATGGTTGACCTCCAATGGATGCATCCCATTGTGCCAGTGTATCCGCACACACACCTGACCTGAGCTTTTGCCTGGAACAGGATATGCTACATAGGCTTCTGTCTCCTGTATTCCAGGTAATAATTGCAGAATCCCACAGTTATCTTTGAAATATAGGTTATCTCCCCTCGGGGCGTTTAGGCTATCTACCTTTAGTCCATTAATATAGGCACGTGCTAACTTAATCGATTGTTCGCTTAACCGGACAACAATGGTTTTGATATGTTGTTTTTCCCTTCTTTTCCTCTTTTTACCTTATTCTGTATGATATATATGGATTTAAGCTGAACTGTTGTTATTTGATCAGTATTTTCTTGTACTGCTCCATGTTTTAGTACTTTGTACAAGCTTACTTTATGTGTCACTTGTAATTTTCACAATAATTTTCAATAAACTTCTTTGAGAAAAAAAAATAAAAATCATTTGCCATGGTCACACAATTGGGTGGGATCAGGGCATACTCTCTGCTCCCCGAGCTAACCGTTTTATAAAGCCTATTAGAGCCTCTGGCTCTAATCAGGTGCTTAAAAAAAAAAAAAAGAGAAGAGAAAAAAAAACCCTGCCATAGGAATCTATGCACCCAGCGTCCTGAAAGGGGCCGGGCGCATTGATAGGGGGTGGCGGCAGGCAAACGGGGGCAGCGCCCGTGTGCCCTCAATGCATGGGCCGCCACTGCTGTGTAAGTTTTTTTTTTAAATGAGGATTGTAAGTACATTTTTAGAACTATCTTCAGGCCAGTCATGTGACTCGTGGCCACTTTACATCTCCAAGACCGAGCTTCTGCGGAAGGGGCTAAGCGGCCACATGATCTCCCCGGCTAACGTCAGAGGGTGATCTTGGCCCCTCCTGCAGTAGCCATGTATCGGAGCTGTAAAGTGGCCACGAGTCACATGACCGGCCTGAAGATTGCACTAAAAAGGTATTTACAATTCTTGTTTTTAGAAAAGACTTACACAGTGTGGTATGCCTGCCTTTAATAGAGAGGCTGGCAGTGTTTTAGTATTTTGATTTAACAAACACTTAGTAGATGGAGAAGGCCAAAGCTCAACTCCTGAGATGGCAGAGATATTCTCTGTGAAGGATTTCGATGTAGGGTGTGCGGAGCACACCAAGCCCCAAATTCACCTTCAGGAAGGCAAGCTTTTTAGGGAGAGAATGGATTTCACTGGGCAACTTGGAAGACCCCTGAGCGCAGTTGGCAGAGCTGAAGAGGATGGGAATAATCTGAGAGTCATCGAGTCCTTATGCCTCTCCCATAGTGTGGTTTGGAAAAAGAACAGTTCCCCAAGGCTATTCATTGACAATCTGCATCCTCAACAGTAGCCTGAGAAATGCCCCTGTTCTGGCCTATGCAGATCCAACTCGACTCGAGACACATGTTGATACCAGCAGTGAGCGACTGGGTGGAGAGTTGTATCAGGAGCTTGATGGACACCTACAATCTGTTCCCTAGATTATCCCACACACAAGCTAAAGTTCTTGCCTTAAAGTGGGCAATGGTAGACAAGCTGCAAAATGATCTGTATGGTGTAGACTTTGAGGCCAAGACAGATAATAATCTGCTCACCTACATACTCAACACGGCCAAGCTGGATGCCACAGGACTTTGATATTTGGCTGCCCTATCTGTGCTTCATATTAGCCTCAAGTATGATCCAGGGGTTGGAAAGAGAGATACTGAAGTCCTATCAAGGAGACCCTATGAACCTGAGACCTCCCCAAAAGATTAGACCAAACTGATGTCAAAAGGGGTCCAAGCTTTATGTCAAGGAGTTGGACATCATGTCAAAGAAGTGACAGGGGCTGAAACCATTAGTATACCTGCTGCAGCTGTTCCAGAGCACTACTGCGACCTCACTCTAGGTAAGACTTGAGGAAGGACCAGAAGAAAGACACTCTCTTCAATCTGACCAATGGGCCACCTCCAGACTTAATTAACCAATGAAATTGGTGAACATTGACTTCATGTGTCTAGAACACGATTTGTGTGGACAGGGAAATGTCCTGTGACAGACTATTTCACCTGTTACACCCAGGCATTTCAGACAAAAGACCAATGAGCATCCACAGTGGTTGAAGTCTTGGTGGAGAAGTTCTTCATTCAGCATGGATTGCCCCAATGAATCTATTCAGGGAAGAGACTTTAAGAGTCAACTCATCAGGAAGCTTCTGGATCCGTTTGGCCTTTTAGAAATCCAGAAATGTATATCACCCACAAAGGGATCCGTAGCCTGAGAGGTTCAACTGTAACTTTCTTAATATGCTTGGAACTTAAACTGCGGAAAAAACATAACACTGGAGCAGGCACATCTCTTCAGTTACGCATGCATACAACACAGAGAACAATGCCATAGGATATTCCCCATTTGTGCTGATGTTTAGAAAAGGTTGCTTGCCTGTTGACCTGTCGCTTTTGGCACCACATTGGATGTGTTGTTACAACCCACAGTGGATGTGTTGATCATCTCAGAAAGAACCTGAAGATGGTTTATGAGAAGGCCCAAAGTTGCATTAGATACCACAGGTCAGGGAAATAAGAGGAAATTTGACTTGGGAATTAGAGCCTAGGATCTACAGCTGGGCGATCGAGAGCTTCTAAGAAATTTTGGGTGTCCATAGAAAGCACAAGGTAGCTGGCCAGTGAAAATCCTAACCTTACATCGTCTCCAAGCAACTGTCTGGTTTGCAGGTGTATCAGATCCACCCGGAGGGGAAAAAAGATCCCATGAAAATCTGGCACCATAACCATTTTCCACATCAGGGAGGAGCTTTTCGAATGCCTCAACAAGCTGATCCATGTTTTGCCCAAGTGTCCTCTTCAAATCAGAGATCAGTAACCACAGTCTTCTTTTCCAGTTGGGGAGACGGAGGAAAACTGTGAAGAAGATGTCAGCATGGACTGGTTGTGGCCAACTGTGTCCATAGATACCACCCCATTTACCTCCTCTACTGAGACTAATTTTAAGGCCCTTAGGCCAGAGGCCGCTGAATTTGCACCTCAGTCCCATGAAGTAGAAAGACGTGAGGAGCCTGCTGAAGAGCCCCCAGGAGAAGAACTGTCTGAGCCAAAGGCGCAAAGAGCCAAAACGTCAGTACACCCCCAAAAAGACACCTATGACTTCCTAAGCCAAAGTTCTAAATTGACGGTGTCCAAAGCCCAAAGTTCCCAAGAGATGCCAGAACTTTCCAACGAGGCTGACATATCACTCCCTAGGCTTAGGTAAGGAACAGATTGTGTCCACAGCCCCAAGGTTTCAGAAATGCCAGTAACTTCCACTACAGCTTCAGTTAAAAAATGGTTAAAATTGAGACTCTAGCCCACTTCCTGAGACACCTTGGTGGGAGTTTCCAGTGCTTGCTCCCTTTGCAAGGCAGTCATAAAATTAGCTTAACCTCCTGGATCAAATTTGCATAATGTAAATGTGTTAATTTAATATCCTGTTTGTGTATTTCCATACCATGCAAAAAATTGGCTCCTTTTCTTTGGACCTGCTGTTTCTTTAGGGACCAAAAACGTTTGGGGGGGGGGGGGGGGGGGGGGGGGGAGTGTGCAGCCCTGGTCAGCATTGCTAGAAGAGAGGAGCAGCTGCAGTTTCATTGTTTCTGCTGCTGTCCTTGTTTGTGTTTACAGAAGAACCGACACAGTCGAGGGCTGAGAGAGATGAAATTACAACATTATTGGAGAGCGTGTGTGTGTGCGCGCATCTGCTTGCTAGGGAGACATCTATCACCACATCTAAGATGGAGAGAGGCCCCGCAGAGGACATTCCCGGGTATCTGGGATCATCACTGACCCTGATGGAGACCTCTACCCAGTTGTTGGAGAGAGCGCTGCTGTAATGCCTTTATTGGGCTGATGACGTGGAATGGAGAGGTCATCTGTTACCACAGGAGTTGGCGAGAGGCCACTGGCCAGCCCCACTACATCCCATTAAAAGAATCAGCATTTCCTCTGTAGGTCACAGTTCGGGTGCTTTTATTAATATTTGGAGGAACTTTGTCTCCAACATCAGATTTGGGCCCCATCCTACTGGTTAGTGGGGAAAAGGGTTGAAATGGATTGCCAAAGTACTATTGTGGTACTACTCCCTTTAAGCAGGATTATCCCTAGTATAGGATTTAGGGACCACTCTCTGTTCTATTTTCTTGCTTGTCACCAATAATATATCTTAAATACCATTGTTTTAAAAATTGTTTGAGCAGTTACTACTGCTTTCACTTCTTTTAAACTGCTGGGGTACGCTGTAAATTTGTAATAAATATGCCCTTTTCAGCCCAGATGTGTCAGAGTGCATGGTGCTACTAGCAGAATCATGGGCAAAGGAAACCGGGAAACAGCGGCACCTTCAGGGGTAAGTGCTACATTATTTGTAATATATATCTGCAATTATCACTTATCACAGTAAAATATAAGTATTTATGATTTGAGACCACACAAAAAAAATCTTGTAGAGTCCAAACATCGTCTCCACATTTCAGAGTGTTCAACCACTCTATGTCCCAGACATTCAACTCCACCCACCTGATGATGGTGAGGGATGGTGTGATCTTCCTGTGTGGAATCCTGGGAATACAGAGGACGGGGACATCTCTCTGGTGGCTTTCTGTAGCTTGATGACACCACCATGGTGCCCTGGTAGAGATCATTGTGTCCTTTTAGAGACTCCTCCATCACCCCATCCTTATCATCCTCCTCTTTTATCTCTTCTTTAATATCAACTGTAGAAGTACTCTGAATATATAATAAAAATTATATAAATTGTAACAATGCAGATAATGTACAGATCCTAATGATACTATCAGTGATTGTTCCTCATCTACCTGATGATGGTGGGGGATGGTGTGATCTTCCTGTGTGGAATCCCGGGAATACAGAGGACGGGGACATCTCTCTGGTGGGTTCCAGGTATTAGGTGGCTCCATCATACCCTTGTGTCCTTCTGAAAGCTCCTCCATCACTCCATCCTCCTCTTTATACTTTTCTTCTTTATCTTCTTTAACACGGTTTCCACTCTGAAAGATATAATAAGACATTCATTGTAACAAACATGCATCTCTTCTTCTTCTTTTAATCTTTGTAACCTCTCAGGTCTCCACTCTAAATATATTATAAAAATTACATAAAATTGTAACAATACAGATAATGTACAAATGCTGATGATACTATTAGTGTTTGTCCATCATGACGTCCTTGTAGAGATCCTTGTGTCCTTCTAAATACTCCCACTCCTCCATGGAGAAATAGACAGTGACATCCTGACACCTTATAGGAACCTGACACACACAATGATACAGTCACCATCCAGACACATCCCTTGTCTGTTACTGGATAATGTCCCAGAATTCCCGGCACCGCTCACCTCTCCTGTCAGCAGCTCCATCATCTTCTTGGTGACTTCTAGAATCTTCTCCATGTTGTGTCTCTCGGGTTTTATGGAGTCACATGGAGGCACTGTGATGGTCATATGATCTCCTGACTTCACAAGAGGAAATCTCTGTATTGAGGAACCAATAGGAATATCATGTTAGAATCCCAGAATCCTCATCTTTCCGGTCAAGTCTGTGTTTTATTAATACAGATAAGAATGATGTCATGTGACCTCCAAGAATCCTCCTCACCTCTCCGGTCAGCAGGTAGATGATCTCCAGGGTAAGTTTTAGTATCTTCTCAGTCATGTGACTCCAGTCCTCCTCCATCCTCATTGATGTGGTCATGTGATCTATGCAAGTTTTCTGTAGCGAGAGGATCTGGACTGTGTTGGTCATACAATATTAGAATGGTGATGAAAGTGGTGAATAAGCAGGCTGTCCCCCTAAGGAAATTGGCACATGTGTAGGGAGCTTCTTTCCTCCAGTGTTTTTATTCATACAACCCCATAACCTCCAGAAGGTTTTACCCCCTTGAAGAGCAGGACATTTTTTGCTATTCAGCACTGCGCTACTTTAACTGGCAATTGTGCGGTTACGTAACACTGTACTGTTTTTTTTCAGACAAATAGCTTTCACAAATCACAGAGCCGTCATCTCCTGTTTACTCGGCTCTCATTCGGCAGTCACATACACAGTCCTGTCTCCGCCATCGGCATTGGACCAGCTCGTGTGATAGACAGAACACTGGTCCAATGCCGGTGACGGAGGCAGGAACAAAAAATGATGACGGTGTTAGTCGAAACGTGTCGGTTGGACCTCCCTGCAGATATCGCTTTACTGCCTTTTTTTATGCCATACAAGTTTTATGGAAATGCGAGTGACCTACTTTGTGTTTATTAAAAACATTTTAAATGGGATTAACCACTTGCTTACTGGGCACTTAAACCCCCCTCAGTCCCAGACCAATTTTCAGCTTTCAGCGCTGATGCACTTTGAATGACAATTGCGCGGTCATACAACACTGTACCCAAATGAAATTTTTATCATTTTTTTCCCACAAATAGAGCTTTCTTTTGGTGGTATTTAGTTACAGCTCGGAGTTTTATTTTTTGCTAAACAAACAAAAAAAGATGCAAAAAAAAAAAAAAAATCATGTTTTAATAGTTTGTTATACAATTTTGCAAACGGGTCATTTTTCTCCTTCATTGAAGTGCGCTGATTAGGCGGCACTGATGGCTGCATTGGTGGGCACTGATGGGCTGCATTGGTGGGCACTGATGGGCTGCATTGGTGGGCACTGATAGGCTGCATTGGTGGGCACTGATAGGCTGCACTGGTGGGCACTGATAGGCATAGTTAAGGCGGCACTAATAGGCACAGATAAGGCGGCACCGATCGGCACAGATAAGGCGGCACTGATGGGCAAAGATGGGCACAGATAAGATGGCATGGATGGGTGGCACGGATGGGCACTGATAGGTACCACTGATAGATGGGACTGGTGGGCACTGATAGGTGGCACTGCTGGGCACTGATGGGCGGCACTGCTGGGCACTGATGGGCGGCACTGGGGTGCAGCACCTTTGCGGCAGATTGTGGGCACTGTGGGTGGCACTGTTGGTGGCACTGCTGGATGGCACTGTGGGTGGCATTGTGGGTGGCACTGTGGGTGGCGCTGTGGGCACTATGGGCACTGCTGGGTGGCACTTACTTTCATTCAGGATGGCACTGCGGTGGGCAGGTGGGCACTGGCAGGGGGCAGGTGGTCAGCTGTATTGCTGGCCGTGATCGGGACTGATGTCCCGATCACGGCCGCCGGTGATCGGCTTTTTTTTTCTCTCCTCGCGCTGTCAGCGCGAGGAGGAATAATAGCGGATTACCGGCTTCGTTCTGTCACATGATCAGCTGTCATTGGCTGACAGCTGATCACGTGATAAGGGGTCGGGATCGACCCCTTACACGGATCGGTGATCAGGCGAGTCTCATGGACTCGCCGATCACAGAGCGCGCCGCGCGCGCCCCTCAGGGGGCGCGCAGGCCGCTCGTAACCGGGACGACGTCAATAGACGTAGTCCCGGAAATGTAGGTCCGCGCTAATGCCGTCATTTGGCAATAGCGCGGATCTCAAGTGGTTAAACTATGCGAGTTTTCTATTTGCATGACTTATGCCTGAATACCAAGCTTCTACCTCCCATTTGAAGTCCTGGAATTATATGGTGCTTGCCTTTAATGGTCTGATGGTTTATTGATACAGCCATACCTATCGGGTTCATCCAATTGACAAACCTTTTTATGACTTGGGTGGCGAAAGCCCCGCCAGGTCAACAATATCTGGAAAGCCTCCCTCTTATCACGGTGGTGTCTTCCTATCTTCAAAGAACTACATTTGCAATTTAATTTCTATATTTGTTCACTGGATTAGGGTTTCACCTGGGCTTGAATATAAGTGCACATTATGAAGAATGTGTGCTGAATGACTATTTGGACTTTTCCTAATAGACTTTCTTTATATGTTTATTTTATTACATTACTATTATTATTATATTTTTTTTTGGTGGATGCACTTACTATTTTGTTTTGAGATTATACACTGTTTACACATTATCTCCCAAGGGTTTATGTTTCACACTATTGATATTGTATTTATGGTAACATAGCGCTACACTTTTTCTCACATTTTATTGATGCTTTTGGTCTATAGCAGTGTTGGCTGCTAGGTTACACTATAACAATTTATTTTTGATTTCACAGCGCGGTATATATATATATATATATATATATATATATATATATATATATATATATATATATATATATATATATATATATATATATATATATATATATATATATATATATATATATATATATTTCAATGTTCTGAAACCTGAAGGGATCAATCTAGGTTTCCACACTATATATGTGTGTATCATCATCTGCTGAAAATAAAAGACGTCACAGTGACTATGGAGGAAGAGGACGGACATGACGGGGGGTTACTGGGTGTAAATAAAAAATAAGATTTTATTACCTCCTCTACTGCCACTTCCAGCAACGTCTTCAGTCTACTTCCTCCCGACTCACTTCTCACCTGGAACTTCCTATTTATACCGACATCACTTCCTGCCTGTGTTCCATAGAGACTTCCTGTCTCAGTAAAAGGGAGATCAACACCTTGTGGAGCTCAGAGGAACTGCAGCCCCAATAAAGTTTCCAATGTACACTATGAGCAAGACTTTGTCATTGGTGAGCCTAGGATTTTGGCTACAGTGCTATCAGGATCCAAGATTTTGCGCAGACTGTTGAAACGCTGTCTGGATTCCATCACCAGGCGCTGCAATTAGATACCTCCCAAATTTTTGAGATGGGTACGAGTGAAACCTATTAGTAAAAGTATGTAGACATAGGACACACCCCCTGGCACGCCCCTTTAATAGACAATTATACAAAATGTTTTAGTTAAACCGTATATACTTGAGTATAAGCCAAGTTTTTCAGCCAATTTTTTAGGCTGAAAAACCCCACTCGGCTTATACTTGAGTCAGGGCAGGGATACCGGACATTAGGCTGCTTGCTCTGGGGCCACTTTTAACTTTAGCTCTCCCTCCCTTACACAGCGGGAGACCGATGTGTCTTGGAGCTCAGTGTGACGCTTTCGACCGCACTGTGACAAAAGTCCTGCCCTCTCTCCCCCTCCCTTACACAGCGGGAGAACGCTGTTTCTCAGAGCCGACTGAAACTTTCGGCCGCGCTGTGACAAAAGTCCCGCCCTCCTCCTAGACCAGCTCGTGTATTAGACAGAATAATGCATCTAACACGACGAGCTGGTCTGGGAGGAGAGTGGGATTTTTGTCACAGGGCAGCCGAAAGTTTCACACTGAGCACAGAGATACAGCGGGAGATGCCCGCTGTGAAATCCAGGTACTGGAATGGGCACACAGTCACTACTAGGGAGATTTCAATGACGGGCACAATGAGGCAGCAATGATGGGCATGAGACTACTATGATGGGCACTGTGCGGCTGCGGTGATGGGCACAGTAAGGCTGCAATTATGGGCATGGTGAGGCTGTGGTGATGGGCACAGAGGCTACAATGATGGGCACGGAAAGGCTGCAATTATGGGTATGGTGAGGTTGCAGTGATGGGCACAGTGAGGCTGCAATGATGGGCATGGTGAGGCTGCGGTGATGAGTATGGTGAGGCTGCAATGATGGGCATTTTAAGGCTGCAATGATGGGTACAGTGAGGCTGCAATGATGGGCATGGTAAGGCTGCGGTGATGGGTACAGTGAGGCTGCAATGATGGGCATGGTAAGGCTGCAATGATGGGCATGGTAAGGCTGCGGTGATGGTTACAGTGAGGCTGCAATGATGGGCATGGTGAAGCTGCGGTGATGGGCACAGTTCTCTATTTTTCAATCAGAAAAAGTTCTGATTGCCTGTACAAATTCCGACGTGCAATATTCCTATGCATGCTCGGAAACAATTTGACACGTGCTCGGAAGCTTTGAACTTCATTTTCTCGGCTCGTCGTAGTGTTGTACATCACCGCGTTCTTGACGGTCGAAAGTTCAGAGAACTTTTGTGTGACCATGTGTATGCAAGGCAAGCTTGAGCGGAATTCCGTCGGAAAAAACATGCAAGTTTTTTTCTGACGGAATTTCTGATCGTGTGTACGGTGCATAAGAAAATGGAAGTGCATTGGATAAACCGTTTGGACACATTGCAGCCCAAAGGTTTAAACACTGACTTTGATTTATATTTGTTCCTCTGACAGTGTTCACTATCTTTGAATGGCTATAGATATACATGTGTTTCTTTGATACTTAACCACTTCCCACCCGGCCACTGCATATAAACGGCCGGGTGGGAGCTCTCTACTCCTGACAGGACGTTCCCGAACGTCCTGTCAAAGAAGCGGGATCGCGCGGGCGCGATCCCGGTGCGCGCGTGTCCCCCGCACACGCCGCATCTCGGATCGGCAGGAGGGCAATGTAATTTGCCCTCCTGATCCGCACGATGGCTGTGTCTAATCACAGCCATCGTAAGTAAACAAAGGGGGATGGGCGGCAGATAACCGGTGATCGCGCCGCCACGTGCCCGCGCAGCGGCGCGATCCCGATCTGCCTGAGACCCCCGGAGACTGGAGAGAAAAATACAACAGGAGGGCCATGTGATTGGCCCTCCTGATCACATGACGACTGTGTCCAATCACAGTCGTCATGTAATGTAAATAGAGAGCAGTTGTAACTGCTCTCATCTCTTCCTTTCCTCACACAGAACCTGTCAGTGAGGAGAGGAAGAGAAATCTTTGCTTCAGCCGGGAAGATCAGTGAGTTTTCTAGCTGTTTGTCTGCTGTTTACCCACTGATCTCCCAGCTAGTGTCCCCCAAAACACAGTGTCCCCCAAAACACAGTGTCCCCCAAAACACAGTGTCCCCAAAAACACCTGGCACATCAGCCCGCCATCTGACACATCAGCCACCCGCCATCACCAGGCGAACCTGCCCGCCATCACCAGGCGCACCTGCCCCGCCATCACCAGGCGCACCTGACCCGCCATCACCAGGCGCACCTGACCCGCCATCACCAGGCGCATCTGCCCGCCGTCACCAGGCGCATCTGACCCGCCGTCACCAGGCGCATCTGCCCCGCCGTCACCAGGCGCATCTGACCGGCCGTCACCAGGCGCATCTGACCGGCCGTCACCAGGCGCATCTGCCCCGCCGTCACCAGGCGCATCTGCCCCGCCGTCACCAGGCGCATCTGACCGCCCGTCACCAGGCGCATCTGACCGCCCGTCACCAGGCGCATCTGCCCGCCGTCACCAGGCGCATCTGCCCCGCCATCACCAGGCGCATCTGCCCGGCCATCACCAGGCGCATCTGACGCCCGCCATCACTAGGCGCATCGGACGCCCGCCATCACCAGGCGCATCTGACGCCCGCCATCATCAGGCCCATCTGACGCCCGCCATCAGGCCCATCTGACGCCCGCCATCAGGCCCATCTGACGCCCGCCATCAGGCCCATCTGACGCCCGCCATCAGGCCCATCTGACGCCCGCCATCTGACATCTTCCGCCCGCCACCTGACATCTGCCCGTCAACATGACTAAAAGGTCGTACAGCGCAGAGGAGGCTTTCCAGATCCTCCAGAGTATGTCGGACGAGAGTAGCAGGGAACTCTCTCCGTCAGACTTGGATAGCAATTATGAGCCAGTGGAAAGCAGTGGCTCCGAGATGGAAACCGAGGAAGATAGAATCCTAACAAGGAGAAACGGGAGAAATGAGCAGGCGCGGACATCAAACAGCAGCGCACCACTCCAGGATGATATGCAGGCATCCACCAGCAGCGCAGCACTCCGGGATAGGCAGGCATCCACCAGCAGTTCTGCAACCTTCCTTGAAGATAGGCCAGATACTAGCAACGGAGCATCCCATCAACGAGGCAGTGCCCATACTAGCCTTCCAGATGTTCTGCTGTATCCAACATGGCTGCCCGATACGTCAGTAGAACCTGTTATTCCCCTTTTTACATCCCAGCCAGGCCCTCAGATACAGACGGAAAATGTAACCCCACTTTATTATTTTCATTTATTTTTTACCAATGATCTCCTAACCGACATTGTGGAGCAATGTAATCTATATGCCAGCCAACATATAGCCAACAATCCCAGTTCCTCCTATGCCCGTCCTTTTTTTTGGAAACCCCTCACCGTGGAAGAATTTAAAATTTTCCTTGGCCTAACCCTCAACATGGAGCTAACAAAAAAAAATGAAGTCCATTCCTACTGGTCTACCCAACCTATCCACCACATGCCGGTCTATTCATCAATTATGCCCAGAAACCGTTATGAGATGATCATGAGATTTTTACATTTCAATAACAATGCCCAATGCCTCCCTCGAAATCATCCCAGTTATGATAAATTATTCAAAATTCGGCCCCTAATCAATTTTTTTTCCGCCAGTTTCAAACAGATGTTTACCCCTGATAAAAGTATTTGTGTGGATGAATCCCTATTACACTTCACTGGGCGACTTGGAATACAACAATACATGCCCAGTAAAAGAGCCAGACGTGGGGTAAAATTTTATAAGGCGTGTGACAGGGCCACGGGTTACACATATGACTTCATAATTTATGAGGGAAAAGACCGACAGCTAAACCCCCCTGGATGCCCTACCTACATGGGAACAAGTGGCAAAATTGTCTGGCAGCTGATCCAACCATTGCTTGGGAAAGGTTACCACCTATATGTAGACAATTTCTACACAAGTCTCCCACTTTTCCGCCATCTATACCTAAAGCAGACTGTGGCCTGTGGGACAGCACGGACCAACCGCAAAGGCTTCCCACAGATATTGGTCACCAAGAAATTAAAACAGGGTGAAATGGCCAGTATGCGGACTGACGAGGTACTAGCGGTGAAGTGGAGAGATAAAAAAAGAGATGTCTACATCCTTTCCACAATACACAATGACACCTTGGTGGAACTGCAAAGAAGAAAAGGCCCCATCCAGAAGCCAAAATGTATCCACGAGTATAACTTATACATGGGGGGGTGGATATGAATGACCAGATGATGCAGCCCTACTTGGCCACCAGGAGATCACTGTTTTGGTACAAGAAAGTCGCCGTTTATTTGATGCAACTGGCCATGTTCAATTCTTATATTAATTTTTTCTAAGAGCACCCAAAGTTCCCTGACCTAAGATTCCAAGAAGATGTCATCACAGCCCTTGTCTATCCCCATGGCCAACCCACTCAACTAATTCGGTCTGATGCAGTAGCCAGACTCCATGAAAGGCACTTTCCCGACATCCTCCCTCCTACCCAAACAGGTCGCAAACCGCAAAAAAAATGCCGTGTGTGTACAAGTAGAGGAATTCGCCGTGACACCCGATACTACTGTCCAGACTGTCCCTCCCAGCCAGGCCTCTGTATTGGAACTTGCTATCGAAGCTATCATACTTCACTAAACTATTAGTAAAGTGAAGATGATTTCTTTCCAGTTTCCACTTTCTGCCATTTCTGTGTATGACCCGGACTGCTAGACTATGCCTCTGCCAAACATATTTCTGCCTTCAACGTGAATTGACCTCGGCCTGTTAAATGACCATGCTTTTTGCCTGCCTCCTGAACTGATCATTTGCCCTGCCACTGTACAGCACAGGGGTCTCACATGTGAGGGGCTCCAGAAATTTTTTCCGAGTGGAGAAAACCTTTTTCTCCAGGTTTTTCGTTTTCTCGGATTAGGGTCTGGAGACTCGGAGGCTTCGTAGAGATTTGGGTGGGAAGAAGCCTCTACCCCTGTCCTCGGGTCTTACCTGACCAAGGCCCAATGTACAAAGTGCTGCCTGCTGCCATCTGAACTGGCCCTGCCTTTGCCTGCCACCTGAACTGGCCATGCCTGTGCCTGCCACCTGAACTGGACATGCCTATGCCTGAACTGCCTGCTAAACCTTGGACTGTACTGAACCATGTTCATAATTTTCCATATCTGTCTGCTGCCTGGACAATTCCTGGACATTTCCTTTGGCTGTCTAGAAAATGCTTTGACTGCTCTGGAACGGTGTCCCTGCCTGCTAAAACCACAGGTGAGCCTTTTTTTTACCCTTTGCTCAGCAGAATGTATTTTGGTGTGTAATTCTTGGTGTGTACATGCTATATGTTAGAAGCCTGAAGGTGGTACTTGTATGTTGGGCTTCTGTATGCGGCCAGGCTGTGGAAAAGTCTGACACATGGGGTATCGCCATACTCAGGACGAGTAGCAGAATGAATTTTGGGGTGTCATTTTGGCTATGTACATGTTATGTGTTAGAAAGATCTTCTAAATTGACAACTTTGTGAAAAAAAAATAGGTTTTCATTTTCTTTCCACGTTTTCCAAAAACTTGTGGAAAGAAATTATATGTTCAAAAGACTCATTATGCCTCACAGAATATACATTGGGTTGTTTTCTTTCCAAAATGGGGTCACTTTGTGGGTAATTCCATTGTCCTGGTGCTCCAGGGCCTTCAAAAATGTAATAGGTACTCAGGAAATGAAATGTGTTTCATGTGTTGAAATGTGTTAATTTATGCCTTTAGAACGCCTGATGGTGCTACATGGATGTTGGGCCTCTGTATGTGGCCAGGCTGTGGAAAAGTCTGACACATGGGGTATCTCCATACTCAGGACGAATAGCAGAATGTATTTTGGGGTGTAATTGCAATTATGCCTGCACCATGTGTGAGAAATAACTTGTAAATATGATAATTTCGTGAAAAAAAAAAAAATATATATATATTTCTTAATTTTCCAAAGCATTGTGGGGAAAAAATTGCAACTTCAAAAAATTCACTACGCCTCTTACCAATTATCGCAGACTGTCTTCTTTCCAAAAAGGGGTCATTTGGGGGGTTATTGTACTGTCCTGACATTTTAGGGCCTTAAGAACTGAGATAGGCCATCAGTGCATTAGGATTGATACATTTTCAATTATGCATAGCATGGCTTGTAGGCTCTATAACTTTCACACAAACCAATGATCATACACTTATCAGGATTTTTTTTACCAAAGACATGTAGTAGAATACATTTTGGCCTAAATTTTCGCCAAAATTAGATTTTTTTGGTTTCTTTTAAAAGAGAAAGTAGAAAATTTTGTTTTTTTTTCAAAAAATTCGCTCTTTTTTCGCTTATATTACAAAAAATAATAAATGAAGTGGTGAATAAATACCACCAAAAGAAAGCTCTATTTGTGTGAACAAAATGATAAAAAATTCATTTGGTTACAGTGTAGCATGACTGAGTAATTGTCATTCAAAGTAAGAGAGCACTGAAAGCTGAAAATTGGTCTGGGAAGGAAGGGGGTTTAAGTGTCCTGTATTGAGGTGGTTAAAGGTGTTTCTATTTATATATGTATACATTTTTTTTTTTTGTAGCATTAATAATAGATTATCTCAATGATGTTGATTATACACATGTATTTTTATCCTGTAGATGGATTGATGAATTATTCTATCAACTCTATCTTTGCCTAGTGAGGAATCAAATGCACCTGTGACCGAAAGTCGCTCCAGATACTTAATTGATTAACACTTAATGATAAGGAATGTAGTATTTTATATAGACTAATTGATTCCAGCTTATCTTAATGATTTGATTAATTGCTTATGCTAATGAGCTATATATATATTGAGTGATATGTATTGCCAGTTGTAGGTATGTGGTTGTGAAGAAGGGTGTTAGCCATGTGAGCCCAAAACGTTACCAGCCCTGAATTTGGAGAGCACCACCCACTGTTTTTTTTTTTTTTTTTTGGTGGGGTCATGCACTATATATGTGTGTATCATCACCTGCTGGAAATACGTCACAGTGACTATGGTGGAAGAGGCTGGACAGCAGCTCCTCTGCTGCTACTTGCCAGCAATGTCTCCTTTCTACTTCCTCCCAACTACTTGCTCATCTAGAACATCCCATTTATACCTGACATCACTTCCTGTCTGTACCCGACATCTCTTCCTGTCTTCCATAGAGATTTCCTTTCTGGCTAGAAGTAAGATCACTACCTTGTGGAGCTCAGAGGAATTGCAGTACTAAAAAATGTCTCATAGTATGAACACCACCATGTCATTGTTGTCAAGTGTCCTTGTTGTTGGGCTGTACCAGGATTTTGGCTACGGTCCCATCATGTTTACATCCATCATGATCCAGGACTGTGCAGAGTGACAGCGAGGTGATGACTGCTGAAACACTCTCTGGGTTCCATTACCAGACACTGCAATTATAACAGACTGTTGGGAGCGATGATCTCCTTTCTGACAGTGAAAGTATAACTCTGACATCAGCAGAGAGGCAGCGGAAGTGCGTGATCGGGTAAGTACCACCACTGACTACTAGAGATGGGCCGAACACCCCCCTGTTCACACCAGAACTCCTGAACACAGAAAAAGTTCTGACCCGAACGGTGAACCCAATTAAAATCTATGGGACCCAGACTTGAAAAATCAAAAGTCCCCATTTTGAAGGCCTTTTGTCCATAAAAAGGGTATGGGGGTCTAGGTAGTGCCCTGGGCGACATATCAATGCAAATTTTTTTTTTTTTAAAGATCATTTTTACAGAAGCAGTGATTTTAATGATGCTTAAAGTGCAACAATAAAACTGAATATAGTGCCTGGGAAGTCCCCTTAGTCTGCCTGTAAAGTGGCGCATCTGTAGCATGTATAGAAAGTGCTGCAGCAAAACTGACATTTCTAAAGAAAAAAAATAATAATGTATGAAATGACATTTACTGTAAAAGAACTTAAATAAAAATGGCATAGCGCCCAGGGCCGATCCTAGGGTCACAGAAGCCTGGGTGCAGAAAAATTTGACGCCCCCACAAATTTTTCCATGGCAACGACTCAAAACACAGAGATGCTCCCGTAATGGGTCTTTATTACCCTGGGATCCTCCCACGATATCTTAACAATAAACAAAATACAGGAAGAGAAGCAGAGTACTCTATTGGAACCTGGAGGGGGGCCTCTCTGATGGACACAGAGAGGGCTTCTGTTAGAGAGTCTGTTAGAAAGAGCCCCCAGACATACTGCAGACATGATACAGAGATGGTCACAGACTGCAGACATGATACAAGAGATGGTCAGAGACTGCAGACATGATACAAGAGATGGTCAGAGACTGCAGACATGATACAAGAGATGGTCAGAGACTGCAGACATGATACAAGAGATGGTCAGAGACTGCAGACATGATACAAGAGATGGTCAGAGACTGCAGACATGATACAAGAGATGGTCAGAGACTGCAGATATGATACAAGAGATGGTCAGAGACTGCAGACATGATACAAGAGATGGTCAGAGACTGCAGACATGATACAAGAGATGGTCAGAGACTGCAGACATGATACAAGAGATGGTCAGAGACTGCAGACATGATACAGGAGATGGCCAGAGACTGCAGATATGATACAAGAGATGGCCAGAGACTGTGGAAATGATACAAGAGATGAATGCATCAAATGCAGCCTCATCAGTTCCCACCAATTGCAGCTTGCCAGAGCCCACCAAATGCAGCCTACTACGTACCTGTCACCCTCTATTACTGTCACAAGGGATGTTTCCATCCCTTGTGACAGCAATAAAAGTGATCTTTTTTTTTTTAAAGTAACAATGTAAAAAAAAGAAATAAATAAAATAATACATTTTGTACCTGGGGTGTCTATAGTATGCCTGTGAAGGGGCGCATGTTTCCCGTGCTTAGAACTGTCCCTGCACAAAGTATCATTTCTACAGGAAAAAAAAAAGTCATTTAAAATCACTCGCGGCTATAATGAATTGTTGGCTCCCCGTAATACAGAGAACAGTCATTGAAAGTCATTGGATTAAAAAAAAAAAAAAAAAGTGTGGGGTTTCCCCAAATTCAATTACCAGGCCCTTCAGGTCTGGTATGGATATTAAGGGGAACTCCGCGTCAAATTTAAAAACAAAATGACGTGAGGTTCCCCCTAAATATCCATACCAGACCCTGTAGGTCTGATATGGATTTTAAGGGGAACTCCACGCCAATTTAAAAAAAAAAAAATGGTGTGGAGTTCCCCCTAAAAATCCATACCAGACCCTTTATCCGATCACACAACCTGGCAGGCCGCAGGAAAAGAGGTGGGTACGAGAGAGCGCCCCCCCCCCCCTTCCTGAACCGTACCAGGCTACATGCCCTCAACATTGGGAGGATGCTTTGGGGGTCTGTGACCCCTCAAAGCACCTTGTCCCCATGTTGATGAGGACAAGAGCCTCATCCCCACAACCCTGGCTGGTGGTTGTGGGAGTCTGCGGGTGGGGGGGCTTATAAGAATCTGGAAGCCCCCTTTAACAAGGGGACCCCCAGATCCCAGCCCCCCTGTTTGAAATGGTAAGGGGGTACAAAAGTACCCCTACCATTTCACAAAGAAAGTGTTCCAGATTCTGATAAGCCCCCGCCCGCAGACCCCCACAACCACTGGCCAGGGCTGTGGGGATGAGGCCCTTGTCCTCATTAACATGGGGACAAGGTGCTTTGAGGGGTCACAGACCCCCAAAGCATCCTCCCAATGTTGAGGGCATGTGGCCTGGTACGGTTCAGGGGGGGGGGGGCGTTCTCTCGCCCCCCCCCTTTTCCTGCGGCCTGCCAGGTTGCGTGCTCGGATAAAGGGTCTGGTATGGATTTTTATTTATAAATATTCCAAACAGCCCCTCCTAACCTCCACTCACCAGCTCTAGAAGCTTCTACATCCTTCTAGACCAGGAGGAGGCACCAAAAAAGGATGGGATAATGGTGGTACGCAGGGCGCGCTACACCAAATGTTAGGTGTGGCCATGATAGGGAAATTGCATATTTCATATTCCTTATTAAGGCTGGCATTACAGACATCTATTAAAGCCTCTAATATCCTGGTTAAAGAGGCCATATAAGGACATTACCTTAAACCAAAGAAATGTCATTGTTAACTGACCACATCATTGAAGGGTCATATTGTAAAGGAAGTTGGCTTGGGGGTTGCCAATTCCTTATACACAAGTCTAAATACCACTTACCAAGCTAGAATAAGCCAATTTTACACCAGAGCTTACAAACAATGCAAGCGTCTGAACCTGGCCGGCAATGTTGCATAAGAGCAAACGGGACTCCATGGCGGAAACAGCACCTTTAGTTAAGTATTCTTGTTAGAATGTCTTTATGCATATCTATCATTATTTTTAATAAATGTTATACTTTTAAGTATTTGTATCATCTCTCTTTGCATATATCGAACACAACCCCAAAAACGTGACAAAACAAGCCAAAATGTGCTAACCACGGAGGGACTCAAAAAGTTTAATAATACCTGAGCCTACTTTGCTCTGGGTCAAGAGTATATAACACAGAGTATAAAGGCCAAAAATAGTTAAAACACCCCCACCAAAAATTCCCCCCTCTCTGAATTGTACTCACTAGACCTAGGCATGGCATTGCTGGAGTGTCTCCACAGTCCACCATCTGCTGGCGAGTTCCCTCCACTCGCCCCCAGTGGTAGCTTCTGTACAGCTGCCAACTTTCAGAACATGTCATATCCCAGGATGCATTAAAAGGTGTCTGCCACCCCCTCACCCTTCCCCCACATTGTGAACTGGGCAGCTACTCCTCCTGGGTGCCCACTCACTTGTCCTGGCCCTGTACCCTAGTGTAGTGTTGACTTACCAGCTTAAGGCCAAGATGTAAACTGCAGGCCACCATCACAAAGAAGAGCAAGATGACAAATAATCCATAATATATATATATATGACATACTCCTGACCACTGCATCCTGCACACAGGCCTTGCGAAAACTTAAACCACAAAATGTACTCAGCCAATGAAAGTTAATGACCCTGTTTTTATTTTTCTACTGCTATCAATGGCCAATACGGTACAACACCTCAATCCAATGTCTTTGGTGATCTCTGATCTCCTTATGAACTGTTTCTTACATGAAGAAGATCAGCCATGGAGTATATCTGAGGTGTATATCAGGGTGTGCTTCTTCCTCACATGAGAGCTGTGATGCCCAGCAATATTCATATAGAAGACATTTCCCACACTCAATGCACTAATACACCTCAAGGGTTGTGTGGGATCCCTGATGTACAGGAAGACAGGACTTCAGTGAGGAACATTTCCCTCACTCAGGACATGAAAGTAGCTTCTCCCCCGTGTGTGATTTCTGATGTCTGTAAAGATTGGATTTGACTGCAAAACATTTGCCGCATTCAGGACAGGAGTACGGCGTCTCCCCCGTGTGAGACCTCTGATGTCTGTCAAGACTGGACTTCTGTGAAAAACATTTCCCGCACTCAGGACAGCTATACGGCTTTTCCCCTGTGTGTGACCTCTGATGTCTATCAAGACTGGACTTCTCTGAAAAACATTTGCCACAATCAGGACAGGAATACGGCTTTTCCCCCGTGTGAGATCTCTGATGTGTATAAAGATGTGACTTATTTAAAAAACATTTCCCGCACTCAGGACAGGAGTGCATCTTCTCTCCAGTGTGAGATCTCTGATGTATGTAAAGACTGGACCTGTCTGAAAAACATTTCCCACACTCAGGACAGGAATGCGGCTTCTCACCTGTGTGCAGTCTCTGATGTCTGTGATAAAAGGACTTGTCTGAAAAACATTTCCCGCACTCCGAACAGGAGTACGGTTTCTCCCCCGTGTGAAGCCTTTCATGTGTGACAAGATGTGATTTTAGTACAAAACATTTCCCACACTCAAGACAGGAATAGGGTTTCTCTCCAGTGTGAGACCTCTTATGCATGAAAAGATGGGACTTCACTGAAAAACATTTGCCGCACTCGAAACAGGAATATGGCTTCTCACCTGTGTGAAGCCTCTGATGTATTTGAAGATTGGACTTTTGTGAAAAACATTTTCCGCACTCAGGACAGGAATATGGTTTTTCCCCTGTGTGAGATCTTTTATGCACATTAAGATGAAATTTGGAATGGAATCCCTTCCCGCACTCAGTACAGGGAAACCTCTTCTCTGTTGGAAGGACGGCACCGCCCCTCACAGTCTGAGGTTCCTCAGGATAAGAGGAATACGATGGTCCATCTACACTGTGTGGTGCCGGATGGACATTTGAGGTAGTCGGGTTTTCTCCTGGACTATACTGTGTGATGTCCTCATCTTCTACTTTACAGTCTGGAGACAAAGTGAGACAATCCTCTGAGGTTTTCCTCATCTCCCGTCCATCTACTAAAATACAAATAAAAAGATTATTACTAGACATGAGCTGATTGGTTCCCCTAAACCAGGACTCCGCCCACATCAGGCAGCTTTGTCTCTGAGGATCTTACAATTCCCCCCTCAAGGTAACTAGTAAATGGGTCCTCTGATCTCCTACCAGATCATTTCTTTATTCATGGACCTTAGTCAGAGAGCAAGGAAACAACGAGAACTGTCTTTTATAGGAGTGACAGTGATGAGGGGATTATAGGACAAGTGTCCCCTCCCCCTCTATCCCTCATTGTCATCTTCCCAACACAAGAAGTCCTGCACTTCCTTATTTAGTCCATGATTTAGTCATGAATAACAGCGGGGCTGAGCCCCACCAGAGGTCAGAGAGTGAGGATGGGGGGAGAACAACCAAGATGAAGACTGGACTGATCCTGAAGACCATCATCATTGGGTTATGGACTCCTCCCTCATCATCACTTTCTGTTTAAGGTTGCAAAGTTTGAGGATGTTATCACATTATCAACATTTAAAAGTCTGTGCTCCAACCAAATTATAAGATATAAAATGTCCACCTAGTAGAAAATGAATACAAAAGAAGTAAGGCCTATGTAATGTACAACTTATTATATTGATTACAAATGTTAGGACTAAACAGTATCAGAATTATGTATTCTACAACATAGAGTGTATAGCCCAGGGGTCAGGACTATGTAATGTACAACATAGAATATAACATGCAGGGTCAGGACTCTGTAACATCAAACAAATGTACAGTATATAGTGCAGGGGCAAGGATTATGTAATGTACAATATAAATTATATAATGTAAGGGTCAGGACTCATAATATTGATAATCAGTGGTCATTTAAAGGTTTACATGAGACATGTTGCAGAGGTCCCACACCGCTGCCTCCCATCTCCTGAGACTGCACTCAGTGATTTGGTTCTGAGACTATACAGACATATCCCTACACCCGACACAGCCAGTAAACTACAGAGCAAGTAACCCTGGGAGAATTGCTCTGTCAGATATCTTACTAGACCCGGACATGAGGAAGAAGACCCCAGATACATGAACCAGGTGCCTAGGCTGAGCAATGAACGTGAAGAAAATTAACATTTCCCTGCCAGCTGAACCCCAGAATCTACTTAAATCAAGTCTAGATACATAAATTGTGTCTGCAGCACAGAGAAGTGAAGATTATCCAAGGGGAATACAGGACGGGCACACAGCTCAAGCAAGTGACCAGGGGATTACAGGCTGATATCACCCAGTCCCCACCCTACTCTGGACCAATCAGTGAGCAGTATGGGTGGAGGAATGTATTTAGTGTTAATGACCCACCTGTACTGATCTCTGTAGGAGTGTCCTCCTCTTTAAATGTCCTCATTATTCCATCCTCCGTAGACTGCTGATCTTCCCTCAAATACGTCTCTATCTCTGCTTTAACTTCCACTTTCATATCTATCAGATCTTCACGCTAAACCGCGAAAATGATAGAAAATAACATCTGTAAAATATAAGCTTTAATATTGTGATATCACATAAAAAAATCCACACTTTGCCATCACGTCTCCATGTTCTAGATGCTTCATCCCACCAACCTTGTAATGGTGAGGGATGATGTGATCTTCCTGTGTGGAATCCCTGAAATACAGAGGACGGGGACATCTCTCTGGTGGGTTCCTGGTATTAGGAGGCTCCATCATATCCTCGTGTCCTTCTGAAAACTCCTCCATCACTCCATACTCTTCATCCTCCTCTTTATACTCTTCTTTGATAACAATATTATATTCCTCGAGATTCCCACT
Organism: Lithobates pipiens; assembly: GCF_037356315.1. Taxonomy (NCBI): domain Eukaryota; kingdom Metazoa; phylum Chordata; class Amphibia; order Anura; family Ranidae; genus Lithobates; species Lithobates pipiens. The sequence continues at coordinate 615,939,368 of NW_027507758.1, read as the reverse complement.
CTGATTATTACATAAAACATTTATTGTATCAAACAAGCTTGCGTATAAATCATAACTACCAATGATTAGTATGCATCTACCTGATGATGGTGAGGGATGGTGTGACCTTCCTGTGTGGAATGTCGGGAATACAGAGGACGGGGACATCTCTCTGGTGGGTTCCCATTACTGGATCCATCTGTAGGAAACACACACACTGACGATAAAGGAAATTTGAAAATGATGTATAAAACTGTTTTTTTTTTGTACGATTGTATTGCACTCATTGTGCACATGACACAAATAATATTTTCATTACATGTTGTATTCTTTTAAGTCCTGATTAGAGTTTGTCCTGCCTATGTTACTCCCCTTGTAACCATAAAAGTACAATTGTAATATTAATGGGATACCTACGTAATCATGTGTATAAAAAGCTTCAATGATGGCAAATAAACAGAATAGTTATTTGGAAAGATGCCGAGTGTATCTTTTGTGTCTGTTCCCTAATGCAGTAATTTGGAACCATTAATCAGTATGAGGACTGGAGTTGCCCATCTATAAAATTTCAAGATCAGTTGGCGAGCCAGCCAGGAGGGGATTTACAGGTGACCCTGAGAATCCAAAAACAAGGAGGCTGAGACTATCTGGGAATTTTTGATAATCAGTCGGCTGAGGTAAGCCCTTTGTTTACAATTGAGTTATCAGACTTACTTGATCGGTAAGGCATTTTTGGGACAAAGGGCACCTATTTTACTCCCCTTAACTGAACTGTATTGATGTCAGGGCTGGGCTCCTGCCATTTACTAGCAGCTCTTTTCTTTCAGTACACAGAGGCTGCCCAGCTGTTAATTAACCACTTGCCGACCAGCCGCTGGAGTTGTACTGCAGCAGAATGGCACAGCTGGGCGAGACGACATTATGTAACGTCGCTTCGCCCTGTGGCCACTAGGGGCGCGCACGCCCCGCTGCTCGCCCCCGAAGCCAATGTGAGCGCCCAGCAGTCACGATCACAAAAAAAAAAATGCCATAAGACTATTCGCCATTTTGTAGATGCTATAACTTTTGCGCAAACCAATTAATATACGCTTATTGCGATTTTTTTTTACCAAAAATACGTAGAAGTATACATATCAGCCTAAACTGAGGAAAAAAAATAGTTATTTTTTTTAAATATTTTTGGGGGATATCCATTATAGCAAAAAGTAAAAAATATTGCTTTTTTTTTTTCAAAATTTACACTCTTTTTTTGTTTATAGCACAAAAAATAAAAACCGCAGAGGTGATCAAATACCACCAAAAGAAAGCTCTATTTGTGGGAAAAAAATTATGTCAATTTTTTTTTGGTATAACGTCGCCACGGCCACACAATTGACAGTTAAATTGATGCAGTGCTGAATCGCAGAAAGTGCTCTGGTCAGGAAGGGAGTAAAATCTTCTGGGGCTGAAGCGGTTAATTACCAGCCAGTTGTTGTTTCCACAGTGACTCACCTGGTCACCATTACCTGCCTCATTGGTGCAGCCTACAGCCAGCCCCTTTTGGCTATTTAATCACTTCAGCCCCGGAAGCTTTACCCCCCTTCACGACCAAGCCATTTTTTTTTCCATACGGCACTGCGTTATTTTAACTGACAAATGCGCGGTTGTGCAACACTGTACACAAATAAAATTCTCCCACAAATAGAGTTTTCTTTTGGTGGTATTTAATCATCTAGGGTTTTTATTTTTTGCGCTATAAACAATAAAAACGCTGACCAACCATTTTGAAATAAAAAACAAAAACATTATTTTTTACTTTCTGCTATACAACACATCCAATAAAAAAAACGAATTTCTTCTTCAGTCTAGCCCAATATGTATTCTTCTACATATTTTTGGTAAAAAAAATCCCAGTAAGCATATATTGCTTGGTTTGCGCAAAAGTTGTAACATCTACAAACTATGGGATATTTTAATTTATTTTTATATATTTTTTCTAGTAATGGCGGCGATCAGTGACTTATAGCGGGATTACGACTTGGCGTCCGATTTGTCCGTTGCAAAGTTACACTTTTTTTGGGGACCAGTGACACTAATACAGTGATCAGTGCTACATAATATGCACTGTAATGGTGCGTACACATGCTCGGAATTTCGGCCAGCAAAAGACCGATGAAAGCTTTTCTTCGGAAAATGCGACCGTGTGTATGTTCCATCGGAATTTTGCTGGCCGAATTTCCGCCAGCAAAAGATTGAGATCAAGTTCACTCTTTCCAACAGAAAAATTTTTGATCGTGTGTATGAAATTCCTATGCGCAAAAACTCATGCCCAGATTATTGGCTACTGGCTATTGAACTTCCTTTTTCTAGTCCCGTTGTACGTCACCGTGTTCTTGACGGTCGGAATTTGGTGTGAGCGTGTGTATGCAAGACAGCTTGAGTGAAATCCTGTCAGAATTCCGTCGGGAAAACCATCAGAGCTTTTTCCGACCAAAATTCTGATCGTGTGTATGCGGCATAACTGTACCAATGACGCTGGTTGGGAAGGGATTAACATCAGGGGCAATCAAAGGGTTAAATGTGTCCCTAGGGGGTGCATTCTAATTGTGTGTGTGTGTGGGGGGGGGGGGGTGCTTGTACTGCGAGAAAACAGATCTGTGTTCCTGCTTAGATCTCTGTCTGCTCCTGTCACAGAACAGCGGTCTGCCTTGTTTACCTAGGCAGACCGCCGTTTTGTCTGCCTCGGGAATGATCGGTGGGTCCCAGCTGACATCTGGCTCCCGCTGCGATTGGTCCGCAGGGCTGCCCTGCCACAATACATATACACGCGGGGGCCCAGAAGCGCTAAAACAGCTTTGCTCATTCCCTCCGTATCATTGCATGGTCTATGATCTCCAGTGCGTACCTGCCTGTGTTCCTGTGTATGACTTGGCCTGACTTCTCTTCTAATTCCTGCTCCTGACAACACTGACTTCTGGTTTCCTGACCCCAGCCCATCTGATTACCCGCTCTGGTTTCCAAACCCTGGCTTCTGTTTTTGACTATGTTCCTGAACTGTGACAATTAATTGGTGGTTATATGTTATGTCATCGCTGTCTACTGTCCATCCGATCGTTAGATAAGAAAAGGAAGACTAGTACTAATAACAGGATATATGAAGAACACATCTGATGAAATAGTAGTTTATAGGCAAGAGGGTATAGGCACAAGTAGAAAGGAGAAAAAAAAAAGGTTCGCCCGTCATTATGGGCATTAAATTAAGTAAGTTAATGAATGGTAAGAGATCCTCAGAAATTGCCCAGCGCAAGAGGAGCGCTACAAAATATTTGAACCAAAGGTGCAGTTCCGCCTATACTGAGCCCCTAGATAATTCTCAACCAGGGTTCCTCCAGAGATGGCTAGAGGTTCCTTGAGCTATGGCTGATTTACCTTCTGTTTGATGGTGCCTACATACTTCTGAGCCTATGCCACTTGGAGGAGCCAGTGGTATTACACCAATGATCTTTATAGCTCTCTGTAAGAGGTCCATTCTTGCCGTCACAGTAAAAAAAGGGCATTCTTTTCACTAACCACCAAAGTAAGGGGCATTGTTCCAACTGACCCCCAATGAATGGGTTTATTAGGGGTTTCCCGAGACCTGAAAATTATTTTAAGGGTTCCCCTGGGGTAAAAAGGTTGAGAAAGGCTGCCCTAGATAGATGGTAAGTGGACAGGGATCCACAATGGGTAACAGTGTTACCAAGTCCACAGGGACTAAGAATCATGCAGATTAAACAGCTAAGAAACAGCTATTTAAGCAGAATTTTTCCTGGATGGCCAGAAGTTTGGCAAGTGGTAAATGCTACTGCAAATGCCTCAGCAAAAAGTGTTATCACAGAGTCCCAGAAGCTAGAGAGAGTAACAGAGGAGCTAATTTTATGGGAAAGTTCTTACAAGAAGTTTTGATGTTTTATTTTACACCTGCTACGGTCCACAACGTAGTGGAAAAAGTGTAGTGACTAAAGGGATGTCAGAAACAAGAAATGTATCACCTGAAGGTTTTCTTATATTTTATTAAGCCCCTAAGGGGATATTGGACCCTCTCCCTATGAGATTTGGTATGGGAGTGTATTGATCACTTGCTTATATTTGTCCCGAAGCTGAAGTGCTCCACTCGGACCTCACAGGGAACGTTGCTCATCTTTAAAAGGTCTTTGACAAACAAATTTTATGTGTTTTCTCCCCAATTCCAGATCCTAACCGTTTGGAAGCATCTCATAAACTAAAGCCAGGTGACTTGTGGATTGTTAAGAGACATTTATATATAAGGAAATGCTTGGAGATACAATACAGCATCTATTTCATGTACAGTTTACAAAACCTAAAGGAAAAGTCACCTGGATCCACAACAGACACTGCAAAAAATGACTAATTTAAATAAATGTATTTGATTTGTTTTCCTCTTGGAATCACAGTCTGGGATACTATTTCTTCAAATGCCAACCCCCCCACCCCAAAATAAACAATCTGCAATACAAAAGGCATAATGAGCTAGTATGCGCCGCATACTAGCTCATTATGAAATACTTAGAACGATGCCCTGGATCGGCACTGGCTCACCGCTTACACAGCCGATTTGAGGGTTCCTGGGCTCTGGCGCTGTGATTGGCCAGAGCCATGATTACGTCACTCCCGTGCATGCGCGCAGGTGCCGCCGGCCACGGCACAAGCAGACTGTTCCTTCAGTGTGCATGCGCCGACGACTCGGAGGCACCATATATAGCAAATATCTCCTAAATGGTACAAGTTTAGAAGATATTTACAGTACCTGTAGGCAAGCCTATAATAAGGCTTTCCTATAGGTACAACTTCTCCAGGGGGTTTTACAAACTCTTTAAATCGCAAAGGATAGAAATATACATATATATTTAATGTGATTTGAAAAGCAGTTCAGCCATGTTGAAGTCTTATTGTCTTTTATGTTTTCCATTTTATGTAGAATTGTCTGTGTTTACCAATGCTGATAAGTCAGCACGTCCGCAATTTACAAGTTACAAGGCCATACTGGCCACAGGAGTGTACAGCCACTTACTCTGTGAATATTTCTTAATGATCATTTGTTTCTATGTAAGTTTTAATCACAATAAAATGTTATTTGTAATAATGTAGCTGCTCTCAGCCATTATATTCTCCCCAATGGAGTTTGCCTCCTTGGCCGGGACTACCTTCACTTAAGCATGTGGAGTTTCAAGGTTAATAGTGATCAAAATGTAAAATGTTGATCAAAAGAGGGGAAATTGCAAAGGAAATTTGTAAATTCTGTATAGAACCGTATTCTATTTTTGTATAGTTTGCCTATGTATTGCACACTACACTCATTGTGCAAACAGCACTAATAAGGTTTCCATTACATGTTGATTACCTTCGAGTCCTGATTAGAATTTGGCCTGCCTATGTTACGCCCCTTGTTACCATGAAAGTACAATTGTAATATTAATGTGATACCTAAGTAATCATGTGTATAGAAAAACTTCAGTTGCACCCTATAAAACAGAACAGTTATTTGGAAAGACGCTGAGTGTATCTTTTGTGTCTGTTCCCTATGGCAGTAGTTATTAATTTGGAACCACTAATTAAGAAGAGGATAGGAGTTGCCCGTCTATAACATTTCCAGAACACTGACTGAATACATTGTTTCTATGTGTTTATCATATGATGGGGGATCTAGGTGGACCCTCCGTACTGCTCTCTCCTTTACAATAAAGTCTCCTCTTACCCGGTGATGTGAGGGGCGGCTGGTTCTCCATCATGACGTCCTTGTAGAGATCCTTGTGTCCTTCTAAATACTCCCACTCCTCCATGGAGAAATAGACAGTGACATCCTGACACCTTATAGGAACCTGACACACACAATGATACAGTCACCATCCAGACACATCCCTTGTCTGTTACTAGATAATGTCCCAGAATTCCCAGCACCGCTCACCTCTCCTGTCAGCAGCCCAGTGATCTTGCTGGGGACTTCTGGAATCTTCTTTTTTGGTTCTGTATTCTATCAGGAGTTGGAGGCAATTTGATGGTCATATAATCGCCAGACTTCACAAATCTCAAAAATCTATATACAGTATATATAGTAAAATCAAATGACATTCCTTTTATCCTCCTCACCTCTCTGGTCAGGTCTGTGTTTTATTAATAGTGAAAGGAGTGATGACATGTGACCTCCCAGAATCCTCCTCAACTCTCTGTTTAGGTCTCCATTATATTAAAGTCACTTCAGGCTGAGGTATAATTTACCCACACAGAGCCCCCTACTACATAGGTTAAAGAGTAAGTAAACCCTGATGGGTTTTACTTCCTCTTTGTTTCCCTGCAAAGGTAAAGCATAATGGGCTACTATGCATCGCATAGTAGTCCATTATGTGACACTTACGTGCAGGAGAAGCCCACGATGTCCCCGTCTTCCTCGCTAGCAGCGAGCGTCCATTCTTCACCCCTCTTCCTTCTGGGGCCGCAAACTCCGGCTCTGTGACTAGCCGGAGTCGCACGGGAGCCACCAGTCCCGGCATGACCCGAGCTAGAAATGGCACAGCGTGCCCCAACTCCGTTGCATGCACAGAAGAAATCGCTGTACGGCGATTTTGCAAATATCTCCTAGACCGTGTAGGTCTGGGAGATATTTCAAGCATCTACAGGTATGCCTTAATCTAGGCTTACCTGTAGGTTAAAGTGGTCTGTAAGGGTTTACAACCACTTTAGAGGTCACAGGCTTTCTGACATCATTACATACAAAACAGGCCCACATCCTAAGAGCATTGGAAAATGAGAGAAATTAGCCGGATGGAAGGACATTGGGAGGAGGAGCTGTGAGGTCAGTGTGATGTCATTTGAAACTTACAAACATACAATTTCAAACCCCCCTAAATAAACCCCCCTATTAATAAGCATCGTATAATCCATTAGTATAGACTGATGAGGTGAGAAGGTCATTGGTGGGAAAGGAGACACATCTCCAAAATAAAGAGAATGTTCTGACCCCATAAGCGAGGAAATGTTCTTAATCTATTTTTCCACACTATATATGGGTGTATCATCATCTGCTGGAGATAAAAGACATCACAGTGACTATGGAGGAAGAGGACGGACATGACGGGGGGGGGGGGGGGGGGGGGGTTACTGGGTGTAAATAGAAAATAAGATCTTATCACCTCCTCTGCTGCCACTTCCAGCAATGTCTCCTTTCTACTTCCTCCTGACTCACCTCTAACCTGGAACTTCCTATTTATACCTGACATCACTTCCTGTCTTCCATAGAGACTTCCTGTCTGGGTAGAAGTGAGATTACCCCCTTGTGGAGCTCAGAGGATCTGCAGCCTTGAGAGACATCTCATCGTGCGAACACAGACCTTGAGCTGTGTTTATATACTGTATATCCTTATATATGAGGTCATCTGCACTCCCACTAAGGGGGATAGAATATATATTACTGTTTAGTGCAGCCTTTCTCTACAAAGGTTCCTTGAGAAAAGAACAATTTCTGTCTCTCAGTAACAACTGGCATCAATGATCTGTAAAAGGGGCAGTCTACCCACTGATGGCGATGTAAGAGGGCCCTTCTTCCACTGGTCACCAATGTAAGGGACCACTACATTGACCTCTGAAATAAGGCAGTCTATAATATTCTGGGGAGTTTGGATAAACAGCTAGCTGATCTCAGAGCCACTGAATTCCAAGACCGATATTAGGTCCTAATGGGTCTTAACAATCCTGGGAAAACTACAAGCCAGTTTTTCCCCCTTACCAGACTACCCCGGAATGCCTCATAATGCCTGAGTAATCCAACTGGTTCTTGTCATCCCCCTTAAAGAGATCAACCCAAACACCTGGGATGTACCCATCCAAGACCCATCCTTAGCATCCTGAACACGTCCTACTCTACGCAGAGGTGTCTGAGGTAGTATGGGACACTCTTTAGTTCACCGTAAGAGGGGATCAGCATTATGGTTTTGTTTTCCAGGCCTCATGAAGGTCAGTGGGGCATTGTCTGACACTATATGAAACTTTCTGCCATGGAGAAAATAGCACATTTGATGGCCAGGCACTCTTGCTCCACTACGGCGTAATTTCCCTCTGGAGCCTTCAACTTCCCAACTTCAGAGTCCTGTTGGACTTTGGAGCCAACACCCTGAGCAGATAAATGTGATCTTTATGTACAGTATGTGATTTCTGTGGATGAGTTAGCATCTTAAGGGGTTCTGTTCACTTCAGCATTCATACTATTGATGTTTTTATTATTCCTTTTCATGTTTTTTAACATGACCAACCTGTTGTTAGGTCGAGTACAATAAATTCTGGATTTTATATAAAATGTATTGTCTGTAAATTCACCTAAAAAATCCCAGATACTTTTTTGCCACCCCTAGGAACAGATGTGCATTCTCTATACATATATGGTGTGGTGAGTGACAGTTCCAAGTAAACCCTTGGCATTATATTTTTTTCCCAGTAAAAACACAATTGGGCTTGACCATTCACTCTGTGATTCCTCAATGATATTGGGTTCCCTCATTTTCCAAACTTCTTCTGATACAGCTTTCCTGTGTGCCTCAAGAATGCGATAAGGTTTTTCTAAGGCCTTCACATTAGGCTGCATGATCACGTTGTGCTCAGTTACACCGGTAACGCCTTGCAGTCCTGAAAAAAATCTCCCTATAATTTTGCAAAAACACTTTTACCTGTTGAATCTGGAGTTTGGACAGGTTGGTGGCAATTGGGACTAATCCACTAGTACAGGGAGCTCTGATTCACCTCAGCCAGGGTGTCTACCTGCTCCTGATCTTTCCATGGGTTTCATAGATTCACATGGTCAGTTTCATAAGGCTTCTGCTTCCCAAGTGTGTTTAGCTTACCATACCAACCTTTTCTACCACCTCATATCACCCCTGCCACTTAGATACAAAATTATTCTCCATGGTGGGTATAGGCACAGCGACCCAGTCCCGAACTTGGAGCTGTATGAGCATGGTGGACAGATCTTACAATTTTATCTGTGCTTCTTGGGCCCTTTCTAAATGGCTCCTTTACTAGAGACACCACCTTAGCAATTCATTCCCTCACTTGGGTGATATGCTCCACCATTGTCTTATGTGGAGAAGATTTGCTTGCCCACGTTTTTTAACCAGGTCAAGCAACCAACTCAAACGGTGAAAACTGGTATATAGTTGAAGTACATCTCTCATGGTAAACATCAGTGGTGGGCAGTGAGCAGTCCCAATCTTTTCCATCTTTTTGTACAACCCTCTTGAAGTACGCAATTGTTTAATCTGGACCAACTTGCACAGGTCTGCCATCACCTTCAACAGGAGCCTTGATCCATCAGGATTCTTTTGGGAACCCAGTTCTTGAGAACATGTTAAATAGCTCTTTAGCAATCTCGATAACTTGTACCACCAGGATTTATTGGTGCCCCCGAGCCGATTTCACTGAGGGGACCACCAGAGCTATCCCTGCATAGTAGGCAGAGGCACCAGGGGATTCCTAAAATGTAACACTAGAGCAGTTAGTTGACCAATGGTACATGAACCACAATCTCTTTTCACTTTAGCAATGACCCCCAGCTGGGTAAAACTGGTCTAATATCTGTGCCTCTGTTTTTTAGGTTGTAGCTGACCTCCCATTGATTGTGTCACTGTGAGCCAAGTCCAGTTTGATATGTCTAAAAGACTTGGGGGACCAGTAACTAGTGGACCACTTCACCCCAGACTTCTGTGTCTCCATATGACTGATCACTATTGATCACAATGTGGTGAAACCTGTTTTCAGCCTCAGGCACTTGTGATACCCTATTAATCCATTAGAATTTTCTCTGGCATTTTTCTTACAAATGCACACCTTAACACTTCCACCTCAGGAAGCACCGAACTAGAAGAACTTTCCCCTTCATCCTCCTGGGACATAGCCTGTAGTAGGGAAGTTTCCTCTACACCCCCCCCCCCCCCCCATCCATGGCCTGCATAGGGTGAGATTCCCTCCTTGGTCTGTCTACCACCTACCACAGGTACATCATCAGCATTCTCTAAAGTCACAAATAATAAACAAAAGGAAGGGGGCGCCACCTTCTAAGTTTAGCCTTTAGTAGTGAAAAAATTGCAGCTGGATCAGGCTCAGCTGGACTCAGCGAGTCACGCCTGCATGCTGACAAAAGAGGGCGTGGCTATGCATTTCGGAGCTATACATTTCGGCTATGCGTGGCTATGCATTTCGGAGCAAAAAATCTTTATCTTGGCTTGACAAAGAGGTGTGTATTGGCCCAAAATGTGCAGCCACGTCTCCGCTACGTCAACATGCTGACCTCACCAGCTGAGTCCAGCCAAGCCTGATCTGGAAGTCTCCAGCCACCCTTTCTACAGCTTGCATTTCAGCACAGCTACGAGACTGAAACTTCTTATCCAGCAGTATCCGGGCATACACGGACCATCTCCCTAATAAACTCTGCAATTCCCGGCTGCTTTCTGGACTATCTCTACATGAAGGACTGTGAAATATGCATGTCCATAACCTGCTACAGTGAGTGCATACATGTTTTTTATGACTTATATTAGCTAATAAAAGATACACTTAGATGGTGGTGCCCTCTACCTTTTGTTTATTATCTGTGTATTAGCGCTAACTCAGGAGTGGGTTATTGAGAAGCTGAAACCATCATTCGATGTCCTCTGCTAAACGCACTGGCACTAGTGTCTCAATTGACCACTTTGAGGGTCTTATGTATATGGAGCCCAGTTACCGCATTATGGACAAGGGTCACCATACTTCTTTTTGTATCAATGAGTTTTTATTAAGTTTTTCAAAGACAAACAGAACATAACACAATACAATACAGAAAGGAAAATTGGGGTGGGTATCTGGACTCAGGACATACAGCCAGTAGATATGTAAAATATATAGTACAGACAAGTAAAGTACTTATCGTTCAGTTAGCAAAAATCAAAGCAAAAATTATTGTATCAACCATACTTCTTATATCCAGCAGTGCCTGGGCACGAAGTTGGTTCACCCAATGTCACATTCAAACTGCCCCTCAGTCAGATGCACATACCCTCTAGGCCTAGAAGGGCACCCTCTGTGTACCTCTGTACTCCATGATTTCCTGCCAAGGGGTAAACTGAACCTAGATATGACCCCATGAGTGACAATACCAGCACAGCACATTCTCATTTCTTCATGCTAGAGCAAAACTCTGGGACCCTGGGGTGGTTGTTCCTTGTTCCCAGGGATGATGGCTTTGGTGTCCATGCTGACAGGGGCCCTTGGGACTTGGCAGGTCCAAATAGATCCTCCACCATCATGTAATGCTCCACTATTTCCACCAGTCGGTCCATTGTCTGAGGCTCTCAAATGCTGAAACTCAGTTGGTAGCCTTCCACAATGACCAATTCTACAATCTGTGGTCCCGTTATCCCATTACTTCTCCAGCTGCAACCATTTCATGACTAGTTCTAACAGGTCATGCATTTGGGACTGTGGTGACAGGCCGACACTATACTTCCAGCAATACATCCAGTGTACGCAGACAGCAACAGTCATCCAAGGTGGACAAAGATCTCTCCCTTCAGTTTAGCACAATCTCTGGTGTCGGCTGCTGGTAGGTCAAATTAGGCCTTCTGCAGTTCCACTCCAATAAGAATGGAACAATGAGGCTGGCCCACTGGTCCTGAGGTCAACCCTTTCTCAGCTATGCAGTTAAATGTAGCTAGGAATACTTCCACATCATACTGTAGTGGGGTGTGATATTTTGCAAGTAGTGGCTGCCCCTCACACACACTAGGTTGTTAGGGGAGACAATCACCTTCACCTTCCATTCTGCTGAAGTGGCCACCAAGGTCTACTTAGCCTCCAGCTGTGCTGCCGGAGTCTGCTAAGTCTGTATCAACAGAGAAAAAGGCTCCTCATGGAAGCAGTTGGGTGCCATGTGGGCCTGCTCCTTTTGGGTCTAAATTCCCCTCTTGGCAGAGGTTGGCTTCCTCAGAGACCTGAACAGACTTCTTATGACATTCTCCATGCCTCCTTCAGAGGATTGCAGTGCCTGTGAGGGACAAATTTTACCGCAAAAACGCAGATATTTTGTGAACCATTTGGGGAAGCGTTCCACAAAGTAATAGCACAGCAATCGGGAACAATCCGCACGTTTTGGTATATTACTGTCTCTGTAGTGTAAAAGCTGTGGGAGGAGTTAGGGTGGTAAATTTGGCTATAATAATAATAATGTGAGATAACAGTAAGTGCTCTTGCTATGCAAGAACACTTAATTATTATGCTTGTTATTTTTATTTTTTTGGTGCAAGTTACCACAGCACCATTATCCCATAGTTTTTAAGCTCAAAGATACAACTATGTTGGTGTCCCTTGTTAATTTTACATTGTATTTTTTAAAATGTAACTGCCTACTCCCAAATGGTCATTTGAAGTAAAACACATAGCCAAGTATTATTCTACACAGTTTTTTGTATTGTGCATTAAAAAAAGAAAACAAATAAAATTAGACATGCTATCTGCCAATAGAACTTAACCAAAAAGTGCATTCTATGCATCCAAAAATCTAGAAAATATACCAAATCAAATCATTATTATTCAACCAAAAAATAAAATAAAAGCCTCATGCATGTGTCCTGCTTCCTAATATAGGGGGTCAACAATGCCAAGAATTGATGAAAGCAGGGTTCCGTCATCCGGAGATAATTCCAAAAATCATCTGGATTATTCTCCTGGAGCTCCCGCAGCAAAGGCATATGACATAATTAGTCACAATTTAATAAAGCAACTAATTTTTGGTCCAAGAAATCCTCCTCCTCCTGTTCCTGGACTAGACTTGGGTCAAAGCAATAACTCCAAGGCCAATAATAAATAACACATTATCTCCTCCAATTCCGCAACATGTCTGGTTAACGAACGGGCGCTCAGAAACTAACTGAAAAGCACAAAATGAAAACGCGAATAGAAAAGCGCAACTCAACACTCACCAAACTTCTACTAACACGAAATTAGCAGAAGGAGCCCATAGGGTGGAGCGAAAGAGCTGCACAGCCACGTAGTATGTCACTACGTTTGCGTTTGTTGGCTGACAGTTTCTTGCCGTTTGTAGTTCCTGGCCAACGCCCTTCGGACAAAAGTCAGAGGTTTTGTCTGTGGAAAATCTGATCGTGTGTACGAGGATTTAGACAATTTGTTAGTGGATATTTGACTACTAAAGGATATTATTGTTAGGTAATTTATCATTGGAGTATGATAGCACTGGGAATATATATTTTTGCTTTATCTTAAGCGATATGTTGCTTCCAGCTGCTGGGGGTTATTTTATCTGTGTATATAACACTTTAGAATATATATATATATATATATATATATATATATATATATATATATATATATAAATTGACGATGGATGGACAGATGAATGCTTGTCCAAAAAAAAAAAAAATAGACTTCTAAATGGATACAAAAGCTTACACCACAAAATGTACTTAGCCAATGAAAGGTAATGACTCAATTTTTATTTTTCTACAGCTATCAATGGCCAACACGGTACAACACTTCATCCATGTCTTTGGTGATCTCTGATCTCCTTATGAACTGTTACTTACATGATGAAGATCAGCCATGGAGTATATCTGAGGTGTATATCAGGGTGTGCTTCTTCCCCACATGAGAGCTGTGATGTCCAGCAACATTCATATAGAAGACATTTCCCGCACTAATACACCTTGAGGGTTGTGTGGGATCTCTGATGTACAGGAAGACAGGACTTCACTGAGGAACAATTCACTCAGAACAGGAAAGTGGCTTCTTCCCCGCGTGAGATCTCTGATGGGTGTAAAGATTAGACTTCTGTGAAAAACATTTCCCACATTCAGGACAGGAATACGGCTTCTCACCTGTGTGTAATCTGTTATGCGTGTAAAGATGTGACTTCTGAGAAAAACATTTCCCACACTCAGAACAGGAATACAGCTTCTCGCCTGTGTGCAGTCTCTGATGTCTGTGATAAAAGGACTTGTCTGAAAAACATTTTCCGCACTCAGAACAGGAGTACGGCTTTTCCCCTGTGTGAAGTCTTTGATGTGTGACAAGATGCGATTTATTTACAAAACATTTCCCGCACTCAGGACAGGAATACGGCTTCTCTCCTGTGTGAGACCTCTTATGTATGTAAAGATGGGACTGATCTGAAAAACATTTCCCGCACTCAGGACAGGAATATGGCTTCTCACCTGTGTGAAGCCTATGATGAATTTCAAGATTGGACTTTTGTGAAAAACATTTTCCGCACTCAGGACAGGAATACGGTTTTTCCCCCGTGTGAGATCTTTTATGCACATTAAGATTGGATATAAAACGGAAACACTTCCCACACTCGGTACAGGAAAACCTCTTATCGGTTGGAAGGACGACCCCGTCCCTCACAGTCTGAGGTTCCTCAGGATAAGAGGAATACGATGGTCCATCTACACTGTGTGGTGCCGGATGGACATTTGAGGTAGTCGGGTTTTCTCCTGGACTATACTGTGTGATGTCCTCATCTTCTACTTTACAGTCTGGAGACAAAGTGAGACAATCCTCTGAGGTTTTCCTCATCTCCCGTCCATCTACTAAAATAGAAATAAAAAGATTATTACTAGACATGAGCTGATTGGTTCCCCTAAACCAGGACTCCGCCCACATCAGGCAGCTTTGTCTCTGAGGATATTACAATTCCCCCCTCAAGGTAACTAGTAAATGGGTCCTCTGATCTCCTACCAGATCATTTCTTTATTCATGGACCTTAGTCAGAGAGTGAGGAAACAACGAGAACTGTCTTTTATAGGAGTGACAGTGATGAGGGGATTATAGGACGAGTGTCCCCTCCCCCTCTATCACTCATTGCCATCTTCCCAACACAAGAAGTCCTGCACTTCCTTATTTAGTCCATGATTTAGTCATGAATAACAGCGGGGCTGAGCCCCACCAGAGGTCAGAGAGTGAGGATGGGGGAGAACAACCAAGATGAAGACTGGACTGATCCTGAAGACCACCATCATTGGGTTATTTACTCCCCCCTCATTATCACTTTCTGTTTAAGGTTCCAAAGTCTTAGGATGTTATCACATTATTATCAACAAGTCTGTGCTCCAATCAAATCCTCAAATATAAAATGTCTAGCTGGTGGAAAATGGGTGCAAAAGAAGTAATGTACAACTTATTATTTTATTGGACACAAAATGTAGGACTAAACAGTAACAGAATTCTGTAATGTACAACACAGAGTATATAATGCAGGGGTCAGGATTATGTATGTACAACATAGAGAATATAGTGCAGGGGTCGGGGCTATGTAATGTGCAATATAAATTAAATAGTGTAAGGGTCAGGACTCACAATATTGGTATTCAGTAATCAGTGGAAGATTAAATGTTTACATGAGACAAGTTGCAGAGGGTCCCACACCGCTGCCTCCCATCTCCTGAGACTGCACTCAGTGACTTGATTCTGAGACTATACAGACATATCCCTCCACCCGGCAAACATCGGAGCAAGTAACCAAGTAATTTCTCTGTCAGAGATCTTGCTAAAGCCAGGAATGGAGAAGAAGACCCAAGGCCGAGGTGACTAGGTTGTCAATGAAAATCAACATTTGCTTCCAGCGAAACCCCAGAATCTACATAAATCCAGTCTAGATACATACATTGGGTCGGCAGCACAGAGAAGGAAGATTATCAGAGGGAAATACAGGAATGTGGGATGGTGAACACAGCTCAGGAGAGTGCTCCTATTACAGGCTGATATCAACCGATTCTTGCCCTACTCTGGACCAATCAGTGAGTGGAATGAGTATAATAACGTATTAGTGTGAACCCACCTGTGCTGATCTCTGTAGGAGTGTCCTCCTCTATAAATGTCCTCGTTATTCCATCCTCCTCCTTAGACTGCTGATCATCCCTCACATACCTCTCTTCTTCTTCTGCTTTAACCTCAACTTTTATATCTATGAGATCTTCACCCTAAACCAAACAAATAAAAGGGGGCCATCTGTAAAACATAAGCTTTAACCACTTGCTTACAGGGCACTTAAACACCTTCCTGCCCAGACCAATTTTCAGCTTTCGGTGCTCTCACAATTTGAATGACAATTACTCAGTCATGCAACACTGTACCCAAATGAATTTTTTGTCCTTTTTTTCCCACAAATAGAGCTTTCTTTTGGTGGTATTTGATCACCTCTGGGGTTTTTATTTTTTGCGCTATAAATGAAAAAAGACCGAAAATTTTGAAAAAAAACGCATATTTCTTTGTTTCTGTGACAGAATTATGCAAATTATTAATTTTTCTTCATAAATTTTGGTCACAATTTATACTGCTACATGTCTTTGGTAAAAATAACCCAAATTAGTGGATATTATTTGGTCTTTGTGAAAGTTAGAGAGTCTACAAGCTGTGGTGCGAATCGCACAAAATTGATCACATCTGATGTACTGGTGGCCTATCTCGCTTCTTGTGACCCGAACAAGTCAGGAAAGTACAAATACCCCCCAAATGACCCCTTTTTGGAAAGTAGACATTCTAAGGTATTTAGTAAGAGGTATAGTGAGCTTTTTGATGTTGTCATTTTTTTCCCACAATTCTTTGCAAAATTAAGATTTTTCATTTTTTTTTTTTTCTCCACAAAATTGTCATTGTAATAGGTTATTTCTCTCACGTGGCATGTGTATACCACAAATGACACCCCCCAAAAAATTCTGCTACTCCTCCTGAGTATTACAATACCACATGTGTGGGACTTTTTCACAGCCTGGCCACATAGAGAGGCCCAACATGCAGGTAGCGCCATCATGTGTTCTAGGAACATAAGTTACACATCTAACTTGTTGACTATTTATTACACTTTTGAAGCACCAGGACAATGACACGTGACACTGATGACAGATGGCACTGATACGTGGCAATGATGACAGGTGGCACTGATGACAGATGGCACTAATATGTGGCACTGATGACAGATGGCACTAATATGTGGCACTGATGACGCGTGGCACTTATACGTGGCACTGATGACACGTGGCACTAATACGTGGCACTGATGACACGTGGCACTGAAACGTGGCACCGATGACAGATGGCACTAATACGTGGCACTGATATGTGCCACCGATGACAGATGGCACTAATACATGGCACCGATGACGCGTGACACTGATGACAGATGGCACTGATAAGTGGCATTGATGACACGTGACACTGACAACAGATGGCACGTGACACTGACAGGTGGCACTGATGACAAATGGCACTGATACGTGGCACTGATGACAGATGGCACTATGTGGCACTGATGACACGTGGCACTGACGGCAGGTGGCACTGACGGCAGGTGGCACTGGGGGCAGGTGGCACTGGGGGCAGGTGGCACTGGGGGCAGGTGGCACTGACGGCAGGTGGCACTGGGGTGGATGGCACTGGGGGCAGGTAGCACTGGGGTGGATGGCACTGGGGGCAGGTAGCACTGGGGTGGATGGCACTGGGGGCAGGTAGCACTGGGGTGGATGGCACTAGGGGCAGGTAGCACTGGGGTGGATGGCACTAGGGGCAGGTAGCACTGGGGTGGATGGCACTGGGGGCAGGTAGCACTGGGGTGGATGGCACTGGGGGCAGGTAGCACTGGGGTGGATGGCACTGGGGCAGATAGCACTGCTGGGGGCGGATGGCACTGCTGGGGGCGGATGGCACTGCTGGGGGCGGATGGCACTTTTTATTTCATTTTTTTAATTTTTTTTTTTTCCAGAATCAGAACGGCTGCCGCTGCAGCCGTTCATCTCTCCCCTCTCGCACTGTCTGTGCGAGGAAGGAGAGCGGCGCTGCGAGATGATCTCATATGTTTACATATGAGATCATCTCCCATTGGACACGCCGATCACGCTGTAAACGGCCGCTGTGATTGGCCGTTTACAGCGATCTGTGTTTGCCTGTCCCCGGGGGACACGGCGAACACAGAACTTCCGCGATGCGCGCCCGCGGCGGCGCGCATTGCGGAAGTAAACATCAGGCCGTCCAGGGACGACCGCCCGAACGAACGCGCCTGCTCTACGGCCGTAATTCGGCTATAGGGCGGGCGCGAGGAGGTTAACAATGTGACATCACATTTTTAAAAAATCAACACATCAGCTTGACGAGTTCATGTTCTAGATGCTCTGTCCCACCAACCTTGTATTGGTGAGGGATGGTGTGATCTTCCTTTCTGGAATCCCAGGAATACAGAGGACGGGGGCATCTCTCTGGTGGGTTTCTGTATCTGGATGACTCCCCCATGGTGTCCTGGTACAGATCTTTGTGAACTTTTGAAAGCTCTGACTCCTCCATCACCCCATCCTCATCATCCTCCTCTTTTATCTCTTCTTTAATATCAACTTTAGAATCTCTCAGGTTTCCACTCTGAATATATAATAAAAATTACATAAATTCTAACAATGCAGATAATGTACAGATCCTAATGATACTATCAGTGATTGTTCCTCATCTACCTGATGATTATGAGGGATGGTGTGACCTTCCTGTGTGGAATCCCGGGAATATCTCTCTGGTGGGTTCCTGGTATTAGGTGGCTCCATCATATCCTTGTGTCTTTCTGAAAACTCCTCCATCACTCCATACTCCTCATTTTCTCCTTTATATTCTTCTTTGACAACAATATTATAATTCTTAAGGTTTCCACTCTGAATATATAATAAAATATTAATTGTAACAAACATGCTGTGTATAAATCAGAACTATCAGTGATTGTTCCCCATCTACCTGATGATGGTGAAGGATGGTGTGACCTTCCTGTGTGGAATCCCGGGAATACAGAGGACGGGGACATCTCTCTGGTGGGTTCCCATTACTGGATCCATCTGTAGGAAACACACACACTGACTGAATACATTGTTTCTATGTGTTTATCAGATGATGGGGGGATCTAGGTGGAGCCTCCGTACTGCTCTCTCCTTTACAATAAAGTCTCCTCTTACCCGGTGATGTGAGGGGCGGCTGATTGTCCATCATGACGTCCTTGTAGAGATCCTTGTGTCCTTCTAAATACTCCCACTCCTCCATGGAGAAATAGACAGTGACATCCTGACACCTTATAGGAACCTGACACACACAATGATACAGTCACCATCCAGACACATCCCTTGTCTGTTACTGGATAATGTCCCAGAATTCCCAGCACCGCTCACCTCTCCTGTCAGCAGCTCCATCATCTTCTTGGCGACATCTAGAATCTTCTCCATGTTGTGTATGTCAGGTTTAAGGGAGTCACATGGAGGCACTATGATGGTCATATGATCTCCAGACTTCAGTAGAGGAAATCTCTGTATTGGAAAACCAATAATAATATCATGTTAGAATACCAGCATCCTCCTCACCTTTCCAGTCAGGTCTGTGTTTTATTAATAGAGATAAGAGTGATGTCATGTGACCTCCCAGAATCCTCCTTACCTCTCCGGTCAAGTCTGTGTTTTATTAATAGAGATAAGAGTGATGTCATGTGACCTCCCAGAATCCTCCTCACCTCTCCGGTCAAGTCTGTGTTTTATTAATAGAGATAAGAGTGATGTCATGTGACCTCCCAGAATCCTCCTCACCTCTCCGGTCAAGTCTGTGTTTTATTAACAGAGATGAGAGTGATGTCATGTGACCTCCCAGAATCCTCCTCACCTCTCCGGTCAGCAGGTAGATGATCTCCAGGGTGAGGTTTAGTATCCTCTCATTCATGTGACTCCGGTCCTCCTCCATCCTCATTGATGTGGTCTTGTGATCTATGCAGGTTTCTCTGTAGATGGATAGTGGAGAATTATCTGGATGGTATTGTTTGTACAATATTAGGGTGGGGATGTAAGAGGTTAATAGGCGAACTCTTTTCCTTCATGGTGATCACTACTGCTCTTACACATCTGTAGTGCTGTCCATATTATTGGGGTACGGCACAAAAACAAAATTGATGTCCTTTTTCCCCACAAATACAGCTTTCTTTTGGTGGTATTTTATCACCTCTGCATTTTTTTTATTTTTTGCGCTATAAACAAAATAAAGAGTGACAATTTTGAGAAAAAGCAATATTTTTTACTTTTTGCTATAATAAATATCCCCCAAAAATATATAAAAAACGAATTTCTTCCTCAGTTTAGGCCAATATGTATTCTTCTACATATTTTTGGTAAAAAAAAAAAAATCGCAATAAGTGTATATTGATTTCTTTGTGCAAAAGGTATAGCGTCTACAAAATAGATACATTTATGGCATTTTTATTATCATTTTTTTTTTTTATTAGTAATGGTGGCGATCTGCTAGGAGCTGTATATATTGCCCCCATCATACCCTCCACACTCCTCTTCTGTACATACTGCTCATTATCATACCCGCCACACTCCTCTCCTATACATACTGCCGACTGTCATACCTTCCATACTCCTCTCCTGTACATACTGTCCACTGTCATACCCTCCGCATTCCTGTCCTGTGTCCTGTACATAGTGTCCATCATAATCTCCACACTCCTTTCCTATACATACTTCTCCCATCATACCCTCCGCAATCCTCTCCTGTACATACTTCCCCCATTATACCATCGCACACCTCTCCTGTACATAGTGCCCATCATAATCTCCACACTCCTTTCCTGTACATACTGCTCCCATCATACCCTCCGCATTCCTCTCCTGTACATATTGCCTCCATCATACCATCGCACTCCTCTCCTGTACACACTGCCCCTGTCATACTCTTCACACTCCTCACTTGTACATACTGCCCCTGTCATACCCTTCACACTCCTCATGTACATACTGCCCCATCATACCCTCCGCAATCCTCTGCTGTACATACTGCCCCCATCATACCGCCCACACTTCTCTCCTGTACATACTACCCCCATCATACCTCCCACACTCCTCTCCTGTATATACTGCCCCCATCATACCCCCACTTTCCTCTCCTGTACATACTGCCCCATCATACCCCCCACTTTCCTCTCCTGTACATACTGCCCCCATCATACTCTCCACACTCCTCTCCTGTACATACTGCCTCCATCATACCATCCGCACTCCTCTACTGTACATACTGCCCCTGTCATACCCTTCACACTCCCCATTTGTACATGCTGCCCGTCATACCTCCCACACTCCTCCCCTGTACATACTGCTCCATCATACCCTCCACACTCCTCTCCTGTACATACTGCCCCCATCATACCCCCCACTTTCCTCTCCTGTACATACAGCCCCCATCATACTCTCCACACTCCTCTCCTGTACATACTGCATCCATCATACCATCCGCACTCCTCTCCTGTACATACTGCCCCTGTCATACCCTTCACACTCCTCACTTGTACATACTGCCCCTGTCATACCTCCCACACTCCTCTCCTGTACATAGTACATACTGCTCCATCATATCCTCCACACTCCTCTCCTGTACATACCGGCCCCATCATACCTCCCGCACTTCTCTCCTGCACATACTGCCCCCATCATACCTCCCGCACTCCTCTCCTGCATATACTGGCCCATCATACCCTCCGCACTCCTCTCCTGTACATACTGCCCCCATCATACCTCTCACACTCCTCTCCTGTACATACTGCCCCCATCATACCCTCTGCATTTCTCTCCTGTACATACTGCCTCCATCAGACCCACCACAGCTCTGCCACTCTGCATGTCGTAGAGCTCAGGGCCTCTAAAGCTTCGGCCTGCCACATTAATGTTGGCTCCCATGAGGCAGCCATCTTTAAACCTGGGGGACCAGTGATCTTCAGTTGCCCCAGAGGCCCCATGAGTTATCAGTAAGGATGAGCTCAGACGTGTTCCCAACTAGCATGTGCAGAGCCTGCCAGGAAGTCGGCACTGCACAGCGCTAATCGTAGGCAGTGAGACATTGTCCTGATGCATGCCTGCAAAGATCGAGGAATGTCTCACTGCCTGTGATTAGCGCAGCGCCGACTTCCTGTTGGGATCGGCACGTGCGGGTTGCGAAACATGTCTGAGCTCACCCTTAGTTATCAGTCCGTCCCTGGCCCAGGCTGTGGCTACCCAGCAAGGTTGCTCACTGCAATCGTAAGCTAAGAGTGTCAACTTTGTTGACTTTGATGTAAAAGGGACTATTGTGATTAAGTCCATATGATTAGAAATGTTATTTAATCACAAAACATATGTATAGTGTATACTACATAAAAATTGCTTTGCATTGTACAGAGGTAACACATTTATTGTACCACTGAAAAAAAAAGAAATTGCCGTGCGCTGCTGATGTGTTTGGCTTGAAGAAATGGTGGCAACCCTATTCTGTGGAACCGTCTCACACACTGAACCCAGGAATGTTCATCTCATCTCCAATGAGAAGGTAACACATCTCCAAAAGGAAGAGAATGTTCTGGCCCCGTAAGTGGGGAAATGTTCTGCCCCTGAAGGGGTTAATCTAGGTTTCCACACTATACATGTGTAGCGCCGGTACTCCTAACGAGTACGCGCTATATGTTAAATTTCGTTTTTGCCCAAAACTGTAATGAGTTTTGGGGCTAATTGTGCTAAATTGCACTTTGGCATCAGTTTGGCTGGGCTGTATAGAAGTACTGCCTGGTCATAGGTGGGGTTGTACACCTGTGGGAGGCTGGAGAACACAGTCTGGTTGGACGCATTGGGTACCAATCTCTGTCTCGGAAACCAATCAGTGGGAGTTTGTCTCACTGCGTAATCCGGGAAGGGGTATTTAAGGTGCCGAAGTCACGTGGTTCGGGTTTCCGGTCCAGAAGTAGTTGCTGACTCCGTGGTCCTGGTCCTCCTGACCAGCCCCCAGGGGCCCTCATGGCCTGGGGTGCGGATCCATCCGTTTCCAAGCCTCAGAACTGGCTAGTTCGAGGCACAGTAAGTGGAAGGAGGAATCTATGGTGTTTCGGTGCCGTCTCAGGTTTTGGAGAGGCCCAGCAATTCTACATGCGACCAGGGGAGGACTCTTCGGTAAGAGAGCCACGCACAAGGCTGGCTGCTCAGTAAGAGCCTGGAAGCTGAGCTGCCATGGACACTGATTGAATCCACAATTCTTACGGTATCGCCAGACCGGCTGAAAGATTCTGGTACAGTAAGAAAAGTTGTAACCAAGTTTCCAACCAAGTCTGCGTGAGAGACTTTGAAAAGCTAGAATTACCTGTTGGCTGCTAAACCCAAAACTTAAGGATTTATCCAACAGTTGAAGAGTCCAGTTGTGAGCGGCTGTTCCCTGGACTGTGTACATAGAGAGAGACTTTTATTGAAGTCAACAGTTCCGTGCTAAACTCTACCCTGATACCCTCTATTCCCAACTTAGAGACTGAGTTTGTTAAACCATTGTATGCAAAATAAAAATCCTAACACGGAATTCAAGTGTCAGTCTCTACAGTTACTGGGTTATCAACCCTGGGAACCCCTAGACAAGGACAACGAGTAGGAGCTGGAGGAGGTAATTGGTAAGCCCGAATCAAATTCAGCCGCTCCTTCGGGGGTAAGTGCTACATATATGTGTATCATCATCTGCTGGAGATAAAAGACATCACAGTGACTATGGAGGAAGAGGACGGACATGACGGGGGCTGGGGGGGTTATTGGGTATAAATAGAAAATAAGATCTTATTACCTCCTCGGCTGCCACTTCCAGCAACGTCTTCGGTCTACTTCCTCCCGACTCACCACTCACCTGATACTTCCTATTTATACCTGACATCACTTCCTGCCTGTCTTCCATAAAGACCTCCTATCTGGGTAGATGTGAGATCACCACCTTGTGGAGCTCAGAAGAACTGCAGTCCTGAGATATGTCTTGTGCTGCGTGTGTACAGTATGTACTATGTATAACCTTTATATTTTAGATTTTAACCTTTAGATTTTAACCTCCCAACATTTTGAGATGGGAATGAGGGACACCTACTAACAAATTTATGTAGGCATAGGACACACCCCCTGCCACATCCCCTTAAAGGAGAATTAACCAAAAAAAAGGTTAATTAAATCCACAAAGACTTTTTTTTTACCACTACTATTCTTTTATATTGGCTTTTAAAATGTACAAATTCAGCAATTTAGAAATTGGATGAAAGGTTTAGCACTGGGAAACACTTTTTGAAAGATAAAAAGTGCATTTTATATACAACTATATAGGTCAGACCAAAATGAGGGACAATTGAGGTGAAATGAAGGACAGAGGGACTGTCAGGGCTTGCCCCGCACGAAACGGGCGAATGCATGTGCGTGCATGCGCACGCGCGCCGCCGGGCAAACCAGGCATCGGCATGTGTGCGCCAGTGGCCTTACTTAAGGAGGGAAGCTTGCTCAGTGCTGTTTGTCTGCAGGTCTGCATCTGAGTTTCCTGTATCCTGCCTGCTGATCGTATTCTCTGACCTGGCTCTTGATTGACCTCGCTGACCTCTCCTGCCCTGATCCCGGCCTGCCTGACCTTGCTTTAGACTCATCTTCTGTTGCTGAACCTCTACCTGTCTGTGACCTCGCTTTAGCCTGCTGAATATACCTGATTGCCTTATCTGTTGTGACCCGACCTGTCTGACCACCCCTCTGCTCACTTCAAGTGTACTGTTCTATATTAGTCTGTCTTACCAAAGGTAAGGTCCCTATTGAGGGGGTAACCGAAGCTCCTGATCTAAGTCTACTACCATTCGGCCTTCGCATGCAGTTTTCATTCTTTTTCATATTTTCCTTCACTCTATCTTCTTACATCTTATTACCCTTCCATATATTTATACTCCTTCCGGATTGCTCCTAAATTTTATTCATTCTACCCCTTCCAAAAACGGAAAAGGAACCGAGAGGGAAATGGAGAGGGGGAGGAAAAGAAAAAAAAAGAAGAAGGGGGAGGTAGTCCCTTCCCATTATTAGTGATCCATTAAGGTTAGATATACAATTATTTATCTAACAAAATATTATTAGTGCAATATCACCCTTTTTAACCATAGTAAGTGTCTTCATCCATTATCCTTCTCCCATACCAACACCATATTTTATATATTTAATGTGCATTTTATACTACTCTCCATGTATTAATACCATATTTTATAAAATCCATTACTAATACCTCCTGTGATATTTTACTATAAATTATTATCCAATCTAATTTTTGTGACAAATTATTACCATTCCCACTTTCTTCCCCTTACCACCCTTTTTCCCTCTCCTCCCCCTAACTCCCATCTGCCACCCTACCCCCCCCCCCCCCCCCATTCCAGCCACCTTCCCCCTTTTTGCCTTTCCCCTCCCTTTCCCTTCTTTCTCCTCTTCCCTTCCCTCTCTTCTTTATTTCAACATTCTCTAATTTTGTTCTCTTAAGTTCTTTGGGCCAATCCATTATTTTCACTTCTGAAAGTTGTAGGGTCTTCTGAAAGTCCTCTAGGTCAACCAGATCTCTATAGCTTACAGTTTGACCTTCATGCTGAGCCTGCAGCTGAAAGGGAAATTTCCATCTATATTGCATATTCTTTTTTCTTAATTGTTCCAAAAGCGGTTTTAAAGCTCTTCTTTTATCCAGTGTTAACTTGGACAGGTCCTGAAAAAAAAGCAGTTTTGATCCTTCATACTGTATATGATTATTTTTCCGTACTGCCGTCATAATCTTCTCCTTAGTTTGAGCATAGTGAAGTTTGCATATTACATCTCTAGGCTTATTTACATCTGTTTTTCTTGGCCCCATAACTCTGTGTACTCTATCAATTATTATTTCTGTTTTTGATAAGTCCTGTATTATGTCAGTGAAAATCTTTTGAATTACTTCAGAGAGATCTTCTGAGGTCACGCTTTCCTTTAATCCTCTTATTCTTATATTGTTCCTTCTACTCCTATTTCCTTGTTCATCCATAATGTTTACTACTTGTTTTAACTCTTTTTCTTGTTCTTGCATTTATTTATTTTTTACCTGAGTCAAAAGGTTTTTTCAAAATTATCGCTCTATTTTTGTTTATAGCGCAAAAAATAAAAACCGCAGGGGTGATCAAATACCACCAAAAGAAAGCTCTATTTGTGGGAAAAAAAGGACGTCAATTTTGTTTGGGAGCCACGTCGCACGAGCGCGCAATTGTCAGTTAAAGCGACGCAGTGCCGAATCGCAAAAAGTGGTCTGGTCTTTGACCAGCAAAATGGTCCGGTCTGAAAGTGGTTAAGTATTCTAGATTCAAGTCTGTGGCAGAGACTTTACTTAACACCCCACCGGCTGCTAGGCCTAGTGAGAGGAGGTCTATCTGGGGGTTGCGAAATCCAGCTGTGAAACGGTTATTGTCTGGATTTCTTCTCTACGAGATTTATATTTTTTGCAGTCCAAAGTACCTGAACTTAATCCTAACCCTCTACCCTAAACTGAGACACTCTGTTTATACTTCAAATAAATAACCAAAAAGAAGATTCAGTGTCAGTTTCCACATTTCTTTGGGTCTTTTACCACGGGAAACCCTAGACGGAGAAACAGTCAAGAAGGTAATGGTAAGCCCAATAAAACCAGCAGCTCCTTCGGGAGTCAGTGCTACATATATATATACACACAGGTGGGGGTGAGGCTGACATATATACAGGTGCGAGGGGGGCTGGCATATATACAGGTGTGGGGGGGCTGACAGATATATAGTACAGTGCCCACCAGCACCACCTATCAGTGCCCACAGTGCCACCTACCAATGCCACCAATCAGTGCCTCATCACCAGTGCTGCCTATTAGTGTTATCTACCAGTGCCACCTATCAGTGCCACCTTATCAGTGCCTATCAGTGATGCCTTATCAGTGCCCATTAGTGCAGCCCCATCAGCACACATCAATGAAGGAGAAAAAATTACCTGTTTGCAAAATTTTATAACAAACTATGAAAAATGTTTTGTTTTTTCAAAATTTTCCACCTTTTTTTTGTTTGTTTAGCAAAAAATAAAAAACCCAGGTAGTGATTAAATACCACCAAAAGAAAGCTCTATTTGTGAGAAAAATATTATAAAAATGTCATTTCGTACAGCGTTGCATGACCACGCAATTGTCATTTAAAGTGTGACAGCGCTGAAATCTGTAAATTGGTCTGGGCGGGGGGGTTAAGTGCCCAGTAAGCAAGTGGTTGAAGGGGATGACAAAACACAGTTGGCGTAATCAGGGATTCTCAACCATGCATGGTGAGGTGTCCCGGGAAGGGGAAAAAACAGTGGCGTCACTAGGGTTGGTGTCACCTGGTGCGGTAAAACACGGTGTCACCCCCCCCAATCGTTTTTGCAACCTGCAGGGGAGAGGAGGGGGAGAGAGAAAGGGCAGAGAGAGGGGGGCAGGGAGAGAGAGTTAGAAGGGGCAGGGGGGCAGAGAGAGAGACAGGGAGACAGAGAGAGTGGGAGGGGGAGAGAGAGGGTGCAGGCGGAGAGAGAGAGGGGAAGGAAGAGAGAGAGGGGCAGGGGGAGCGGGGGCAGGAGGAGATAGAGAGGGGGCAAGAAGAGAGAGAGAGAGGAGAGAGGGGGGGCAGGGGGAGAGAGAGCGGGAAGGAAGCGAGAGGGAGAACGGAGAGAGAGGGGGCAGAGAGAGAAGGGGGGTCAGGAGAGAGAGAGGGGGCAGGGAGAGAGAAAGAGAGATGCAGGAAGAGAGAGAGAGGGGGAGAGAGAGGGGAGCAGGAAAAGAGAGATGCAGGAAGAGAGAGAGAGGGGGAGAGAGAGGGAGCAGGAAAAGAGAGGGGGCAGGAAGAAAGAGAGGGGGAGAGAGAGAGGGGGCAGGAAGAGAGAGGGGGCAGAAAGAGAGAGAGGGAGGAGAGAGAGAGAGTGGTTGCAGGGAGATAGAGAGGGGGAGAGAGAGGGGGGAGGGAGAGAGAGATGGGGCCGAAAGAGAGAGAGGGAGGAGAGTGAGGGAGAGAGGGGGGCAGGAAGAGAGAGAGGGGGGCAGGAAGAGAGAGAGGGGGGCAGGAAGAGAGAGGGGGGAGAGAGAGGGGGGCAGGAAGAGAGAGAGAGGGGAGAGTGAGGGGGAGAGAGAGGAGGCAGGAAGAGGGAGGGGGAGAGAGAGGGGGCTGGAAGAGAGAGAGGGTAGAGAGAGAGGGGGGGCAGGAAGAGAGAGAGGGGGGGACAGGGGAGAGGGAGGGGGAATGGAGAGATAGAGAGAGGGGCAGGAAGAGAGAGTTAGAAGGGGACAGGGGGCGGAGAGAGAAGGGCAGGGGGATAGAGGCAGGGAGACAGAGAGAGGGGACAGGGGAGAGAGATGGGGCAGGGAGAGAGAGGGTCAGGAAGAGAGAGGGGGAGAGAGAGGGGGGACAGGGGAGAGGGAGGGGGAATGGAGAGAGAGAGGGGGGAGAGAGGGGGGGCAGGAAGAGAGAGTTAGAAGGGGACAGGGGGCAGAGAGAGAGGGGCAGGGGGATAGAGGCAGGGAGACAGAGAGAGGGGACAGGGGAGAGAGATGGGGCAGGGCGAGAGAGAGAGAGGGTAAAAATTATAATCAAATGGTATTGCCTATGGGACCTATGGCCTCACTGGACCTGAGGGGATAAATTACATAGTCATTTGAAAAATGGGACAGGGGAGAGAGATGGGGCAGGGCGAGAGAGAGGGTCAGGAAGAGAGAGGGGGAGAGAGAGAGAGGGGGACAGTGGGAGAGAGAGGGGGTAAAGGAGAGAGAGAGCGGTGGCAGAAAGAGAGAGAGGGGGGCAGGAAGAGAGAGAAGGGGCAGAGAGATAGAGGGGGCAGGACGAGAGAGGGGGCAGAAAGAGAAAGGGGGAAGGGAGAGAGAGGGGGCAGGAAGAGGAGGGGAGAGGGGGGCAAGGAGAGGGAGAGAGAGAGGGCAGGGGCAGAGAGAGGGAGCAAGGAGAGGGGGAAGGGAGAAAGGGAGAGAGAGAGGGGGGGCAGGGAGAGAGAGAGGGGGAAGGGAGAGAGAGAGGGAGCAGGGAGAGAGAGAGGGGGCAGGAAGAGAGAGAGAGGGGGAGAGGGAGAGAGAGGAGGCGGGAAGAGAGGGGAGAGAGAGGGGGGAGGGAGAGAGAGGGCAGGAAGAGAGAGAGGGGGAGAGTGAGGGGGAGAGAGAGGAGGCAGGAAGAGAGAGGGGAGAGAGAGGGGGTAGGAAGAGAGAGAGGGGAGAGAGGGGGCAGGAAGAGAGAGAGGGGGGAGAGAGAGAGGGGGCAGGAAGAGAGAGAAAGAGGGGGAAGGGAGAGAGAGAGAGGGGGCAAGGGAAGAGAGTGTGGACAGAGTCTGGTCAGTGCTCACTAACTTGTATGGTCCCGGGGGCTCATTGGCTCAGTCAGCGGCTTCTCTTTCAATGTGGCTGTTGGCTTTACAGACATAGCACCCAGGCAGGGGGTGAGGGGCGGGAGAAGGGATGAGTGTCATGCTCAGTCATGCTGGAGGTGTATGGAACAGTGTGGGGACAGCTGCAGCTCCCAAGCCGGCTGTCACCCACACCCACAGAGGATGGAGCAGTGACGGGAGGTGGATGGAGCCACAGGTTTTCTGCTGGCCCTGCATGTCTGTTGCGGAAACGGAGCGGCCTTTTAGGGGGCATCAGAGCGGCCACCCCTAGGGTTGCCACATTTTCTTCGAGTCAAACACGAAAATTTTGCCAGCGTAGGGCAATTTTTTTTTAGTGTACATTATAGTATTGTAAAAGACCTTGGACACCTTTCAGTGCCCCAAGACCAGCAGTAATGTGGCGCATGTAGCGGCGAACAGTGGGTGTGGCAAATTGACAGTAGGAGGCTTAATGGGACATGGTTATGTAGTGAATGACATTTTGGACAAAGTGTCATTCGATTGTAAATTTAGTTTTTGCCTCAGAACGGTAATGGGGTTCTGAGGGTTAATTATGTAGGTTAACTTTGACATCAGTTTGGCGGGGCTGTGTTAGAGTTCTGCCTGGTCATGTGTACAGTGAGGTGCACACGACAGGCCAGAACCAGGCCTGTTTGGACGTTTTGGGTATCGGCTTCCTCTGAGCCAATCAGTGGGTGTGCCGGGCCCTGCTGAAGAGTCTGGGAAGGGGTACTTAAGATGTTGAGGTCACGTGTTACGGGTGGTTTGTTCGTGAGGCACTAGCGGTCTGTTCCTGTTTCCTGGACTGGGGTAGCCCCACAAGGGGTCCCGGTCACGGAGCCTTCGATGCTCCGCAACATCCTTCGGTTGGTTACCACCAATAGACCCACCTGGTCTGAGGTAGGGATCCGTCTGTTCCCGAGTCTCGGAACCAGCTGGTCCGAGGCACAGTATGGGGGAGGATTCAAGGTGTCCGGGTGTGCTCTTGGCTTGGAGAGGCGCCACAGCATGTGAAGGTGACCGGGGGAGAACTCTTCGGAGGAGGGCCAACAAGCTGGCATCCTGAGAAGTGCCTGATTTCTGAGTTGGGAAGGACATTGACGAATCCATGCTTTTTCCAGTACTATCAAGGAGACAGAGAACGTTCCAGGTACTGAGGAAAAAGGTTCCTGTTCACTTTCAGTTACAACTTGTTCAAGGTCAGAGATTTTACAAGTTCTGAATCAAAGTGCTGACTGCCATAATCTCTGGCTAGAGATTTGTTCAGCCTTGAAGCGCCCAAATGCGAGTGGATACTCTCTGGGCGGTACTAGAGACTTTGTTATGTCTGCAGTTCAAGGTGCCTGAGTTCTTCACCCTTGCCCTCTGTTCCTATACGAGACTGTGTTGTTGGATGTTACCCCTGCAAAATAAAACCTTTCAAAGGGACTTTATTGGTGTCAGCGTCCAAAGTTGTTGGGATTCAACCCTGGGAAACCCTAGACGTGGAAGAACAAGTCAAGCGGAGGTAACCGGTAAGCCCAAAATGTCAAGGCCGCCCTGCAAAGGGTTATGGCCGCTACAGTTAAGTAAAACAAAAGCATTCTTTTAACCAATGTAGCACTAACCCCCGAAGGAGCTGCTGGTTATTTTTGGGCTTACCATTACCTTTCGTTCTCCTTGTGACATGTCTAGGGATGTCCCGTGGTAGATGACTCAGTAACTTGAGACTGACAATAGATCCACTTGAATGTATTTTATTTGCAAACTCAAACAGTCTTTTAACTTGGGATCAGAGGGTTGGAAAGGGAAGTTCAGGTACTCTCAATGTCCAAAAACATTAAAGAACTTGCTTACTTTGACTGCATCCAGAGAATAGCCATTCGCAGCTGGATGATCACTCAGGTTGGACAGTCCCGCTCTCACAAGGCCTAGCAGCCAACAAGGTGCTTACTCAGGAACAATGTCTCTGCCACAGACGTTGTTGCAGAACACAAAGGGAAACTAAACTTTAGAACACTTGTAGGATACCTGGATCTTTCAGCCTGCTTGGCGATATCGACAAGACCGGATTCTTTCGGTAAATTCAGCTCTTCCAGGCTCTTGTTAAGAAAACCAACCCGTGCGTGGTGTTCTTCTAAAGAGTCCTCCCCTGGAATGCTTGAAGTACAATAGGTCTCTCCCGAACCGGAGACAGCACCCAACCACCTCAAAATCCTCCTTAGTTTCCTTGCCCTGGGCTAGCCAGCCCCGAGGCATTACAGTCAAGTAAATCTCATTGTTGGAGTCAGATCATCCTCTCCCATGCAGACTTTCATGCAAATCTGACCACATTGAGCCACGGCTGAGGGGCTGTGTCCCTCTTTTTTCAGTGAGTACAGCCACCAGACACAAGGAGGAGTGCTCAGGGGACCCCTAGTGGCAGTGAGTGGAAATACAGAGCAGCTCCGCGGACTCCAACAATCACTCGCTATTTATGGGAGGCCGATGGGACCGAAGAGAGAGGAAGCACGTCCCTGACGCCGCCCCTGGTCCATGTAGAATAATGTGTCCCGGGTTTCTGAAATACGGACAGATGATTGAAAAACCGGACTGTCCCCCGGGGGGAAACCTGGACAGGTGGCAAACCTAGCCACCCCTCTGGCGGGTCTCACCCGGGTGCGGTCCACACCCACTGCACTCCCCTAGCGATGCCACTGGGGAAAATCTGACTTTCAGTTTTTCCAGGATTGTTAAGACCTTATATGGATCCCAGAATTCAGAGGCTCAGAGATCAGCTAGA
The DNA here is from genome assembly GCF_037356315.1 of Lithobates pipiens. NCBI lineage: Eukaryota > Metazoa > Chordata > Amphibia > Anura > Ranidae > Lithobates > Lithobates pipiens. The sequence continues at coordinate 615,907,388 of NW_027507758.1, read as the reverse complement.
TCAGGGATATGCAATTAGCGGACCTCCAGCTGTTGCAGAACTACAAGTCCCATGAGGCATAGCAAGACCCTGACAGCCACAAGCATGACACCCAGAGGCAGAGCCTGGAGTGTGGCTTTGTGTGTTCCATTGCTCACACTGGGCTCGGTGATGGCAGCTCATGTGCCTTCTTAAGGCAGTCGTCCCTAGGTGAGTGTTGGGCTTACTGCGACTTATGCGTTGACTGCAAAGATTGCAGATGGCAACACTATTGTCAGCAGCGGACACGTTAAAAAAAAGCCCACACTGCAGAGCCATGTTCCCGGCGTCCTGGGAGCGCCAGATGTGACCGTACATGGTTGATGCCTCGCTCCTGATACATTCGCAGTCTGCTTTGTCCCTCCTGTGCAATCTAAGTTCTTCCTGCTTCTCCTCCCTATCTGCTGATCCATATCTCCCTCTGAACTCCCCTCGTCTTCCTCTCTTGTGGGCACCCACGTGACATCACTAGACATGTCATCATCGACGTCACCTTCCCCACCTCTATAATTAGAGATCTCGGAGTAGGCAGCAACAGCGGGGACCAACCTCCTCCTTGGGCTGATCTGGGTACTGTCGTCAGACTCCTGAGTGGCGGTTGTTGCTACCTCCTCTTCCCGATCCAATGCGAAGAGTGGCTGCGCATCAGATATGTCTTGATATGGATCGGAAAATAATTCTGGCACACGTCTTAAACTTGGTCGTGCAGCGATTCGTTGTCAAATACCCTGGAGTCCAGGACATCTTGCAGCAGGCAAGGAAAATCTCGGCCAATTTCAGAAGATCTTACACGGCCATGGCTCGCCTTGCTGACATTCAGCGGCGACGCAATCTGACGGTCAGACATCTTATTTGCAATTGCCCGACACGATGGAACTCAACCTTCTATATGCTTGATAGGCTGCTCCAGCAGAAACGTGCAGTTAACGTCTACCTCTATGAACTCTGCGGCAGAACAGGTTCTGGGGAGCTGGGGTTTTTTTCACCACGCCAGTGGCTGCTCATGCGCGATGCATGCAGACTTCTGCGGCCATTTGATGAGATCACCAAACTGGTCAGTCGCAGCCATGGCGCCATCAGTGACATGGTACCTTATGCCTTCTTTATGGAGTGTGCATTGCATTGTGTCATTGATCAAGCCGTGGAGGAGCAGGAGCGGGAAGATGAGGAAGTCACAATGCTGGATGGATTCAAGAGACAAGACAACAACAGGAGTCTGAAGAGGAGTCAGAGGAGGATGGTGCCGGGGCGGATGAGGAGGAGCAAGAAGAGCATGCTTTAAACCTTTCTGGGATCCCTGTTATTGTGCGTGGATGGGGAGAGGAGAACGAGGAGGACAACATTATCCTGGATGATGCGCAGGAGCCAGGCCACCACACCTCTTCCAGTTTAGTGCAAATGGGGGCCTTCATGCTCCAGTGTTTTAACAGGGACCCCCGTATAAAAAGCATAAGGGTCAAGGACCAGTATTGGGTGGCAACGTACTTAGACCCCCGGTACAAACACAAAATGGTGGAAATGTTACCACCGTCACAGAGGGCTGTCAGAATGGAGCACTTCCAGGCTTTGCTTCGAGAAATGCTGCATTCTGCTTTTGCGTGCGCTGGCAGAGGAGGAATTCCCACTCCCAGAGAAAGAGTTGCGGTTACCAATCCAACAGCGCCTGCAAGAAGAGGGCGGTTTGAAGATGTGTTGGTGACTTCTGATATGAGGTCATTCTTTCAGCTGACCCATCGACAGGTCTCATCCGGATCCAGCATCAGGGAACGCCTAGACTGACAGGTGTCCGACTACAACGGGTTACCGGCCGATGTGGACGCTCTGAGGAGTGATGAACCCCTGGACTACTGGGTGGGCAGGCTTGATCTCTGGCCAGAGCTTGCCCAATTTGCAATGGAACTGTTGGCTTGCCCCTCATCCAGTGTCCTGTCCGAAAGGACGTTCAGCGCAGCAGGGGGAATCGTGACCGATAAGCGGACTCGCCTAGCTCACGACAGTGTTGACTACCTCACATTTATAAAAATGAATGAGGCATGGATCTCGGAGGAATTCAACACATGTGACCAGTAGACCATGTATATCTCTATAAACTATTTATTTAATCAAGCACACAGACCTTTTTTCTACATTTGGCTCACTTCCTTGTACAAAAAAAGCACACCGTACTATATGCCCTGTTTGAAGAGGTTGAGCGGTGTCATATTTTTGGGGCCCAGCAGCGAGTTGCTGGTATCAGTGCTGCTGTCAGTGCTCTCTATCTCGGTGCTGGTGTCAGTGCTCTATATCACGGTGCTGGTGTCAGTGCTCTATATCACGGTGCTGGTGTCAGTGCACTCTATCACGGTGCTGGTGTCAGTGCACTCTATCACGGTGCTGGTGTCAGTGCTCTATATCACAGTGCTGGTGTCAGTGCACTCTATCACGGTGCTGGTGTCAGTGCTCTATATCACGGTGCTGGTGTCAGTGCACTCTATCACGGTGCTGGTGTCAGTGCACTCTATCACGGTGCTGGTGTCAGTGCACTCTATCACGGTGCTGGTGTCCGTGCACTCTATCACGGTGCTGGTGTCAGTGCTCTATATCACGGTGCTGGTGTCAGTGCACTCTATCACGGTGCTGGTGTCAGTGCACTCTATCACGGTGCTGGTGTCAGTGCACTCTATCACGGTGAAATTCATATGTGTTCAGGTTTAAAGGGATGAGATGGCAACCCTAGGTCTGAATGAATGAATGATTTGTATAGCGCTGCAATGCGAACTGAGTCACCTCAAGGCACAGGATTGGTCCTGTGTTGTCCAGCTTCTTAGAAGAGGTAGGTCTTGAGTTTTTTCCTGAAGGCCTGATGGTTTTCTTCCATGCGGATGTAAGTCGGTAGAGCGTTCCATAGCCGTGGTCCTTGGACTGCGAATCTTCGTTCTCCCTTTGATTTGTAGCGAGATTTGGGAATGAGGAGGTTTTGGTTAGATGATCGAAGACTGCTATTGGGTGTGTAGTGTTTTATTTTCTCGAGTAGGTACTTCCTACTTGTTTCTCGTTTCCTTATATGCATTTGTGGGTGAGGCAGAGGATCTTGAATGTGATCCGATTATTTACGGTTAGCCAATTTAGGCTCCTCAGGGAAGGGGAGATGGATTCCCATGTTTTTTTCCCCCTGTAGTTCCTGTAGGTCTGAGTGCAGATGACCCCATCGATAAGGATATACAGCACATATATACACACAATACAAGGCTGTGTTCACACGACGAGACAGTTCTTGAGGCTGCAGTTCCTCTGAACTCCACAAGGTGGTGGTCTTACTTTTACCTAGACAGGAAGTCTCTATGGAATACAGACAGGAAGTGATGTCAGGTATAAATAGGAAGTCTCGGGTGAGCGGTGAGTTGGGAGGAAGAGAGGAGACGTTGCTAGAAGTGGTAGCAGAGGAGGTAATAAGAGCTTCTTTTCTATTTACTCCCATTAACCCCCCTCCGTCATGTCCGTCCTCTTCCTCCATAGTCACTGTGACGTATTTTATCTCCAGCAGATAATGATACACACATATATAGTGTGGAAACCTAGATTAACCCCCTTGGGGGGCAGAACATTTCCCCCACTTACGGGGCCGCAACATTCTCTTCATTATGGAGATGAGTCACCTTTCCCACCAATCACCTTCTCACCCCATCCGTCTACACTAACCTATTATATGACTTTTATTAGTGGTGGGGGATTTTATTTCATTACGAATTTGAAAATTCAGGCCAAATTTGTGTGATTGGGATGTATCCGAATCACAATCGTAACGAATTTCAACTAACCCAAAATAAATTGTAAGGAAAACAATTAATATATAAATTTTTCATTTGAATGACATGACGAGATAGCTTGTGGGCCTTTTGTTAATGTTCGAAGCATCGGAAATCATATGATAGCATAACGAATGATCCGAGTTGATGCAAATCCATTTGTTTTTATTCTAGTGTAACATGAAGGATCCTTTTTGTAATGGGGGTTGAGAGACCATTTGTTTAATTTTCATGTGCACACCCCAACAAACAAAGCAAGTTGGGAATGGGGAAATTAAATGTAATAACATAACGCATTAATACATATTAACCGCTTCAGACTCGGATGATTTTACCCCCCTTCCTGACCAGAGCACTTTTTTGCGATTTAGCACTATGTCGCTTTAACTGACAATTACGCAGTCATGCAATGTGGCTCCCAAACAAAATTGAAGTCCTTTTTTCCCCACAAATAGAGCTTTCTTTTGGTGGTAGTTGATCACCTCTGCGGTTTTTATTTTTCGCGCTAGAAACAAAAAAATAGAGCAACAATTTTGAAAAAAATTTTTTTTTTACTTTTTGCAATAATAAATATCCCCCAAAAATATATAAAAAAACAAATTTTTTTCTTCAGTTCAGGCCGATATGTATTCTTCTACATATTTTTGGTAAAAAAAAAAATCGCTATAAGCGTATATTGATTGGTTTGCGCCAAAAGTTATAGCGTCTATAAAATAGGGCATAGTTTTATGGCATTTTTATTATTATTATTTTTTTACTAGTATTGGCGGCGATTTTTATCGGGACTGCGACGATATGGCGAACACGTCAAGGAAGTCAGACACATTTTTGGGACCTTTGCCATTTTACAGCGAACAGTGCTATAAAAATGCATAGATTACTGTAAAAATGTCACTGGCAGTGAAGGGGTTACCACTAGGGGGCAATCAAGGGGTTGTGTTCCCTAGTGTGTGTTCTAACTGAAGGGGGGAGGGGACTGTGCAGGGGAGATGACAGATCGCTGTTCATACTTTGTATGAACAGACAATCTGTCTGTCCTCCCCTCAGAGAACTGGAAATGGTGTGTTTACACACACAGATGCTGGTTCTCCATATGCCCCCGAGCGATCGTGGGAACCACTGGGGGGGCAATCAAGGGGTTGTGTTCCCTAGTGTGTGTGGTCTAACTGAAGGAGGGAGGGGACTGTGCAGGGGAGATGACAGGTCGCTGTTCATACCCTGTATGAACAGACGATCTGTCTGTCCTCCCCTCAGAGAACCGGAAATGGTGTGTTTACACACACAGATGCTGGTTCTCCATATGCCCCCGAGCGATCGTGGGAACCACTGGGGGGGCAATCAAGGGGTTGTGTTCCCTAGTGTGTGTGGTCTAACTGAAGGAGGGAGGGGAGTGTGCAGGGGAGATGACAGGTCGCTGTTCATACGATCTGTCTGTTGTTCCCTTCAGAGAACCGGAAACTGTGTGTTTACACACACAGATGCTGGTTCTCCGTGTGCCTCCAAGCGATCGCGGGAGCCCGGCGGAGATTGCGACTGCCGGGCACTGGCTTCGGCTCCGTGGGCGAGCAGGGGGCGGGCGCCCCCTAGTGGCCACAGGGCGAAGCGACATTGCATTACATCGTTTCGCCCAGCCGTGCCATTCTGCGGCGGATGGTCGGAAGCGGTTAATTCAGATGTGTTTGGTAGTCTTTGATTCTTGGATTATCAGACAATTTTTTTTTTTTTTGCATTAACATTTTTCATTATTCTAAAAAAAATACACTACATATAAAATGCGAAAAATATTGCGATAAATACAGTAAGGTATAAAAGTGAAATAAGACGATGATTCCTACTTATTGTGTTTTGGGTTGGCTGTAGGTGGATCCATCAGAATCATAATATAATGAATCCAAAATTGTTACTTTTGAATACATGCAAATCCAGTCGCTATCATCCAAACGCGTTAAACCAGATATAGACAATCTGCTGAATCGCCAAAAGAATAACAAAACTTCAGAAAATACAAATCGATTCAGAACAATGAATATCTCGAAATAATCAATCACTCCGAAAATGAATTATTCTACCCTAACGATTATGATAAAAATAAATGATTAACTCAACAAACTGAATTGAAACAAAATTCATTTTTCCATTGTACACATCTCTAGGGGACTTATTTGGGGGGGGGGGGGGGGGGGGTTGGGATATGTATGTCTTTATTTTTATTTTTTATATAAGATTTAAATAGGAAGAAAGAGGGAAAATGTAATTTGTAGTAAATGTCCTGAAAACAAATTTCCCATACTGATTCCAGTCTCAGATATTCATCCTAAAATGTGATCAGTAAAGTCTCCGGAGTACACGGAGATCACAGGAATATCATGTGTCCCGGGAAAGCACAAAGACAAAGGAGCTGATTTACTAAAACTGAAAAGAGAAAATTCTGGTGCAGATGTGCATAGAAACCAATTCGCTTCCAGGTGTTTTTTTTTTTTTTTTTTAAAGCTTAATTGAACAAAGTTAGTAGCTGATTGGCTACAATGCACAGCTGCACCAGATTTTTCACTCTTGAGTTTAAGTAAATCAATTCCAAAGTTCATCTACCAGTTTAAGAGATGCACCAGGAGAAATGACTCTCTGTGTACAGAAACCTCACAGAGCGCCCTTTACAGCTCCTCCTCCCAATGTCCTTCCATCCACTTCCATCCAGAGTCAGAGAATCCTATGACATCACAGTAAAATCACAGCTCCTCCTCCCAAAGTCCTTCCCTCCAGAGTCAGAGAATCCTATGACATCACAGTAAAATCGCAGCTCCTCCTCCCAATGTCCTTCCATCCAGAGTCAGAGAATCCTATGACACCACAGTAAAGTTACAGCTCCTCCTCCCAATGTCCTTACAACCAGAGTCAAAGAATCTTATGACATCACACTGGTTTAGTGGTTAGCACTTTTGCCTAGCAGCAAAAAGGGTCGCTGGCTCGAATCCCAACCACGGCACTACCTGCCTGGAGTTTGCATGTTTTCCCTGTGCCTGCGTGGGTTTTCTCCCATACTTCAAAAACCCGCTGGTAGGTTAATTTGCTCCTGTCTAAATTTCCCCCTAGTATGTAAGAATGTGAGTTAGGAACCTTAGATTGTAAGCTCCTTGGACTGATGTGAATGTACAATGTACTGTATATGTAAACTGCTGCGTAAACTGACAGTGCTCTACAAGTACAATGAATAAATAAATGACATCACACTGACCTCACAGTTCCTTCCCCCAATGTACATCCACCCAGGATCAACCCATCCTATGACATCACACTAAACTCACAGCTCCTCCTCCCACTGTCCCTCCATCCAGAGTCAGAGAATGCTATGACATCACAATAAAGTCACAGCTCCTCCTCCCAATATCCCTTCCATAGTTGCCAACTGTCTCAAATTGTCTGGGACACTCACAAAGCTGTCCTGGGCTGCATCCCGAGAATCTAACCCGGTCAGAATCAGTCAAGTGCAGTGGGTGTCTCCTGCACACATGTCAGAATAACACTGAGCAAACTGACTGTGTGCTCTGCAGGAACTGCCTAGAGGTGTTTGCTGTCATGCTGACACTGCTTTGCCGAGTCCTGAAACAATCCCCCCTCCTTCTCCCCCTCCAGCGATGGCTAGTGTTCTCTCTCCATTCCCTGTATGCAGAATGAGGAAAGAAGTGCTCCAGCTCCCCAAGGCCCCGACCTTAGCTCCGACCTCCCCCGAGGCCCCGACCTTGGCTCTGACCTCCCCCGAGGGCCCTACCTTGGCTCCGACCTCCCCCGAGGGCCCCGACCTTGGCTCTGACCTCCCCCGAGGCCCCGACCTCGGCTCTGACCTCCCCCGAGGCCCCGACCTCGGCTCTGACCTCCCCCGAGGCCCCGACCTCGGCTCTGACCTCCCCCGAGGCCCTGACCTCGGCTCCAACCTCCCACTTGCCTACCAAGCAATATCCCTTCCATGGTTGCCAACTGTCTCAAATTGTCTGGGACACTCGCAAAGCTGTCCTGGGCTGCATCCCGAGAATCTAACCTGGTCAGAATCAGTCAAGTTCAGTGGGTGTCTCCTGCACACATGTCAGAATAATATTGAGCAAGCTCTGACTGTGTGCTCTGCAGGAACTGCCTAGAGGTGTTTGCTGTCATGCTGACACTGCTTTGCCGAGTCCTGAAACAATCCCCCCTCCTTCTCCCCCTCCAGCGATGGCTAGTGTTCTCTCTCCATTCCCTGTATGCAGAATGAGGAAAGAAGTGCTCCAGCTCCCCAAGGCCCCGACCTTAGCTCCGACCTCCCCCGAGGCCCCGACCTTGGCTCTGACCTCCCCCGAGGCCCTGACCTTGGCTATGACCTCCCCAGAGGCCCCGACTTTGGCTCCGACCTCCCCCGAGGCCCCTACCTTGGCTCCGACCTCCCCCGAGGCCCCGACCTTGGCTCCGACCTCCCCCGAGGCCCCTACCTTGGCTCTGACCTCCCCCGAGGCCCCGACCTTGGCTCTGACCTCCCCCGAGGCCCCGACCTTGGCTCTGACCTCCCCCGAGGCCCCGACCTTGGCTCTGACCTCCCCCGAGGCCCCGACCTCGGCTCTGACCTCCCCCGAGGCCCTGACCTCGGCTCCAACCTCCCACTTGCCTACCAAGCAATATCCCTTCCATGGTTGCCAACTGTCTCAAATTGTCTGGGACACTCGCAAAGCTGTCCTGGGCTGCATCCCGAGAATCTAACCTGGTCAGAATCAGTCAAGTTCAGTGGGTGTCTCCTGCACACATGTCAGAATAATATTGAGCAAGCTCTGACTGTGTGCTCTGCAGGAACTGCCTAGAGGTGTTTGCTTTCATGCTGACACTGCTTTGCCGAGTCCTGAAACAACCCCCCCCCCTCCTTATCCCCCTCCAGTGATGGTTATTGTTCTCTCTCCATTCCCTGTATGCAGAATGAGGAAAGAAGTGCTCCGACCTCCCCCGAGGCCCAACCTCGGCTCCGACCTCCCCCGAGGCCCCCACCTTGGCCCCGACCTCCCCCGAGGCCCCTGAGCTCCCCCGAGGCCCCGACCTCGGCCCCTGAGCTCCCCCGAGGCCCCGACCTCGGCCCCTGAGCTCCCCCGAGGCCCCGACCTCGGCCCCTGAGCTCCCCCGAGGCCCCGACCTAGGCCCCTGAACTCCCCGAGGCCCCGACCTCGGCCCCTGAGCTCCCCCGAGGCCCCGACCTCGGCCCTTGAGCTCCCCCGAGGCCCCGACCTCGGCCCCTGAGCTCCCCCGAGGCCCCGACCTCGGCCCCTGAGCTCCCCCGAGGCCCCGACCTCGGCCCCTGAGCTCCCCCGAGGCCCCGACCTCGGCCCCTGAGCTCCGCCGAGGCCCCGACCTCGGCCCCTGAGCTCCCCCGAGGCCCCGACCTCGGCTCCTGAGCTCCCCCGAGGCCCCGACCTCGGCCCCTGAGCTCCCCCGAGGCCCCGACCTCGGCCCTTGAGCTCCCCTGAGGCCCCGACCTCGGCTCTGAGCTCCCCCGAGGCCCCGACCTTGGCTCCGACCTCCCACTTGCCTACCAAGCAAATTCTGACATTTCTCTCCTACATGTATAAATCATCATTTTTTTGCTAGAAAATTACATAGAATCCCCAAACATTTCTATATGTTTTAGCAGAGACCCTAGAGCAGTGATGGCGAACTTTGGCACCCCAGATGTTTTGGAACTACATTTCCCATGATGCTCTGGCACTCTGCAGTGTAGATGAGCATCATGGGAAATGTAGTTCCAAAACATCTGGGGTGCCAAGGTTCACCAGCACTGCCCTAGAGAATAAAAAGGTAGTCATTGCAACTTTTTATCTTGCACGGTATTTGTGCAGCAATTTTTCTAACGATTTTTTTGGGGGAAAAAACTGTTTCATGCTTTAAAAAAAAACAAAAAAAAAAAAACAGTAAAGTTAGCACAATTTTTTTGCATAATGTGAAAGATGATGTTACGCCGAGTAAATAGATACCCAACATGTCACACTTCAAAATTGCACACGGTGGTGGAGTGGGACCAAACTTTGATACTTAAAAATCCCCATAGGTGACGCTTTAAATTTTTTTTACTGATTACATGTTTAGAGTTACAGAGGAGGTCAAGGGCTAGAATTATTGCTCTCGCTATAACATTTGCGGTGTTACCTCACGTGTGATTTGAACACTGTTTACATATGTGGGCGTGACTTGAACATGCATTTGCTTCTGCGTGCGAGCACAAGGGGACAGGGGCACTTTAAAAAAAATATATTATTTTTTTTGTTAATTTTATTTTTCTTGTTTGACGCTTTTTTTTTAATCACTTTTATACCTATTACAAGGAATGTAAACATCCTCTGTCATACCCTCCACACTCCTCTCCTGTACATACTGCCCATGATCATATCCTCTGCACTCTTCTCCTGTACATACTGCCCACGATCATATCCTCCGCACTCTTCTCCTGCACATACTGCCACGATCATATCCTCCACACTCTTCTCCTGTACATACTGCCCACTGTCTTACCTTCCACACTCGTCTCCTGTACATAATGCTATCATACTGTCCACACTCCTCTCCTGTACATACTGGCCACCATCATAACTTACACACTCCTCTTCTGTACATACTGCCCACCGTCATACCCTCCGCATTTCTCTCCTTTACATACTGCACACTGGCATACCTTCCACACTCCTCTCTACATACTGCCCACTGTGTCATTACTCCCCGAGAGGTTGCCAAAATATCTGAATCATATCGGCATAGAAAAAAACTATATTGGTCGATCTCTAAATTCTATGACGGCACACTGCCCTCACAGCTTCTCCTCCCAATATCATGACAGTACACTGAACTCACAGCTTCTCCTCCCAATATCATGACAGTACACTGACCTCACAGCTTCTCCTCCCAATGTCATAACATCCAGAGTCAGAGAATTCTATGACGTCACACTGACCTCACAGCTCCTCCTCCTCCTCCTCCTAATATCCTTTCAACCAGAATCAGAGAATCCTATGATATCACACTGACCTCATGGCTCCTCCTCCCAATGTACCGTCATCTGGAGTCAGCCCATCCTATGATATCACATGAACCTCACAGCTCCTCCTCCCAATGTACCTTCATTTAGAGTCAGCCCATCCTATTATATCACATGAACCTCACAGCTCCTCCTCCCAACGTACCGTCATCTAGAGTCAGCCCATCCTATGATATCACATGAACCTCACAGCTCCTCCTCTTTCTCTTTTTTACAATGATCTTAGGATGTGGGCAGATCCTTGAGCAAAGCAGTATCATTAGTCCTGTGGTGTATTTATTGATGTCAGATTGCATGAGACAAGCTTTTAACCAATGGAGTGGGGGCTCTGTGTGTGGTTGAATTCATCCCCGCCTCAAGTGGGGGCTTTAAAAATAGATTCCTGAATGGTGAGGGGAAGAGGATTCTGGGAGGTCACATGACCTCAATCTGATCTCTAATAATAAAACACAAACCTTACCGGAGAGGAAAGGGAGATTATGGGAATGTCATTTTGTTTGTACTTTTCAAATGTAGATTTTCGAAAATTGTGAAGTCTGTTCATAATATGACCATCACATTGTCTCCGACTCCCTCCCCGTTACAGAAATAAAAAGAAGATTTCAGAAGTCGCCAGAGAGATCACTGAGCTGCTGACAGGAGAGGTGAGGAGGATTCTGGGAATTCTGGGACATTATCCAGTAACAGACAAGGAATGTGTCTGGATGGTGACTGTATCATTGTGTGTGTCAGGTTCCTATAAGGTGTCAGGATGTCACTGTCTATTTCTCCATGGAGGAGTGGGAGTATTTAGAAGGACACAAGGATCTCTACAAGGACGTCATAATGGACAATCAGCCGCCCCTCACATCACCGGGTAAGAGGAGACTTTATTGTAAAGGAGAGAGCAGTACGGAGGCTCCACCTAGATCCCCCATCATCTGATAAACACATAAAAACAATGGGGTTAATTTACTAAAACTGGAGCGTGCAAAATATGGTGCAGTTGTACCTGGTAGCCAATCAGCTTGTTCAATTAAGTTTTATAAAACTGGCTTAAATGCAAAGCCGCACCATATTTTCAACTCTCCAGTTAAATTAACCGCAATGTATTCAGTCAGTGTGTGTGTTTCCTACAGATGGTTCCAGTAGCAGGAACCCACCAGAGAGATGTCCCCGTCCTCTGGATTCCACACAGGAAGGTCACACCATCCCCCACCATCATCAGGTAGATGAGAAACAATCACTGATAATTAAGATTTACACAAAAGAATGTTTGTTACAATTAATGACTTTTTTGTGCATTCAGAGTGGAAACCTCGAGGAATATAATATTGTTGTCAAAGAAGAGTACAAAGAGGAGGATGAGGAGTATGGTGCGATCAAGCAGTTTTCTGAAGGACACAAGGACATCATGATGGAGCCATCACGTAACAGGAACCCACCAGAGAGATGTCCCCGTCCTCTGTATTCCCGGGATTCCAGACAGAAAGGTCACACCATCCCTCACCATCATCAGGTAGATGCACAACAGTCATTGGTAGTTATGATTTATACACAAGCGTGTTTGTTATAATTATTGTTTTATTTAATATTCAGAGTGTAAACCTTGAGGATTATAATATTATTGTCAAAGAAGAGTATCAAGAGGAGGATGAGGAGTATGGAGTGATGGAGAAGTTTTCAGAAGGACACAAGGATACGATGAAGCCTCCTAATACCAGGAACCCACCAGAGAGATGTCCCCGTCCTCTGTATTCCCGGGATTCCACACAGGAAGGTCACACCATCCCTCACCATTACAAGGTTGGTGGGACAGAGCACCTAGAACCTGGATTTGTGGAGGCAATGTGTGGACTTTGTCACATTGCTTATATTTTATTTGTCAGGTCACCTGAGGTCAGGTGACAAATGCACACCGCTGGGGTCAGGAGCACAATGCTACGCTTGTGGACCCTTCGGCTGAGTGCTGCGGATGGAGCTCTGGGTGGTTCAGGAAAACAGCTCCATGTGAGCACCGCCACGGATCGAACAGGGAGCTAGAACATAAGATTCCCCTGGGCACGGAGTCTAAAGCCTCGTACACACGGTACGAAAATCAGAAGGGGATTGTCGTTTGACAGGCTGTTGTCCAAACACAAGATTAGCAGAAGGAGCCCAAAGGGTGGCGCTCAAGAGCTGAAATTCCTCGTAGGAAGTCACTAGGTTTGTGTTTGTGGCACAACAATTTGTGTAACGTTAGTATGCAAGACAAGATCTTGGCACACGCCCTTTTGACAAAAATCAGACGCTCGGTTGTACAACAATCGTTCCATGTGTACGCGGCTTAAGAGCCAGCAGGTTTTCACCAGAGCCTCTGATGGTGACGATGGACTTAGCTGCAGCTTCATCCAGGTCTCGCCCCCCAGGGTCTCTAAGCTCATGCTCACAGCAGGCTCTGGTGGATGGAGAGGAAGAAGCAGTGCAGGGCAACAAAAAATAGTCAGACGGACAAGCCAAGGGTCGGGGTACCAAGCAGACAAGGATAGTATGGAGAACGCGCTCAAGGTCGGGGTAACATGTAGACGGGATAGTCAGGAGAACAAGCCACATTCGGTACATGGAATCAAGCATAGATCACATGGCAAGAAACACACAGGGGAGCCAAAACAAACAATTGCTTGGGCAAGGCTGGCTTGCAGTGCACGGTGTTAAATAGCGTTTTCTGTTAGAGGCTTGGGTGGAGCCATGCTGAGAGAAAATGACTTAAACATGCAGGTGTGAGAGCGCAGTCCCTAAGCTGATACACAGACCTGAGGTAAGCAAACAGGGTATGAAACATTACTGCAGATTCATGACATTATTGATATTCTTGTCCACCCTTCTCTTGGTTTAGGGTGAAGATCTGATGACTATAAAAGTTGACATTAAGGCAGAAGAAGAGACGTATGGGAGGGATGATCAGCAGTCTATGGAGGAGGATGGAATAATGAAGACCATAATAGAGGAGGACTCTCCTACAGAGATCAGCACAGGTGGGTCATTAACACTACATACTTTGCTTCACCCATACTGCTCACTGATTGGTCGAGAGTAGGGCAAGGACTGGGTGATATCAGCCTGTAATCCCCTGGTCCCTGTGTTCCCTGTCCTGTATTTCTCTCGGATAATCTTCCTTCTCAGCATTGCAGACACAATTTATGTATCTAGACTGGATTTCTGTAGATTATGAGGCTCAGCTGGCAGCAAAATGATTTTGATTTTTCACCATAGGCATTGCTCGACCTAGCAACCTGGGGCGTTCTGCCCCATGCCCAGGTCCAGCAAGATCTCTGACAGAACAATTCTCCCAGGATTACTTGCTTGGATGTTTGCTGGCTGTGCCAGGTGGAGGGATATGTCTGTATAGTCTCAGACCCAAGTCACTGAGTGCAGTCTCAGGAGATGGGAGGCAGCGGTGTGGGATCTCTGCAACTTATCTCATGTAAACATTTAAGCTTCCACTGATCACTGAATACCATATATTATGAGTCCTGACCATTACACTATATAATTTATGTTGCGTATAATATAGTCCTGCCCAGGGGGCATAATTTGCTACGAGGCAAACAAGACATTTGCCTTGGGCGACATTTTTCAGGGGAGTGGCACCACTCCCCAGGCAAAAGGGACACTGTACCAGCAGTGGCGTCATTACAGGGGGGGGGGGGGTGGACCGCACTTCACACCGACCCTCTGACAGTCTCATATTTAAGCTCCTCTCCTGGTGACCAAGCTGCCGCAGATCCTCTGGTGACATCTCCCGGCGGTCACCTCTTCACCTGGACTCCGTGGCTGCCCCTTCTAAGTGCCACATCTGAGATCGTCCTGCTGAGCAGAGGGGCGTGACATCGCTCAGGACATTCTACGGGACTGACAATGGGAAGGAAGAAGAGGGACTGCCTGGGAGCGGCTCTGCTCTGCTTTCTGCCGCAGGTGAGTGGGGACCCCCAATGTCCCATCCCAGGCGTGGAGAATGGAGACTGACCAGCTGATGTCACCTCAATCCTAGGGACACCTACCTACAGTACTTGGACAGCACACTAGAAACCTAGGAACACCTACCTGACTGTGTTTACACATACAGTACCTACAGTCCCTGGACAGCTATATACTCTACTGCCCTATCAGCTCCGACCCTTCTCTATACTACCTACTGCACTATGGACACCTACCCTTCTCTATATTACCTACTGCTCCTTGGACATCTACCCTCGTGTGTGTGTGTGTGTGTGTGTGTGTGTGTGTGTATGTATGTATGTGTGTGTATATATATGTAATGTATGTGTATATATATGTGTGTGTGTGTGTGTGTGTGTGTATGTGTATGTGTATATGTGTATATATATATATATATATATATATATATATATATATATATATATATATATATATATATATATATATATGCAACTTGTCTCAAGTAGACATTTAAGCTACTGCTGAATACCAAGATTATGAGTCCTGACCCTTAAATTATATAATTTATTTTTGCAGTTTGTACTCCTGACCCCTATACTATACACTCTATTGTACATGACATAATTCTAATACTTTCTAGTCCTAACTATTGAATTGTATACAATATGTAGTACATTTGATAGTCCAGAGTTGTGCACTCTGTATTTTATTTTGTTACACCCATTTGCTACCAGCTGGACATTTTATATCTGATTATTTGATTGGAGCACAGACTTTTACACGTTGATAATAATGTGATAACATCCTCCAACTTAGGAACCTTAAACAGAAAGTGATAATGAGTGAGGAGTCAATAACCCAATGATGGTGGTCTTCAGGATCAGTCTAGCTTTATTCTTTGTTTTTTTTTCTCCCCCCCCATCCTCACTCTCTAATCTCTAGTGCAGGGATATGCAATTAGCGGACCTCCAGCTGTTGTAAAACTACAACTCCCATCATGCCTCTGCCTCCGGATGTCATGCTTGTGCTGTCAGACGCTATGCCTCATGGGACTTGTAGTTCTGAAACAGCTGGAGGTCCACTAATTGCATATGCCTGCGTCTAGTGGGTCTTAGCTCTGCAGTTTTTCATAACTTATAGAACGGGTAAGGAAACTCATACCAAAGTCTCCTCATCACTGTCACTCCTATAAAAGACAGTTCTCGTTGTTTCCTCCCTCTCTCTAAGTCCATGAATAAAGAAATGATCTGGTAGGAGATCAGAGGACCCATTTACTAGTTACCTTGAGGGGGGAATTAGAAGATCCTCAGACAAAGCTTCCTGATGTGGGCGGAGTCCTGGTTTAGGGGAACCAATCAGCTCATGTCTAGTAATAATCTTTTTATTTCTATTTTAGTAGATGGACGGGAGATGAGGAAAACCTCAGAGGATTGTCTCGCTTTGTCTCCAGATTGTAAAGTAGAAGATGAGGACATCACACAGTATAGTCCAGGAGAAAACCCGACTACCTCAAATGTCCATTCGGCACCACACAGTGTAGATGGACCATCGGGTTGCCCTAATCCAACAGATGAGAGGTTCTCCTGTACTGAGTGCGGGAAGTGTTTCCATTCTAAATTCAACCTTAATGTGCATAAAAGATCTCACAAGGGGGAAAAGCCATTTTCCTGTCCCGAGTGCGGAAAATGTTTTGTCCAAAAATCCAAGCTTGTCACACATCAAAGGTCTCACACGCGTGAAAAACGGTATTCCTGTCCTGATTGCGGAAAATGTTTTTCACAAAAGTCCAATATTCAAATACATCAGAGGTTTCACACAGGTGAGAAGCCATATTCCTGTTCTGACTGCGGGAAATGTTTTGCAGTGAAGTCCCATCTTTTCATACATAGGAGGTTTCACACAGGTGAGAAGCCATATGCTTGTTCTGTGTGCGGGAAATGTTTTGTGCAAAAATCACATCTTGTCACACATCAAAGGCTTCACACGGGGGAAAAACCATACTCCTGTTCTGAGTGCGGGAAATGTTTTTCAGACAAGTCTTTTTATCACAGACACCTGAGATTGCACACAGGTGAGAAGCCGCATTCCTGTCCTGAGTGCGGGAAATGTTTTTCAGACAAGTCCAGTCTTTACACACACCAGATTTCTCACACGAAGGAGAAGAGGTATTCCTGCCCTGAGTGCGGAAAATGTTTTTTACATAAGTCACATCTTTACACGCATCAGAGATCTCACACGGGGGAGAAGCCGTATTCCTGCACTGATTGCGGAAAATGTTTTTCAGAAAAGTCAAGTCTTGACAGGCATCAGAGGGCTCACACTGGGGAAAAGCCGTATTCCTGTCCTGAGTGTGGGAAAAGTTTTTCACAGAAGTCCAGCCTTTACACACATCAAAGATTGCACACGGGAGAGAAGCCGTATTCCTGTCCTGAGTGCGGGAAGTGTTTTTCGGTGAAATCCAATCTTTACAGACATCAGAGATCGCACACGGGGGTAAAGCCACCTTCCTGTTCTGAGTGAGGGAGTTGTTCTCACTGAAGTCCTGTCTTCCTGTACATCAGGGATCCCACACAACCCTCGAGGTGTATTAGTGCCTTGAGTGCGGGAAATGTCTTCTATATGAATGTTGCTGGACATCACAGCTCTCATGTGGGGAAGAAGCACACCCTGATATACACCTCAGATATACTCCATGGCTGATCTTCATCATGTAAGAAACAGTTGATAAGGAGATCAGAGATCACCAAAGACATGGATGAAGTGTTGTACCGTGTTGGCCATTGATGACAGTAGGACAATAAAAATTGAGTCATTACCTTTCTTTGGCTGAGTACATTATGTGGTGTAAACTTTCACAAACACTAATGCCCTGTACACATCACAGGATTTCCGACAACAAATGTTGGATGTGAGCTTGTTGTCGGAAAGTCTAACCGTGTGTAGCCTCCATAGAACATTTGTTGTCGGAATTTCCACCAACAAATCTTTAAGAGCAGGTTCTCAAATTTTCCGACAACAAAACTTTTTGTCAGAAATTCCAAGCGCGTGTACACAAGTCCGTCACACAAAAGTCCGCACATGCTCGGAATCAAGCAGAAGACTGTCTATTGAACTTTTTCTCGGCTCGTAGTACGTGATGTACGTCACCGCGTTCTTGACGTTCGGAATTTCCGACAACATTTGTGTGACCGTGTGTATGCAAGACAAGTTTGAGCCAACATCCGTCGGAAAACAATCCATGGTTTTGTTGTGGGAAAATCCTATCAGGTGTGTGTACAGGGCATTAGATGTATTTTTATTTTTTTTGGACAAATGTTATAAGCATTCACCCAGCCATCATGAATTTATTTTGTTAGCTATGATCATTTGCTTCATCTAGTGGCCATAATGTCATATTGCGCTATTTTTAGTGATGGTGGTATTTCAGAAAAATACTACATTATGACCACTAGATAGAGCTGGTAATCATAGGAAATATATGTTTTAAAGTGATTGCAGTCTCTGTTATACTTACCTGCCCTGTTGCAGTGGTTTTGCACAGGGCAGCCTGGATCCTCTTCTTCCTGGGTCCCTTTTTGCTGCTCCTGGCCCCTCCTTCCTGCCCCCACAGCAAGCAGCTGCCCTTCAGCCCTGCCCCCTCTCTGGCTCAGTTAGCCAATCAGGAGAAAATCAGGGGGGAATGTCCTGGGCTGCCGAAAGACTCGTGGACAGAGATGGGGCTCAGGTAACTATTAGAGGGCGCTGGGGAGGCTGGTACACACAGAAGGCTTTTTATTTTAATGCATAGTTACAAAGTTAGTCAGGTTGAAAAAAGACACGAGTCCGTATAGTTCAACCATAAAAAATGGGATTTTTGTGCTTGCCGTAAAATCCTTTTCTCTGAAGTTCACTGACGGACACAGCTCCTTTAATTCTTGACCTTAGGGCTATCACGCCACCTTCAGGAGAGGACTAGGCAGAACATGTAAAAACAGCAAGACTGCACAGCACCGCCAAGGGGGCGGTCCCTCTGGCTATAACCCCTCACCCTGCTTCCTGCAGCTCAGTTCGTCAAAAAGCAGTACAAACATAAATAGGAGGGGTGGGTGCTGTGTCCACCAATGAACTTCAGAGAAAAGGATTTTACGGTGAGTACACAAATGCAATTTTCTCTTTCGTTCATTGACAGACACAGCTCCTTTAATTCTTGACCTTAGGGACATCCCCCAAGCAGTGTCAAAAAACGAGGGGTGGAAACAGCAAAACATAACTTCACCCACAACAAAAGGAACATCTCAACAGAGGAGTTGCCATCTTAAACGGCCGCCATCAAAACCAGCGGCCAACTTAAGCATCAAAAGATGCGTTCACAACAAACTTGTATCTTAAAGAAAGTGTAAATTGCAACATTACACAGCCACCTGCAAAACCTTGCGGCCAAAGCAAGCATCCGAAGATTCACTACAAAGTTGACGTAAGAGCAAGTGTGAACGGACGACCAAGTCGCCGCCTTGCACACCCGAGAGACAGACGCTTGATGTCGGAAAGCCCAGGAGGTTCCAATTGCCCTGGTGGAATGAGCCGTGACAGGAAAAGGGGGCACCTGCCCCTTTTAAGGCATAGGCCTGAACCACGATCTGTCTGATCCACCGAGAAATGGTGGACGACGAGACCACCAGACTTTTTTTTCAGACCAGCCACCGGGACAAACAGAGAGTCTGACTTCCAGAAGGGAGCCGTAACAGACAGATACACCTGTAGAGCTCGGACCACATCCAGGGTATTTAAGGCAACCTCTTTTGGGTGTGTCGGCTTAGAACATAGGGATGGTAACACAATGTCCTCATTTAGGGCCGGTTCACACTGCGGGCGATGCGAGGCGACACCGACTTGCCTCGCCGCGAACTGCCGCGACCTCAGCGGCGATTTGCAAATGACTTCTGTATAGAAGTCAATGCAAGTCGCCCCGAGGTCGCCAAGAAGTAGTACAGGAACCTTTTTTCTGAGTCGGAGCGACTCGAGTCGCTCCTCTCAGAACGGTTCCATTGTACAGAACGGGGGCGACTTGTCAGATTGCGGCGAGGCAAGTCGTGTCGCCTCGCATCGCCCGCAGTGTGAACCGGCCCTTAGATGGAAAGCCGAAACCACCTTTGGAAGGAAAGAGGGCTGCGGACGTAGCACCGCCTTATCCTTGTGGATGACCAGGTAGGGAGACTTGCATGACAAGGCCGCCAACTCAGAAACCCTCCTGGCAGATATAGTATCCACTAGAAAGACTACTTTCTGAGAAAGAGTCAACAAGGGAAAGGCTCTGATAGCACCAGATTCAGATCCCACGGAGGTAGCGGTGGTAGAACCGGAGGGACTACGCCTGAAACCCCTTGCACAAAAGTATTCACCAATGAGAGAGTCACAAAGGGACATTGGAAAAAGACAGCCAAGGCTGATATCTGTCCCTTGATGGTGCTTAAGGCAAGTTTCTGATCCACTCCTCGCTGCAAAAACGGCAGGATCCTGGAAACTCCTCGTCTCCTCACACATGGAGATGTAAGCCTTCCAAGTACGATGGTAAATCTTTAGAGAAGATGACTTCTGTGCCCTCAGCATAGTGGAAATTACAGAGTCTGACAGACCTCAGTCCCTTAGTACCTGGTTTTCAACAGCCGTGCCATTAAAACCAGCAACGGTAAAGCAGGATGAAGTATCGGACCTTGCTATAGAAGGTCTTTTCGCATCAGCAGCCACCAAGGAACATCCGCCACCAGTCGTACTACATCAGCGTACCAAGAATGTCAAGGCCAATCTGGGGCAACCAAAATCACCGGAATCCCCTCAGCCTCCACTCTGCGCAGCAGACGTGGTAGAAGTTTGAGAGGGGGGAAGGCATAAATCATCCGATAATGCCCCCCATGGAGCCACCAACGCGTCTGACGCGTCCGCCCAGGGGTCTCTTGTCCTAAACACAAACCTCTGCACTTTCCGATTGAGCCGAGAGGCCAAGAGGTCCACATCTGGTGTGCCTCACCTTTAGGAAAAGGAGCCAGAATACATCCGGATGCAATGACCATTCCCCTGGGTCCAGCATCTGACGACTTAGGTAGTCTGCCTGCCAGTTTTCTACACCCGGAATGTATATGGCCGGCAGGGCCGGCACGTGCCGCTCTGACCACGGGAGAATGTGAGAGACATCCCATGCTGCGGCCAAGCTTATCATTCCTCCTTGATGGTTGACATATGCCACTACCGTGGCGTTGTCCGACTGGTTCCTGACAAGAGTGAAAACTGTGCTGTTCTGAGGTACACAGACCCAGCACTAGAGGTAAAAACATGCTGAGGCTACAAGAAAATGGCCACCGGCCGTCCTAGTAAAAAAATCACCAAGAAAATGGATGCCAAACTTTCTAGAAAAAACTGACAGCACACACACACTGCATAAGACTACAGGAAAATGGCCACAGCGTCACCTCATGTAAAGCAGCTAAAGCACCTCACAGTGAAGAAAAAAGCGCAGTAAGGAAAAAACGGACCATAACAGCCAGAGCAGCCCCCCACCAAAGCCCGGAGCCCCCCAGAGAACCCCCGGCCAGGTACATACACTGAACCTCATGCCCAGTCACACAGTGGCCCCAGCAGGAGGAGGAGGGAATGAGGGATAGGGAGAGAGGAAAGGGAGAGTGAGAGACCCCCTAGTCGACCTCCCAGGGAATGCCCAGCTGCTCTATCCTGCCGAGACAGGGAGAGCTGTACTTACCCCTCCTGTCGGGAGTGCTGGACGCATTCCACCAAAGACCCATCACCCGAGCAGTATGGGGTGGCTGCTGGCCACGGCACACTGTGACACGGACAGCAGTAGCCCGGTCATATGTGTGCCCCGGAGCATATAGCTCACCGGCCCCCCCAGGAGCAGAAAAGGGCACGTCGTGGCCGATCCAGCGCGTAGCTAGGGTCCGCTCATGCTCGATGGCCAGGCTGGAGAGACTAAAAGGATCTATATTATCCAGCCTGTTACCCAGCCCGGCTGTTGATTGTAGATCACAGGATCAAAATTGTAGAAAAAAATTCCCAGGACCAATGGTCCCCTCAGGGAGCCAGGTCCTTCTCCTACACTAGGCAGAAAAAAATGAGCTGCAGGATGAGGGGTTATAGCCAGAGGGACCACCCCATGGGCGCTGCTGTGCAGTCTTGCTGTTTTTACATGTGTTACATGTTCTACCTAGTCCTCTCCTGAAGGTGGCGTGAAAAAGCCTAAGGTCAAGAATTAAAGGAGCTGTGTCCATCAATGAACGAAAGAGAAAAATAAAATAAAAAATATCATACAATCCCATATACCCAATCCTATACCCACAGTTGATCCAGAGGAAGGCGAAAAAAGATCCAGAAAAGAAGGATCTAATTTGCTACAGCAGGGGAAAAAATTCCTTCCTGATCCCAGTGAGGCAATTGGATTTTCAAAGGGATTAACTTTACCTACAAATGTCAGTACCCAGTTATATTATGTACATTTAGGAATGAATCCAGGCCTTTCTTAAAGCAATCTACTGAGCTGGCCAGAACCACCTCTGGTTTACATTTATATTATAGAATGCATTATAATAAACCTTCTGCCTTTACAACTTCTTTAAATAAAATACAGATTTGTAACTCAGTACTCCTTGATATGGTAGACTGATTTTTGAGGATCAAAATCTGAAATGTGGAACCCATAGTAAAGAACATGTGGCTGGGGCATATATTGGTATTAGATACACATGAGAGCAGATCAATTTTGAGGAAGGTTGACATCAGAAAGACAGCAGGACTAGATGGGTTGTCAGGCCATATACCGAGGGCATGTTCGGATCAGTTTGCCGTGTTTCTTTTTTACTTTCAATTCTGAATGATCGGACAGACCATTAACATCTGTTTGTGAGGGGGAAAAAAAAAACACGATGCTGTTTGAGATTTAATTAAGGGTGACCAAAGATTTACAGCAGAAAACTTATCTAACACACTAGACTTCTCAGTAGGTTCTGTTCACACAATATTTTCAGGAAAATTGTAGCCAAGCAAACTGTTCGTTGGGTACCAAAACCATTGCACCCAGATCAGCAACAGACAAAATTGAGATTTTGAACAAATGATCAAAATCTAGAGGACTTTCTGAAGCGAATTGTAATTAGAGATGAAACGTGACTTTATCAGTATGATCCAGAAGACAAAGCTCAGCCAAAGCAATGGCTACTTAAAGGAGGAAAGGGTCCAGTCAAAGCAAAAGCAAGACAGCCAAATGGAACGATTATGGCAACTGTTTTCTGGGATGCTGCAGGAATTCTGTTGACTTTTTGGATGGGAAAAGGACAGTAACATCTGCTTATTATGTAAGTGTCTTGAGAAAATTTGCTAAATAGCTAGCCAAAAAGCTTCATTGGAGAGCCATCTTTCACTACAACAACGTGCCTGCCTATTCCTCTCATCAAGCAACTGCAACATTGCAAGACTTTCAGTGGTAAATCATTAGACATCCACCTTACCATTTTAATTTAGCAACTTCTGCCTTTTTCTTATTTGCCCGCAACTGTGCAGCTGGCCGTATATGCAGAGTGGGACTTAAAGTGGAAGTAAACCCATCGATTTAAACAGTTTAAAAAAAAAAAAGGCATGCCGGGAATGCTAACTGCACATTGGCTGTGCTCTCAGCCAAATATCAAACCATCCAATGGCTGGGGTCATAACGAATCACATGTGCAGCACCATAGCAGTTGAAGATTAAACAGAGGCAAAGATGGCAGCTTCCTTGGCTGAAAACAAAAGGGGAGTTTACTTCCACTTTAAGTCTGCATGTTCTATCCCCCCCCCACGCCAAGCTTTGTGAGCACTGTGCCCTCAGACATAGCAGGTCTGTGTAGACTCTTCCCCCCACTCAGTTGAGACCAGCCTAGGCAAGTTCCAGGAGTGGTGACACGAACTACACATCTCAAGCTGGAGAAAAAATTTATAAAGGAGCTAAGATACTGAAACAAGCTTATAGCGCCACATTCCTTTAAATATATATCATATCTGCAAAGATTTGTTTATGGGACCTTTCATGCGCAATAACACCAATATAATAAAAAATAGAAATTTTAATATAAATAAGAAAAACATATAAATACATCATTTAAATTCATTTCAAAGAGATACATCACAGAGTACATAAGAACAGTTGCAATGCCAATAAATCTCTACATGTTTCGCCATACAATACACGGCTTCTTCAGGAGAACTGTTTATTATGGCAAATGCGTTTAATCATTAGAATGAGAAAAAACTTTTTCAGAAAACACAGCAAAGAAAACACACATAATAATACATATGTTACAATTTACAGCCATACAGGATACTTGGAGGACAAAAATTCACTCGAAAAACTGACCTGTGCTCTCTCAAAGAAATTCAGTAAAACTCCAAAAGTGGTTGGATACAAAAAAGATCGACTTTGATGAATGCCATAGGGAGGGATAAGTTGTCAAGAAAAACTAAATCCATTAAGATCCATCTATTGGATTGAAAGACAAAAAATGGCCAAAATCCAATATGTTTATAAGGAAATATGTATCAACAACATACCATAAAGCCTACCTCAAACCATTCAGGAAAATAAACCAAGCAACTTTCCGAGTAGAGAGGTTTGTTATTTTTAGAGAAAATCTTCAAGGGACTTCAAGATATTAAACAGAGCCCTGGATATAATAAATCCCAAACTTTCATTGTGGTCCAGAAGAGGGGACCTACAGGTATATAAAACACCTGAGTCCCCTTCTATGAAGTTGAAATAAAATAAAAGATTTTTAAATATATAATAAGCAGCGCAAAGTTTAAACTCTAAACCATACCAGACCCTTATAAAAATTCTCCTTACCTGTTAAATATGGACAAAACTGCCTCTCAGGTAGACCAGCTAAAAAAACTGATCTCAGCGATTCTTTTTATCCCTCTCCACCTCCGTTTGGCGCCATAATTTTGGCGCCCAAACGAGGTGAGGACACAATAAGCATCACAGCAGAGGCGCCGTCGCACCGGAAGTGATGCCGGTGCTGTAAACAGAAACCAGCGTCACAACAAAGGCGCAAACACGCCAGAAATGATGACATAGCTAGAACTAGAAACCGGAAATGATCAAAAGGCATCCATGGGACGCCAGGAAATAGCAGTTATCAGATAGCCAGCCATAAAATGGCCAAAAAACTGAAACAGGAATTTCTAGATGTTAAAAATTACCATAGCGGTCAATGGGCAGCATAGTAATCAATACCGCTAGATGTATAAAATCAGATGCTGTTAAAGACAGCAACTGAAAGGGACGCCTACTGATATGACTGAATTGGCGCCCCCTGCTGGGATTCGGTTGAATGACCAGTAGGGAAGCGCCCTGGGTGTTTGATAGTACCTCATCCGTAGATAAAAGGTGCCAGTATTTCTCAAAAATACGGCGGATCTTCTTATGTTTGCCTGCATATCTTGTAATCAGACAAACTTTTTGTTCACTCTTAGGTCATTTTGTTGAATGAATCAGGACTCGTCTCTCTTTTTGTTTTGCCCTTTGATAAGCTCTCTTCAAGCCGCGTACACACGATCAAACAATCCGGTGGAAAAGTCTGGCGGACTCAAGTCCGTCGGACAATCCGCCCGTGTGTGGGCTCCGGCGGACTTTTTTTACCCAAAAGTCGGACTAAGAAGTAGTTTTGCACCTAAATATGTCTGCCGGACTCGCATTTCGGTGTACAATACGGCCGTGTGTGCTAGTCCGGCGGACAATACGGCTGTGTGTGTGCTAGTCCGCCGTACTTTTGAAATGAACGGACTTTTCCCGCCCGGAGAAAAGTCCGCTCATTTTGAGCGCGGCTCCAGGTAGCCGGGACCAGTGAAGGAGGCGTCGCTGGCCCCGTCACCTGGTATGGAGTTAATGGGGAAGCCCTACGCCGAAAAAACGGCGTGGGGGTCCCCCCCTAGGTCCATATCAGACCCTTATCCGAGCATGCTACGCGGTCGGTCAGGAAAGGGGGTGGGGATGAACAACCGCCCCCCTCCCCTGAGCCGTACCAGGCCATGTGCCCTCAATATGGGGGGTGCTTTAGGGAAGGGGGGGCCACATGCTCCCCCACCCCAAAGCACCTTGTCCCCATGTTGATGAGGACAAGGGCCTCTTCCCGACAATCTTGGCCATTGGTTGTCGGGGTCTGTGGGTGGGAGGCTTATTGGAATCTATGTTCTGCTAGCTCTTTTACTAGCGGAGGAGCCGGCTTTCTTCTTCACCGCCACCCTCTTCTTCCAACTTCGGGGGTCTTGCCCCCCTCTTTGGTTCTTCTTGCTGGGCCACTGCGCCTTCTTCTAGCTCTTTTACAAGCGGTGGCCCGGTCTTCTGTCGCCGCCGCCTTCTGTTCTTCTCTTCTTGAGCTGTTGCCTCGTTGCTGTCTCTGGATGCTGGGACTGTGACATCACAATGGGTGGGGACATCATCCGGCGATGTCCCTATATAAATCGCCGCACGCCTGTCATTGTGGCCAGAGACAGCGACGAGGCAACAGCTCAAGACGAGAAGAAGAGAAGAACAGAAGGCGGCAACAGAAGACCAGGCCACCGCTTGTAAAAGAGCTAGAAGAAGGCGCGGTGGCCTGGCAAGAAGAACCGAAGAGGGGGACAAGACCCTCGAAGTCGGAAGAAGAGGGCGGCGGAGAAGAAGAAAGCCGGGCTCCTCCACTAGTAAAAGAGCTAGCAGAAGATAGTGGAGGAGTCCGGCGAGAAGACCCCCGAAGACGAAAGAAGACCCCCGGAGCTGTGCAATAAACTATTTTAACCCTTGTGTGTTGTGTTTTTTTTACATTTTTTTTTACAGGTGAATGGGTAGGGGTACATTGTACCCCATACTCATTCACATAGGGTGGGGGGCCATGATCCGGGGGCCCCCTTATTAAAGGGGGCTCACAGATTCCGATAAGCCTCCCACCCGCAGACCCCGACAACCAACGCCCAGGGTTGTCGGGAAGAGGCCCTTGTCCTCATCGACATGGGGACAAGGTGCTTTGGGGTGGGGGGGCGCAGCCTGGTACAGCTCAGGAGGGGGGGTGCTCGCTCGTCCCCACCCCCTTTCCTGAACGACCGGCTAGCGAGCTCGGGTCTGATATGGATCTAGAGGGGGGCCCCACGCTGTTTTTTCGGCGTAGGGATTCCCCTTTAACTCCATACCAGGTGACGGTGTCAGCAACGCCTCCTTCGCTGGTCCCGGCTACCTGGAGGCGCGCTCAAAATGAACGGACTTTCCTCCATGTGTGTGGGCGAGTCCGTTCATTTCAAAAGTACGGCAGATAGTCCGTCGGTACGGTGGATAGTCCGGTGGATTAAGTCCACCGCAAAAGTACCGTGTGTGGGCAGGTAGCTCGTTCAGAAAGTCCGGCGGTTTGTCCGCCAGACTAAGTCCGCCGGATAGTCTGATACGTGTATACGCGGCATCAGACAGGATTTACTATAGCCCCTATCTAGCAACCGTGCCCAAAGAGCTTTAGCCTCAAATTCAAAATCTTCATCCTTACTACAATTTCTTGTCGTAAGGATGAAGATTTTAATTGTTTAATTGTTTATTTTGACAGTTGTTGCTGTGTGCTGTGTGGACTTATTTTGATTCTTGAACTGACCTTTGTTTATTAATTTATGTACTTTTGATAAAATTTTGGATATTTAATCAAGAGGTTATATATTATAAATATCTCTTCACCCAGGACGATTTATTGGTCTGACAATGTATGTTTGACCTTTTTTAACATTAGTAGTTGGACGATTGATCGGATGTGCCATATGGACACCCAGGGCGCTTCCCTACTGGTCATTCAACCGAATCCCAGCAGGGGGCGCCAATTCAGTCATATCAGTAGGCGTCCCTTTCAGTTGCTGTCTTCAACTGCATCTGATTTTATACATCTAGTGGTATTGATTACTATGCTGCCTATTGACCGCTATGGTAATTTTTTTTCCATCTAGAAATTCCTGTTTCAGTTTTTTGGCCATTTTATGGCTGGCTATCTGATAACTGCTATTTCCTGGCGTTCCATGGATGCCTTTTGATCATTTCCGATTTCTGGTTCTAGCCATGTCATCATTTCTGGCGTGTTTGTGCCTTTGTTGTGATGCTGGTTTCTGTTTACTGGTTTATTGGTGACCAGAACTGGCCAGAATACTCCAGATGCGGCCAAACCAGAGTTTTATAAATTGGCAGAATAATCTCTGGAGTAAGTTCCCTTTTTAATGCATGCTAATATTCTGCTGGCTTTGGTAACCATAGCTTGACATTGCATGCTTTTGCTCAGTCTGTCTTCTACTAGGACCCCTAGATCCTTCTCCATCCTGGAAGCCCCTAGGGCAGCCTTTCTCAACCTTTTCAACACAGAGAAACCCTTGAAATAGTTCTCTGGTCTCTGGGAACCCCTGCTAAAAACATGGCGATACATCCCCACTGAAAAGTCTTGTGATTGCGGTCTCCACTGCTGATCCCCAAAAATATCAGAGTCTTCACGAATCGCTATGGCCAATGTTTCCATTGCTATTATGAACAGTAAGGTGGAGAGTGGGCATCCCTGGCGGGTACTGGAAGAGATTGTAAAAGGATCCGACCTATGGCCTCTTACTGATATCTGTGCCGTAGGGTTGCTATAAAGGGAATATATTGAAGCAATAAATTTAGGGTCAAAGTCAATCTTTCCAGCATCCTAAAAAGATAAGGCCATGAGAGGGAGTCAAATGCCTTACAAATATCGATGGATAAAAGCATTCTACGTCTGGTGCCTCCCCCGTCCCAGGAAGATTGTAACATTGAAATGAGGTCTATTGCCCAGCGCACTTGGTCAGCTGTTTGCGAGACAAGAATCCTACCTGGTCAGAGTGTACATAACAGCCAAGGAAAGTCAGCAATTGATTCGGATACATTTTTATAAAGAGCTTCAGGTCGTTGTTGATTAACGAAATTGGCCTATAGTTAGCCACATCACTCGGATCTTCATTAGGCTTTGGGATAAGCGTGATGTATGCTCTAATAGAATCAAGTATATGGGTTCCCCCTTTTGAATGGTCTTAAAGCAATGTGTCAAAGAAGTAACTAGTAATGGGGGCAAATTTTTTGTAATATAAAAGCACTGAAGCCATCTGGACCAGGTGCCCTACCCAACGAGGCCTGTTTAATAGCTGACAGGACTTTGTCGGCTGTCATATCCTGTTCCATAAGCTCCCTGTGTTCCTGGGAAATGGTTTTTCTACATATACACACACACCTACACAGGTTGGACTGTTGTCTTTATTTAACCTTACCAACTATGTAATTTTTGATTGAGATAAGAGATTGCAGACTCTACCTGAAGCATACACTCTATCTGAAAACTCTCTCTCCCTGGGGCATTGCAGAAACCCAGCAGATAGTCTTTCAACTGCTCTACTTCCAGAAAAAAAACATTGTCATCTGCCTTTGTTGCTTCCATAATAATGAGGGGGAGGAGAAGGGGAACGCCTTTGTTTGCAATCTAAACAATTTAACTGCTTCCAATCCCAGAATCAAAGCTGTCCCTCAGCCAAGCAAATGCAGATTCCTCCATAAACACCCAAGAATTGGAGGAAAGGTGCCCCAGAGGTCGTAGAAATACCCTATAGGTGAACAGAGCCAGAGCCCCAAAAAGAGAAAGAGGGGTTTATTTACAAAAGGCAAATTCACTTTGCACTACAAGTGCACTTGGAAGTGAAGTCACTGTAGATCTGAGGGGGGACATGCAAGGAAAACAAAAAACAGCATTTTTGCTTGTACATGATTGGATGATAAAAATCAGCAGAACTTCCCCTCATTTCAGATCTACCCCTCAGATCTAAAGCGACTGCACTGCCAAGTACACTTGCAGTGCCCTTGTAATGCAAAGTGGATTTGCCTTTAGTAAATCAACCCCATTGACTCCATCTCTCTTCCTCCTAGAAGACATAAGGCCTGTTAACCCATATAGAGGCACTGACACTTGAAAGGAAATAGTAGGTATTCTGGATGACTACTTGTCTATTAGGTACACCAACAGGGCCCTCAGATATCTGGATACACCATGAAACCAAAAGCAGGTTGAGTGTTCGTAAAATATCTGCCTTTATTAGGTGTGTTACAGCTTATATATGGTTCAACATACCAATAGAAAGAGGGGAGGGGGGAGTGGTTAGTAAATGATGTATTTGTATAGAAATAAATAGTTATATGGTTATACAAGTCATTGAGCCTTTAAGATACAGTGAGTTAACACGGGTCAACAGGCCATCTGGTTATGAGTCATAAGTCATGCATCCTGTCCCATGGCCTACAGAACAGAGAACAGGAGAAGACAAAAGCAACCTACAATGATGTATATAGAGCACAGTGCTTGTGCAAGCATTTTTCTAAGCATTCTTTTATAGTTGCAGATTTAAGCTATCTTGTATACTGAAATGGCAGAACATATCAAAGCATATCAGTCACAATGGCTTGGGCATATTATTACAAGACTGATACAGAAACTGAAGTCAGCTAAGAGGGCACCAGGTACATTTGTGACCAGTCATTCTGTCTACCAGTAGGAGTCATCCAGACTGCAACCATGCACAATCTGAGGTTTGCGTTTGCGGGGAAGAACACTGCCAGCTGCTTACAGCACTTGGAGTCTCTCAATGAATACTCTGGATTCATGGCTGTGCCACTTGACATGGACATGCTTCGCAATACTCCTGACGTTCCCGGCTATACTTCACATAAGCAGCCCAGCGTCCAGAGAAGGTGGGGGGTGGAGGACTAAGTCTCCTAGGCTGCCCTAAGCACAACTTCAACTATGTACTGCTTTGGTGCTCCAGGGAGGAACTTATAACAATGCAAGAGTGTAGCTCCATCTAGTGTCTATAATGGCGAGTGCCTCATTATTTCTATTAGAAAGAGCTGATGATCATTATATTAAATAAATTACAGCCAATATAAAACAGGGTGGACAGATGTGTGTCATATTCTTTTAGACACCTTTCACACCGCTGATAGAGTGGGTGGTAAAACGCTGCTATTTTTAGCGGCGTTTTACCGCCGGATTTGCAGTGGATTTGCAGCGCATTTCGGCCGCTAGCGGGGCGCTTTTACCCCCCGCTAGTGGCCGCGAAAGGGTTAAAACCGCCGGCAATACGCTGTAATAGATTACAGCGCTGTCCCATTGATTTCAATGGGGAGCAGCGGTGGAGGAGCGGTAAACACACCGCTCCTTCACCACTCCAAAGAAGCTGCTGGCAGGACTTTTTTCTGATGTCCTGCCAGCGCACTGCTGTAGTGTGAAAGCCCTCGGGGCTTTCACACTACACACAATGGTGCAGCTTCTTTAGGGCGTTTTGCAGGCGCTATTTCTAACGCTATAGCGCCTGCAAAACGCCCTGGTGTAAAAGGGGTGTTAGTGTAAACCAGGCAACCAGGCTGCTGCAGTATTTTAAAGGACTTTCTATCAGTGTTTTAAATATTGCCTGGTTTACATGTTTGTTTTAAATAAGTAGCTGCT
The DNA here is from genome assembly GCF_037356315.1 of Lithobates pipiens. Taxonomy (NCBI): domain Eukaryota; kingdom Metazoa; phylum Chordata; class Amphibia; order Anura; family Ranidae; genus Lithobates; species Lithobates pipiens. The sequence goes on along the minus strand of NW_027507758.1, from coordinate 615,876,123 downwards.
TTTTGTGATACTATAATACTTATATATTGAGAACCAGTAGACAACTGGTCCAAAGAGCACGGAGGGGTGTTCACTGAGGGCGCGGTTTTTTTTGAACATCCGTTTTTTAATATTCTTTCAATGAATTGAAAAAAAAAATAGACCTCTAAGCCCTTGTACACACGGTCGGACATTCTGACAACAAAATCCGTCAGATTTTGTCCGACGGATTTTGTCCGAAACTTGTGTTGCATACACACGGTCGGACAAAGTTGTCGGAAAATCCGATTGTTCGTAACGTGATGACGTTATTTCATTACGACGGGACTACGTTCAGGCTAGTAGCCAATAGCTTTGCTCTAGGAATTTGACCTGAGCATGCGTGGCACTTTGTCCGATCGGAATTCTCTACAAATGATCGGACAAAGTCCAATCGGATCATGTTGTCCGAAAGTTTGATAGCCCAGCTCTAAAACTTTTTCGTTTGGATATTCCGACGGAAACAGTCTGATGTAGCCCACACATGGTCTGATTTTTCGACAACATGGTCCGATCGGACATTTTCCGTCAGAATGTCCGACCGTGTGTACAAGGGCTAAGTGTTTGTGAAAGCTTACACCACAAAATTTACACCATTGAAAGGTAATGGCTCAATTTTTTTATATTACCATCAATGACCAACATTGTAGAACACTTTATAGATGTCTCTGGTGAACTCTGATCTCCTTATGAACTGTTCCTTACGTGATGAAGATCAGCCATGGTGTATATAGAGCTACCCCTTAAGGAGCCGCTGAATATTTGAGCCCTGGTTGAAGGACAACCTCTGCTGACACCACCGTAATACTTTAACCAGATGTCACTCAAAGAATAAACACAACACTTTTGATGAACAATTATTCGGTTTATATTGAGGTCAGATTAGCAGTAGTATACTCACGAAAAAGTCAACATCTGATTTACACAAGAGAAGACCACATATAAGGAATAAACCGTACAGTGCCACATATAAGGAATAAACCGAGTGGTTTTCCCCCAAGTGAGCAAAAAAGAAAAGAGCAAGAGATATTACCCAAGCTCACTGGTGGGCTCCCAATAACCAGAGCCAGGGTTTACCTCTCTGATGACTATGATAAGAAATGTCTCAGAGAACCATTCAAAAATATGGGAAAGACTCTTCTGACGGCTTGGTAAGGCCCTTACGTTGGTGCACAGAAGAAGAAGCTTAGCCTAAGCATGTCACTTTAAGTGTAGAACTGGGCTTGTGAAACGCGTTCCTTCCCTGGATAGAATAGGCCTGATGTGGAATGCATTCAGAAGTCCTGCCTATCAGGGATACAGAAAGAATTAATTATCATGCGTGCAGTGAATGGAGATAGGTCAAAGCACTGAATGGGCTATAGAGTCTGCGTGGCAGTCTGTACTGTAGAAAATCCTGAGCTTAAGTAACTGGCAACAACAAATAATCTTGCAACATGTGATGCCGTGGTAGGGGATAGGAACTCTCTCACCCAGTCCTTTGATGGAGCAGGTCGAAGTGATGACCTTTGGTGTTGGGGGACCCCCTTGTCTCCTCTCGCGGATGAAGTCATGCTAATAGTACTGATCCAATCTCTCTGACTGCAGGACCATCTATCCTTCCACTCAGTGGGTTCAGCGATCTGGAATCTCCCGTTCAGCTCTCTGGCTCGGTCCAATCTGGTCTGCGTCCTCCTGGATCCGCACTAATACCTTCTCTCACCATCCTGGCTCTTTCACAGTCTCCTCCTTTTGCCTCCGAATGTTCCAGGGCTTTTCTTTTTTAAAGGCCCCTGCCCCTTTGCCCACTCAGTTCCAGCTTTTCTGAGTGAAGAAATCCTGCTTGCAGCATACAGGTCCCAACATTCTTAGCATCTCTAGACTAGATTCTGTAATAGCCAAACTGCAGAACACTGCCATCTTGTGGCCATTTAACATCCTGCAACCAGTAACAATGCAGTGTGTTACAAGTATACCTGAGATGTATATCAGGGTGTGCCTCTTCTCTACATGGGAGCTGTGAGGCCCAATAAAATTCATATAGAAGACATTTCCCACACTCAAGTCACTAATACACCTCAAGGGTTGTGTTCGATCCCTGATCTACAGGAAGACAGGACTTCAATGAGTAACAATTCCCTCACTCAGGACAGGAAAGTGACTTCTCCTGTGTGCAATCTCTGATGGATGGAAAAATGGGACTTCTGTGAAAAACATTTCCCACACTCAGGACAGAAATATGTTTTTTCCCCAATGTGAAACCCCTGATGTGTGACAAGTACTGATTTTTGTACAAAACATTTCCAGCACTCAGCACAGGAATATGGCTTCTCTCCTGCATGTGATCTCTGATGATTAAAAGGTTGGACTTATCTGAAAAACATTTCCCGCACTCAGGATATAAATATGGTTTTTCGCCCCCGTGTGAGACCTATGATATTTGACAAGATCTGTCTTTTGTACAAACATTTCCCACACACAGAACAGAAATGTGGCTTCTCTCCCATGTGCAGTCTCTGATGAATATAATGATTGAACTTCTCTAAAAAACCTTTCCCGCACTCAGAACAGGAATACGGCTTTTTCCCTGTGTGAGATCTCTGATGCCTGTCAAGACTGGACTTCTCTGAAAAACATTTCCCACAATCATGACTGGTATAGGATTTATTTCCCATTGTGAGATCTCTGATGCGTGTAAAGATTAGACTTCTTTGAGAAATATTTCCCGCACTCGGGACAGGAATACGGCTTTTCACCTGTGTGAGATCTCTGATGTCTGTTAAGATTGGACTTCTGCAAAAAACATTTCTTGCACTCAGAACATGAATATGGTTTTTCCCCCGTGTGAGATCTGTGATGTCTGTCAAGATTGGACTTCTCTGAAAAACATTTCCCGCACTCAGGACAGGTATATGATTTCTCCCCTGTGTGAGATCTCTGATGCGTGTAAAGATTGGACTTCTTTGAGAAACATTTCCCGCACTCAGGACAGGAGTATGGCTTTTCACCTATGTGAGATCTCTGATGTCTGTTAAGATTGGCCTTCTGTGAAAAACATTTCCCGCACTCAGAACACGAATATGGTTTTTCCCCTGTGTGAGATCGCTGATGTTTGTCAAGACTGGACTTCTCTGAAAAACATTTTCCACAATGAGGACAGGTATATGGTTTCTCCCCCGTGTGAGATCTCTGATGCACATAAAGATTTGATTTCTTTGAGAAACATTTTCCACACTCAGAACAAGAATACAGCTGTTGCACCGTGTGAGATCTCTGATGTACGGAAAGACTGGACTTAGCTGAAAAACATTTCCCACACTCAGGACAGGTATATGGTTTCTCTCCTGTGTGAGATTTCTGATGCGTGTAAAGATTGGACTTCTTTGAGAAACATTTCCCGCACTCAGGACAGGAATACGGTTTTTCTCCTGTGTGAGATCTTTGATGGCTGTTAAGATTGGACTTCTGTGAAAAACATTTCTTGCACTCAGAACATGAATATGGTTTTTCCCCTGTGTGAGATCTCTGATGTCTGTCAAGATAACACTTCTCTGAAAAACATTTCCCACAATCAGGACAGGTATATGGTTTCTCCCCTGTGTGAGATCTCTGATGTGTGTAAAGATTGGACTTCTTTGAGAAACATTTCCCGCACTCAGAACATGAATACAGCTCTTGCACCTTGTGAGATCTTTGATGTACAGAAAGACTAGACTTAGCTGAAAAACATTTCCCGCACTCAGGGCATGAATGTGGCTTCTCACCTGTATGAGATGTATTATGCACATTAAGATGAGATTTAAAATGGAATCCCTTCCCGCACTCAGTACAGGGAAAACTCTTATTTGTTGGAAGGACGGCACCGTCCCTCACAGTCTGAGGTTCCTCAGGATAAGAGGAATACGATGGTCCATCTACACTGTGTGGTGCGGGATGGACATTTGAGGTAGTCGGGTTTTCTCCTGGACTATACTGTGTGATGTCCTCATCTTCTACTTTACAATCTGAAGAAAAAGTGAGACAATCCTCATAATATTGGTATTCAGCAATCAGTGTTAAATGTTTACTTGAGAACATTTGCAGAGGGTCCCACACCGCTGCCTCCCATCTCCTGGGACTGCACTCAGTGACTTGGGTCTGAGACTATACAGACATATCCCTCCACCTGGCACAGCCAGCAGACAACAGAGCAACTAACCCTGGGAGAATTTCTCTCTTAGATCTTACATGCGTGAGGGAGAAGAACCAAGGCATATGGATCAACTGCCTAGGTCGAGCAATGTCTACAGAGAAAATCAACATTTTGCTGCCAGGTGATCCCCAGAATCTACATAAATCCAGTCTACATACATAATTGTGTCTGCAGCACAGAGAATGAACACTATCTCAGAGAAATACAGAAATACAGGACGGGGAACACAGCTCAGGAAAGTGACCAGGGGATTACAGGCTGATATCACCCAGTACTTGCCCTACTCTGGACCCATCAGTGAGCAGTATGGGTGGAGGAATGCATTTAGTGTTAATGACCCACCTGTGCTGATCTCTGTAGGAGTGTCCTCCTCTATAAATGTCCCCGTTATTCCATCCTCCTCCATAGACTGCTCATCATCCCTCACATACCTCTCTTCTTCTTCTTCATTACCCTCAACTTTCGAATCTCTCAGGTTTCCACTCTGAATATATAATAAAAATCACTTCAAATGTAACAATGCAGATAATGTACAGATCCTAATGATACTATCAGTGATTGTTCCTCATCTACCTGATGATGGTGAGGGATGGTATATCCTTCCTGTGTGGAATCCCGGGAATACAGAGGACGGGGGCATCTCTCTGGTGGGTTCCCATTACTGGATCCATCTGTAGGAAACACACACACTGACTGAATACATTGTTTCTATGTGTTTATCAGATGATGGGGGATCTAGGTGGAGCCTCCGTACTGCTCTCTCCTTTACAATAAAGTCTCCTCTTACCCGGTGATGTGAGGGGCGGCTGATTGTCCATCATGACGTCCTTGTAGAGATCCTTGTGTCCTTCTAAATACTCCCACTCCTCCATGGAGAAATAGACAGTGACATCCTGACACCTTATAGGAACCTGACACACACAATGATACAGTCACCATCCAGACACATCCCTTGTCTGTTACTGGATAATGTCCCAGAATTCCCGGCACCGCTCACCTCTCCTGTCAGCAGCTCCAGCATCTTCTTGGTGACTTCTAGAATCTTCTCCATGTTGTGTCTCTCAGGTTTTAGGGAGTCACATGGAGGCACTGTGATGGACATATGATCACCTGATTTTAGAATAGGAAATCTCTGTATTGGAAAACCAATAGAAATATTACGTTAGAAACCCAGAATCCTCCTCACCTCTCCTGTCAGGTCTGTGTTTTATTAATAGAGATAAGAGTGATGTCATGTGACCCCCCAGAATCCTCCTCACCTCTCCTGTCAGGTCTGTATTTTATTAATAGAGATAAGAGTGATGTCATGTGACCTCCCAGAATCCTCCTCACCTCTCCGGTCAGGTCTGTGTTTTATTAATAGAGATAAAAATTATGTCATATGACCTCCCAGAATCCTCCTCACCTCTTTGGACAGGTCTGTGTTTTATTAATAGAGATAAGAGTGATGTCATGTGACCTCCCAGAATCCTCCTCACCTCTCTGGTCAGGTCTGTGTTTTATTAATAGAGATAAGAGTGATGTCATGTGACCTCCCAGAATCCTCCTCACCTCTCCAGTCAGCAGGTTGATGATCTCCAGAGTGAAGTTTAGTATCCTCTCAGTCATGTGACTCTGGTCCTCCTCCATCCTCATCGGTGCTGTCATTTGATCTACACAGGTCTCCACATGGACAGATAACTTTGAGAAATCAAAATAAGAATTATTTGGATGGTGTTGGTCACACAGAAATAGGATGTGAAGGGGGTATTAGGAGGATTGCTGTACATTTAAGGACTACTGCCCCCATGGGAACACATTTAGTCTGGACTCTTTAGTGTTTGCTACAATTTTCAGGTCCCAGAACCCTCTAGACCTGCCAGATGAGAAATTCCCTTTTCTTGGTTGGGTTGGTTTTGTTTCTGAACTGGTTTAGATTCGTTTGATTCGCAGACAAGGAATGATAAATCCTTCTTTTGACTTGATTGCTTTGAGGCAGTTCTGTGAGGTCAATGTAGGGCCATCATGATGTCCAGGAAGGGGAGCTTTCTAACTTATGGCTAGATTTGCTGACTAATCAGGATAATTGCCAGAACTCCAATCTCTTGCAGCCTGCTGACTGATAGGAGTGATGTCACTCTCTGCAGTAAGAGAAGGGATGGGATTGGATGGCAGGAGGATGCTGCTGGTGGAGTGGAGAGCAGTGAGGGAAGAATCTGTTCTCTTCCCTCCAATGGCAGCCAAGTGTAGGTAAGAGGAGGACACTGGGTGGAGGGGGTTGTTCTCTTGGTTGCCAAGTAGACTGGTATTCAAATATACAAGTATTCGTGGTGTTCTGAATTTTCAGAAATATTTTTCTTGACCAGGGAGATGAAGGACTCCTTCACTAGATATTAATATTCAGTATAGCTGCACAATTAATCATTACAAAAATTGCTATCTCGATTCAACCCTCACGATCTTAATCTGGCATTTCCACGATTCTATATAACAAGTGCAGAGCCGTTCTCTGCTCAGAGCTGTCAAAAGAAAAAAAAATAAGCCGCCAAATGTTTATCAACATTCCTCAGCGCTGGGAGATAAAGAAAAACATTGTATCATTTGGTTCTTTTAGATTAAAGGGAAGAACTTCTGTCTGCAAATGAGGTCAGTTTAACCACTTAAAGGAGTTGTAAGCCCTTGTGGTTTAAAAAAAAAAAATCTAAAAAAAGGGTGTATAATACAGCGCTGTCTCAAATAAATGATCTTACAATGCTAAATAAATAAAAATGTAAACACGTGAAAAGAATTATTAAATGTATACAAAGCTGCAGCTAAAATTGCAAGATACCCACAATAATACAAACACTTTTCCAAAAAAGCTGCACTATAGAATTCAACCTACACTGGTTGAATATATATAAGTACGAAAGAAATGAATCCATTAGTGACATTTATACATCATCAAATAGTGCAACATTAATTATAAAGTGAATTCATTTCCCCTTTAAACAGCATAAATCAAACAAATAGTAAACATTAGTCCATCCCCAAAAGAGTTTCTATATGATTCCTCGTGATCTTCACCGTGATAGGGCACACTTCACCATCGAAAAAAGTGTCCCCAAAAGAAGATAGGAAAGATTCTTCCACCACCAAAATTACTGCCTCTTAAGCCCCGTACACACGACCGGACTTTTCAACATCCAAAGTCTGACGGAATGATTCCGGCAAACTATTCGATCGTGTGTGGGCTGCAACGGACTTTTGATTCGCAAAAGTCTGACAGACTTTAGAAATGGAACATGCTTCAAATTTTTCCCCCAGAACTCTGCCGGACCCAGAAATCCGCTCGTGTGTGTGCTAGTCTGACGGACTAAAACCGACGCTAGGGCAGCTATTGGCTACTGGATATGAACTTCCTTATTCTAGTCCAGTCATACGTTATCACGTTCGAATCCGTCTGACTTTGGTGTGATTGTGTGTGGCCAAGTCCTATTCATTCGGAAAGTCCGTCAGAACTCTGTCAGAACTCCGTCGAAAGTCTGCCGGACTTAAGTCCTGTCGTGTGTACGCGGCATTACAAGCTCTTTTGATCCCATATAAGAGATCAAAAATCGCCAAGTAACTTGCCACTCGGTTAAATATTAGACTGCATGTAGGATATAGACCGCATGGAGGATGTATCCTTCAGGGCGCTACGCACAAATAATTAGACCGCTCATTCCATACCATATAAGCAGAAGAAAAGAGCCACCATAGCGTAATATTGCCAATAAATTTAATAAAAGATAAACGATTGCACTTACATAGTATGTAAATCAAAATGCGCTTCAATAAAAACTTTCAGCCGGCCGGCCTCTAAATCGCTGCCTGTTGCTTCCGGGATCAGCGTAGAATAGCGGTGACGTCAGCACGCCGCTCCTCCCTACGCCGCTTTGTTAAAAGTATGATGTATAAATGTCACTAATGGACTAATTTCTTTCGTACTTATATATATTTAACTAGTGTAGGTTGAATTCTATAGCGCAGCTTTTTTGGAAAAGTGTTAAAAATAAATTCTGACTGGGTTTTACCTCCCTTGCTCTATCCAAAATGAAAAAAAAAAGTTTTGCCTATAGTTTTATTTAAGACCCCTTTCACACTGGGGCGTTTTTCAGGCGCTTTAGCGTTAAAAAAAGCGCCTGTAAAGCGCTTGAAAGAAGCCTCATCTGCAGTCCCAATGTGAAAGCCCAAGTGCTTTAAGAGCCCTTTCAATGTCAGCTCCCGAAAAACGCTCGTAAAGCGCCGCTTAAACTAGCATGGCTTTACCAGCGTTTTTCAAGCGTTATTGGGGCGCTTTTAACCCCTGCTAGTGGCCAAATAAAGGGTTAAAAGCGCCCACAAAACGCTGCTGCCAATAGCGCTTTTCAGGCGTTTTACAGACGCTTCCCATTGATTTCAATGGGAAGGGGCGCTTTAGGAGCGTTGTATTCACCGCTCCAAAAGCGCTGCAAAGAAGCTGATTGCAGGACTTTTTTTGATGCCCTGCCAGCGCAGCGCCTTGGTGTGAAAGCACTCGGGCTTTTACATTGGGATTGCAGTTGCGGGTTCTTTCAGGCGCTTTTTTTGAAAGCTAAAGCGCCTGAAAAACGCTCCAGTGTGAAAGGGATCTCAGTTTGAAAGCACTCAGGCTTTTACATTGGGATTGCAGTTACGGCTTCTTTCAGGCGCTTTTTTTTTTAACGCTAAAGCGCCTGAAAAACGCCTCAGTGTGAAAGGGGTCTTAATGCATTCTATGCATTAAGGTGAAAAACCTTCTGTGCTGCAGCAACCCACCAGAGCCCCCATTTTTCTTACCTGAGCCCGATCGTTCCAGCGGCGAGCACAGCGGATGCAACCACTATCTTGGAGGACTCACGGCAGCGCGCACGTGATGGCAGGGTGGCAGATTCAACTGGACGTACCTGTACGCCAGTTTGCCTGCCCGTGCCATTCTGCCGATGTACATTGTTGTGCGCCGGTCGGGAACTGGTTAAGCCCCTAAGGTGAGGGTACAGCTGGTGGGGGATGTGTGCACACCGCAAGAAGACACAATTATCACATGGTTGATGTTAACTTTTTCTGTTTAGTTTGAATACCTCATTAATGACTTATTGTAATTCACGAAGCGCGAAAATTTATATATATATGGACTGCTGTCGTTTGGTTTAAAATACCTCATTGAGGACTGAGTGCAATCCACTAGATTTCTGCACAACGGAAAAAAATTTTTAGTTTCGGTTCGTTGTCATTCGTAAAATACATAATTTTGTTCTGTTATATTCGTTATGTTACGTTAATACGTTTTCGGATAATTCGCTATTTCTGTAGAGTGTCGATATTCGTTGTACTGAATCTCATCAAATTCATTCGTCATATGCTCTATAATTTTGTTCGTATTCGTTGAAATTCAATATTTATGTATGTATGTATGTATGTATGTATATATATATATATATATATATATATATATATATATATATATATTCGTGATAATGAGTCGTAGTTATGAAAGTCGTTTGTTTATTGAATCTTTTAACACACACAATGACAATGTCTCTTTTCCTCGGCTCAAATACAATGCAACACCCTTACCCCTGAATCAGCTGATTGGACTGTAAGATTTACTTTGAGTTGACCTTTTGTTTCAGTAGATCTTTAATAAATTAGTCGAATTCATTCATATCTGCTATAATTTCTTTTGAATTCGACGTTAGGGATGCACCGAATGGGTTTTTTGGTGCCGAAACCGATACCGAAAATGAAAAATACACTAGGCCGAAAACCAAAACCGATACCGAAACAGCACCAATACGGAAAATGACTGTTTAAAAAAAATATTTTTATACAGGAGGTGGTCAGAGACTGGGGACATGGTACAGGAGATGGTCAGAGACTGTGGACATGGTACAGAAGGTGGTCAGAGACTGGGGACATGGTACAGGAGGTGGTCAGAGACTGGGGACATGGTACAGGAGGTGGTCAGAGACTGGGGACATGATACAGGAGGTGGTCAGAGACTGGGGACATGGTACAGGAGGTGGTCAGAGACTGGGGACATGGTACAGGAGGTGGTCAGAGACTGGGGACATGGTACAGGAGGTGGTCAGAGACTGGGGACATGGTACAGGAGATGGTCAGAGACTGGGGACATGGTACAGGAGATGGTCAGAGACTGGGGACATGGTACAGGAGATGCCCCCAGTGATGCAGCCAGCGATGCCCCCCAGTGATGCAGCCAGCGATGCCCCTCAGTGATGCAGCCAGCTATGCCCCCCCCCCCCAGTGATGCAGCCAGCTATGCCCCCCAGTGATGCAGCCAGCGATGCCCCTCAGTGATGCAGCCAGCTATGCCCCCCCAGTGATGCAGCCAGCTATGCCCCCCAGTGATGCAGCCAGCGATGCCCCTGTGCAGCGAAGAGAGCCGTCTGGTTGAATAGAGCGCCGGGAACATCACAGCTTTAATTTCAATAGCTGTGTGTTCCCCGTCGCACGCCGTCACACACAGCCCCTCCCCCTTGTCCAGGCACTTTGATAGACAGATCACCCGTCCAATCTGGACAGGTGATCTGTCTATCAAAGTTCCCCGGACAAGGGGGAGGCGCTGTGTGTGACAGCGCACGACGGGGAACACACAGCTATTGAAATTAAAGCTGTGATGTTCCCGGAGTCCCATCATATAAGGTTCCCCCATCAGATAGTGTCCGCTGTGTACTGCGCATGTGCAGTACGGGGCAGATGCTATATGATGGCAGGACACTATCTGCCAGAACACCAGCGCTCTATTCAACCAGACAGCGGCGGCTCTCCTGCGCTATACACCCCCCATCATGGGCGGCACCAGGGGCGGGGGCAGAGTTCCACTCCCAGGCCCCGCCCCATTTTTGGCTCAATTATCGGCCGTTTTTTCTTTTCGGCAAATTGCCGAAAAGGGCATTTTCGGCCGATATGTTTCGGCGGCCGAAATTTCGGTGCATCCCTAGTATTCGTTGAAATTCGATATTTATGTATGTATATTGATTTGTGATAACGATTCGTAGTTTGTTTACTGCATCTATTAACACACACAATGACAATATCTCTTCTCCTCAGATCAAATACAATACAGCACCCTTCTCACTCAGCTCTCAGGAATGCACTTTGCCAGTAATCCAACCTCCAGCACAAAATTAATCAGCTGACTGGACTGTAAGATTTACTAGAGCTGCATAATTAATCGTTAAAAAATCGCGATCTGGATTCAACCCCATGTAACAAGTGGAGAGACTTATCTGCTCACTCAGCTGTCAAAGGAAAACATTGTAGAACTCTTCCTTCTTAGATCAAAGGGATAAACTTGTGTGTGTAAAGAAAAAATCCAGGCAGTCTGCCAAGTTTTTAAAATGAAACATTGTAGAACTCTTCCTTCTTAGATCAAAGGGATAAACTTGTGTGTGTGAAGAAAAAATCCAGGCAGTCTGCCAAGTTTTTTAAATGAAACATTGTAGAACTCTTCCTTCTTAGATCAAAGGGATAAACTTGTGTGTGTAAAGAAAAAATCCAGGCAGTCTGCCAAGTTTTTAAAATGAAACATTGTAGAACTCTTCCTTCTTAGATCAAAGGGATAAACTTCTGTGTGTAAAGAAAAAAATCCAGGCAGTCTGCAAAGTTTTAAAATGAAACATTGTAGCTCTTCCTTCTTAGATCAAATGGATAAACTTTTGTGTGTAACTAAAAAAATCCAGGCAGTCTGCCAAATGTTTAAACAATGTGTAAATGCAGGAAGTTTAACCACTTAAAGTCTAAATCTTTTTCTGACACTTGTTTCTTAAGTTAAAATCAACATTTTTGCTAGAAAATTACTTGGAACCCCCAAACATTACATATATTTTAGCAGAGCCCCTTTTAGGAATAAAATGTCAATTGATGCAATATTTTATGTCACATGGTATTTGCCCAGCGACCTTTCAAATGCAATTTTTTGGGGGAAAAAATACACTTCAATGAATTAAAAAAATATATAAAAAAAACAGTAAAGTGGGCCCAATTTTTTTTTGTTTTAATGTGAAAGATGTATGTTACGCCGTGAGAATCATGAGAGAATAGTGAATCTCATTTTAGCCGGAATCTTGCAGCTCTAAGATTTACTTTGAGTTGATATTTTGTTTCATTAGATCTTTAACGAATTACCGAATCATCTCAAATTCATTCATTATATCTGCTATAATTTCTTTCGTATTAGTTGGAATTCGTTTTTTTTTTTTTTTATTCGGGCATTCGGATGCATCCAAATGTTCGAATAAAAAAAATAACGAATTTCAAGATGCAAAATTCAGCCGAATTTCGATTCGTTATTGCACAAGCCTACAATTCACGGAGCACGAGCACTTTATATTTATATATTTTCCTTTTATATGTTGTTACGCTTTATACATTTATGCTATATATAGTCTTTTACTGGATATATGCATTTTTACAGCATTGTTTTCATTTTTATACATATTAGCGCTGCACAGTGTGTCATATATATTGTATTATCACATTTTACAGGAAGTGCGGGCAGCTGATTTCAGTTAAATCCTTTGAGTGTTAATTTAGGTTAGTGTGGGAGCTCACCAGGTTTCACCCATTGGTTTCTTAAACGGTAAAGTTAGCTCAATTTTTTTGTATACTGTGAAAGATGATGTTGCGCCAAGAATCGTGATCTTTATTCTAAACAAAAAAACAAACAAACCCTCCACTCCAGGTTCACCATCTCGTCCCCCCAAAATCCAGTCCCTTTCAGACTCCTATTGTGAGACTCGTCATAGTGTCTCTGGAGAGGTCGCCGATCATTCCCGTGTAAAATCTTACAGGAATCTTCCCTAACCCCAACCTTTAATTAAATAAATAGAAAATATGATCGTATTACCTCCTCTGCTGCCACTTTCAGCGACGTCGTCGCGCTATTTCCTCCCAACTCACTTCTCACCCGGAACTTCCTGTCTGTACCTGACATCACTTCCTGTCTGTATTCCATAGAGACTTCCTGTCTGGGTAGGGAGGAGATCAGCACCTTGTGGAGCTCAGCGGAACTGCAGTCCCATAGAAACATCTCTTAGGTTGGATTCACATCTATGCATTTTTAGTGCTTTTTGCATTTTGCAGTTTGGCACTACAGAACGTGTTCCATAGGAATCCATGTTTAAATGGACTGTAGTGCAAATCTGCAAAATGCAAAAAAGCACTAAAAATGCATAGGTGTGAATCTGGCCTTAAGGCCCATACACACGATCTGACTTTTTGACAACAAACATGCAAATTAGCTGTTTTTAAGGCAACATCCGACCGTGTGTACGCTCCATCGGACAAACTTTTTTTCAGTTTTCATCAGACTTTTGTTGGATGTGCAAACGGACAAACTTTCCGGCAACAAAAGTCAGATGGAGCAAAGTCTGATCATGTGTACAGAAAACCATTTCCCCTAACCCTGGGCCTCCCTTATTTAACTGTACCCAACACACCCATCACCCTACACCCTCTGGCAGTCGCAATCTATGCAATTTAGTCTCAATTCCTCTTCTTCCCAAAACCAGCTTCCCACTCTCCTGCGCCCTCTGGAACGCTCTCGCTCTGTCTGCAACAAACTCATGGCTGTTCATGACCTCTTTGTCACTAATTCCTTCAATCTACTTGCTCTCACAGAAACCTGGCTCCACGAATCTGATACCCCTTCTCCTGCTTCCCTCTCCCAGGGTGGCCTTCACTGGACTCACTCCCCTAGGCCTAATGGACGCAAGGTAGGTGGAGTGGGACTCATCCTATCCCCCCAATGCACCTTCCAGGTTATTCACTCCCCTCCCTCTCTTTCCCTCTAATCATTTGAAGCTCACTGTATTCCACTATTCTCTCCTACTTCCCTAAGAATTGCTGTGATCTACCGCCCCCCTGGACCATTATCAACTTTCCTTGATGAGTTCTCTGCCTGGCTACCCTACTTTCTGTCTTCAGAAATTCCCACAATCCTTCTTGGTGATTTCAACATCCCTGCTAATACAAACACTCCTGCTACTTCTAAACTTCTTAGTCTAACCTCTTCATTTGACCTGAAGCAATGGGTACAGGCTTCTACTCATTCTGATGGCAACACCCTTGAACTTGTATTCTCCTACCTTTGCACTCCATGCAACTTCTCAAATAATCATTCTCCTCTTTCCGACCATCAACTAATTCATTTCTCTCTCTCCCTGTCTTCCAACACCTTTCCCTCCAATCGCCTAACCATCACCCGTAGAAACTTTCGCAACGTCAACTCTTCTCTCCTCTATTCTGCTGCTGACCACCTCTATGACAAAATCTCTCCCCTGTCCTGCCCCAACCTAGCCACTTCCACCTACAATAAAACCCTGTCCTCCACCCTGGACAAGCTCGCTCCAATCACTACACACAGAATCAGACCTCGACCCCTACAACCCTGGCAAACAGATGACACTAGAATTCTCAAAAAACGTAGTCGTGCTCTTGAGCGTCTGTGGCACAAGACCAAGTCTCTCAAAGACTTCCACCAATACAAATCTGCCCTCCAAAAATACTACTCTTTCCTCCACACTGCCAAGCAGACCTACTTTACAACTCTTATTAACACCTTCTCGTCCAGTCCCCGTAAACTTTTCTCTACGTTCAACTCTCTACTCCTCCCTCCGCCGCCTCCACCCACTGTCCAGGAGATTGCTAATCACTTCAAAAACAAGATTGATACAATCCGTGATGAAATCTCCACTCTACAGGTATCTCCTGCTAAACTCCTTTCTAACGCCCACCTAACCACCTGCCCCCTGGATCCTATTCCCTCTCAAACACTACGGTCGCCATCTGACTCTATACTACATTCTCTAACCCACATATTCAATCTCTCCCTCACCTCTGGCATTTTCCCCAATGCTCTAAAACATGCACTGGTCACCCCCATACTTAAAAAGCCATCCTTGGACCCTACCAATCTTAACAACCTACGCGCCTATCTCCTTGCTCCCATTTTCCTCTAAACTCCTTGAGAGCCTGGTTTACAACCAACTGAATGACTACCTCATCAAAAACAACCTTCTTGATCCCCTTCAATCTGGATTTCGCCCTCAACACTCAACAGAAACTGCTCTTTTAAAACTCACAAACGACCTACTAACTGCAAAAACCAACGGACACTATTCTGTACTCCTACTTCTGGACCTTTCAGCTGCCTTTGACACGGTTGACCACCCTCTCCTCCTCAAAAAACTTTACTCCCTTGGTCTCCGTGACTGTGCTCTTCAGTGGCTCTTATCCTATCTATCCCAACGCACCTTCAGTGTCACTTACAATTCTACTTCCTCCACTCCTCTTCCCTTCTCTGTCGGAGTCCCCCAAGGTTCTGTTCTTGGACCTCTTTTATTTTCAATCTACACCTCTTCCCTGGGTCAGCTGATAGCCTCTCACGGCTTTCAATATCATTTCTACGCTGACGACACACAAATCTATCTCTCCACCCCTCAACTCACTCAATCAGTCTCCTCCCGCATCACCAACTTACTAACAGACATATCTGTATGGATGTCACAACACTTCCTTAAACTCAACTTGTCCAAAACCGAACTTATAATATTTCCTCCCCCACGCGCCTCTTCCCCTGACTTCTCTGTCAAGAGTAATGGCACAACCATCCACCCATCCCCACATGTCAGGGTGCTAGGTGTTATCCTGGACTCT